>NC_081313.1:180212025-180512025 GCF_026419965.1 Kogia breviceps
ACTGAGGGCCGGGCAGGATGAGCTGGAGCTGCCAAGGACCCGCGGGCAGCAGCCACAGCAGATGGGCCTGGTCGTGAGGTCCAGGTGGGCTTCGCACCCTGAGACTTCTCTGAGCGGGTGGCTGTTGGCTCGGGCGTGTTGGGGGGCCCAGGTCCCAGCTCCCAGCACCGGGTGCCGGCAGCACGTGGGCTGAGTTGGGCCAGGGGGTGGGCACCTGGAGAGGACACTGTGGCGGCTCTGCGTCCCCCAGAGCCTTTCCTCCCTCCCTCCCTGGCCAGTGGTGGCCGAGCTCCGGCCAGCTGGGCCTGCTGGTTCCAGAGCCCAGGGCCCGCGGCTCTGGCCTTCCACCCACAGCTCTGCCGGGAGGCGCCTGCTGGGACTGGCACCTGTCACTCAGTCGCTGTTGGCCCTGAGCACAGGTGACACGCCACCTTCGACATGCGGCTGGTGGGGCTTTCTTCTGGGGGCCTGGCCTCTGCAGCCATCACCTCCACACCCTCCTTTCTCTGTCCTTCCTGGTAAGGCGGCATGGCCCGGGTGGGGTCACTGACTGTCCCACCTCCTGGGCCGCACTGTCCCCAGGGTGTCCCTTTGGCCGTGTTCTCCCCCAGCTATGTTGAGACGTAAGTGCCATGCATGTTAAGGGGTGCACATGAGGACTTGACACGTGGATTGTGACATGATTGCCCGTGAGGTCCGTCACCGCCCCGTCACCTCACCAGTGCCTTTTGCTCCTGGACTTGATCGCAGTGCTGTCTTCGCAGGGGCTCCTCTGCCCCCGGCAGGGTTTGGGCCACACGCCTCGTCCAGGACCCCTGACGTGTCCAGGGCCAGTTGTGTTTCCGGCTTCTGAGGGGTCCGTCTTCCTTTTCTTGGTTTTGGGGGTGTGTCCCCAGCTGTGTCGTCTGTGTTGGGCACCGGGGCGTCCCCCGTTGTCCCTCGGCCTCTCTCTGGCTGGCGATCACGGCTCCTCCGTGAATACCCACTGTCCCCTGGCTGTTGGCACGGGCACGTGCACGTGTGTGAGACCCTCAGTCCTCTGTGCTGCCTCTGGGGAGCTCTGGGGGGGCTGCCTGTCCTTTTCGCACCCGTTTTGGAGACGCTGGCTGTGGTCTGAAGTCAGCAGGCTCTCTGGATCTCCCTGCGCCCTTGCGCTCGTGCAGCTCGCTTGCCCGTCCTGCAGTTCAGGGAGGTGGGCACAAGGGGCAGCGCCCCGGGGCCTGAGTGGCTGCCCGTCTCCACCTCAGTTGAGCTGTGGCTGCAGGGGGTCGGGCTTTAGTGGCCACTGGTCTGATGTTTCCAGTGAGAGGCCCTTCCAAACACCAGCAGGGCACGTATGTTTTTACAGTAGCATAGTGTCAAAAACAGGGGTTCTCACCTGGGTGGTCCTGCCCCCAGAGGACACTGGGCAATGTCTGGGGATGTCTGTGTGTCACACTGAGGGGATCCTGGCATCGAGGGGGCGGGGCCAGGGGTACTGCTCAACACCCCAGAGTGCCCGGCACGGCCCCAGTGTCAGCAGTGCTGTGGGGACCCTGGTCCAGAGGAAACCACGCAGGGCATGGCATTCATGTGTGTCGCCTCCCCTCCCCCACCCCACCCCCTGCAACGAGGGAGGAGTGCCTGGACCCCTTAGGGAGGTGTGGGGTCACATGGGGTCCTCGCCCCTCCTGCTTCAGAGCTGGGGTGGGGCCTCGGTGGGAGTGGGCGCCTGGCCTCTGGTTGTTGATGTGGCAGTGGTGGGATGGGAGGTGGCATCGGGTAGTTACCACTCGGAGACAGAACCAGAGTCATATTCTTTTATTCGTAAAAGGACCCAGGACCTTGATGGAGGTCCTAGAAAGGGGCAGCTGCAGTGAGGCGGCCCCTGCTCTGTCTCCCCAGGTGGGCTCGGGCACCCGTGGTCAGTTACTCAGACGCGGGCGGAGGGCCTCCTGCTGCAGGATGGTGTGGTCACTGCAGGCCGCTCAGAACCCATGTCTTCTCCAGGAGCTCCCGGGCAAGGAGGCAGGCAGCAGATGCCTGAGAGAGACCCCCTGAAAGGCAGCGGTGATGGGTCCCAGTGCAGAGGGGAGCTGCCTGCCCTGCACCCACGGCACCGGTGGCTGTGAGCTGGACGGCGTGCAGGGCAGGACGCAGCTCAGGCCCCTTCGTTGGGGTGGGGGACGCAGGTGACTCAGACAGGGTGGGGAAGGATGAGCCTTGACAGGCGGGCTGGGGTGAGTCTGGGGGGTTCTGAGTCCCCAAGAGGGGTCCTGGGGGCTTCAGTGCATGGGTGAGTGGGGACCTGTGTTGGTTATCAAGTAGGGGTTTGAGGTCGTGCATCCTTAGGCTGTACAAGTTTTCTTCTGCTGTGCAATAAAACCACCCTGTAACTTAGTAGCTGAAAATAACACACAGGCAGATTCTGAGGGTCAGGAGTCTTGGGGGTTCTAGCTCGGGGTTCCTTAGGAGGTTGTAGAGCACGTGTTAGCTGGGGCTGCCTCATCTGAAAGCCCGATGGGGCCGGAGAAGCCGCTTCCAGGGTGGCTCCTCATGTGGCTCCTGTCCACATGGGCCCTCATGGACGGCGCTGCCCCCCGGCCCCCGCGAAAGTCCTAGAGAGGACGGGGAGCCCTGTGACTCGTCTTGGAAGTGACAGGCCATTCTTGGTCAGATTCTTTTGGTTGGAAGGGAGGCACTGAGTCCAACCCACCCTCCGGGAGGGGTCAGGCTCCCCCTCTGCATGGAAGACATCTCAGAGATTCGTGGGCACATTAAAGCCACTAAATTGCAGTCCCTGCCTGTGGAGGTGAACAAAAGTGGGGATACGGGTTTGCCGCTTAGAGGGTGACAGGGCGGTGAGAGGCTGGAGCAGGAGAGGAGCCCTCCCTCCCGCCACAGCTCTGGCCCGCACATGGAGCAGGTTAGCGCCGCACGTGGAACAGGTTAGCGCCGCACGTGGAGCAGGTTAGCACCGTAGGAAGATGCGGCGGCCACGTGGCCCTGTTCAGGGGTTTCTGCTCTAATCCCTTGATCCCGGAGACAGAGCCTCGGTGTGCCCTTCTCTGAGGTGGGGTCTTGACACCTGACACCCGGAGGGTGGTGGGACAGAGAGGGGAGGGGCCCCGGGCGCCCGCTGGGCCTCTGGGCTGACAGGGATGTGGGCCTTGGGGCTGTTCAAGCGCCAGGGTCACGCTCGGTCTTGGGTGGCGTGAGGTTGGGTGAGTTACAGGTTCAGGGGCTGCTGGGGACTGTGGGGGGCATGGCCCGGTGCCCTGCGAAGGCCCAGTGTGGCCTTGATGCAGATGCCAAACTCGTGCCCTGAAGGAAAGCTGTTCTGATCGGAAGCTGGGGGTTGGCGGGACGTTGTCACACGAGGGCGCGTGGGACAAGGGAGCTTGTCCACCAGTTAAGGGGGTGGCGGCATCTGGGGGAGACACTTCACTGCTTCTGGCCTCCAGTTCCTCGGCTGCGGCCAGAGTTGAATTCAGACCCAAGTTGCAGCAGGTGCCGCAGCTGCTCCCCACCCGTCCCTGCCCCCGTTGTTGTCCCGACCTGCTCTGAGCCTCGGCTCCCCGTGTAGACAGGGTGTGCGTGGGAGGACGCGGCCCGCCCTGTTGTCCGTGCAGCAGCGGCTGGCCAGGCTCATCCCCACCTCGAGCCTCGTGGGCGGGGCTCCGCGTGGGCGGGGCTCCGCGTGGGCGGGGCTTCTCGTGTGCAGGGTGCGGTGAGCCCAAGGCTCGGGTCGCAGGTCCGGTCCTGCTGGGTCTCACTGGGCCATTTGCAGGCACGGGCGAGAGCGGGAAGAGCACGTTCATCAAGCAGATGCGCATCATCCACGGGGCGGGCTACTCGGAGGAGGACAAGCGGGGCTTCACGAAGCTGGTGTACCAGAACATCTTCACCGCCATGCAGGCCATGATCCGGGCCATGGAGACCCTGAAGATCCTCTACAAGTACGAGCAGAACAAGGTGAGGCCCTGGGTGGGAGCGCCGGGCATGGCTGGGCGTCTGGCCGCTGTTCGCAGCCCCGTCCTACAGTTGGCAGAGTGGGTCCTGGCCCCCTCTGAGGGCCAGCATCCTACCAGGCACTCCACGTGCTGTATCAGGCCCTCTGTGACCCTGGGGGGTGGCACGTCGTCTTATTTTCTTCAGTAACAGCTTTATTGAGAAAATGTACATACCAAGTCACCCGTTTAAAGTGTGCAATTCACTCATTTTTAACATTCACAGAGTTGTGCAACCATTGCCTCTAATTCCATAACATTCTCATCACGCCAGAAAAAAACCCTGTCCCCACTGGCAGTCACCTCCCCTACCCCTAACCCAGCCCCTGACAACCAGGAACCCACTCTCTGTCTCTGGATCTGCCTGTTCTGGACATTTCCCATCAATGGAATCACACCCTGTGTGTCCTTCTGTGTCTGGCTTCTCTCACTGAGCATCGTGTCCTCAGGGTCTGTCCACGTGGCAGCGAGTGTCAGTGCTTCTCTTTGTGGCTGAGTGATGTTCAGTGTGTGGAGGGACACATTGTCTGTCATCCACTGAGGGACACATGGTTGTTTCCACTCTTCTGGCTCTCGCGGACATGCTGCTGGATCATTCACGTGCAGGTTTTTGTTTGCACGCCTGTCCTCGTTTCTCCGGGGCGCGTCCCCAGCAGTGGAGGTGCGAGGTCCAGGGTAACTCTCCGTCTGCCTTCCAGAGGGGCTGCCTGCCTGCTGTCCCAGCGGCATTGCCCCGGCCGTGCACCAGAGGGCTCTCTCTGGCGGCCTCCCTTGGTTTTGCTTTTGTGGGTCTGTTTTCGGGGACTTCTCTTTCAACTCCAGCAGTTTGCCTGGGCTGGCACGTTGGCACCATGTATTGGACCATGTATGTCCAATAGGGTTTAACTTAATCTGTTTACTTTGAGGCTTAAGAAGGCCAGTCAACCCAATTTCTGATATTGGCGTCTTCCTGCCTTGATGCCCGGTTCACGGGTCATCAGGGACCCTACAGGGCCTAGCACTGGGTCTGGGGCCCGGCCAGCCTGGCTGTGGGGCTGAGCATGTAGGGCCTGCTGGAGCCTCTCACCCCCTGGTTTGTAGGATTGCTCGCAGCCGAGGCCCCTCAGAGTCCAGGCCCCACTTTAACCGTGCAAGTCCAGCGGCATCTGGAACAGGGATTGGTAGACTAAGGCCTGTCTCTGTAGGTGCAGCTTTGCTGGCACAGGCCACGCCCACTTGCTTACACGTCATCCGTGGCGGCTTTTGCTGCAGCAGCAGGGACAGCGTGGCCGTAGGAACAGACGTCTGGTCCCTGGCCTACATGCATCCACAGTCAGGGGGGTTTTCTGGGGCTGGTGTCTGCTTCTCCAGGCCCGGACTGAGAGGCCGGGAGGGTGAGGTGGGGCTGAAGGACGCTGGTGTGTCGGGGAGCTGGGGCGGTAGAGCATCCCTGGGAGGCAACCAGTGGGTTCCAGAGCCTGGGCCGGGGCCCCCTTGTTACTTGTTTGGGGTTCTGCCCAGCTGTGTCCCCTCCCCAGTCCCTCAGCCATGTGGGTGGGGCCATCCTGAGCACAGGCATGTGGGGCTGGAGGAGAGACGGCTCTCCTGGGAGCCTGCCGCCCCCGGCATTGTGTGTGTGTGTGTGTGTGTGTGTGTGTGTGCACGCGTGTGGATCTCTGGGGTGGCGTGTCTCAGCGAGGCTCTTTCGGAGCGGGTCTCTGAGCCCTGTGGTCCAGGGTCTGTGTGGAGGCTCCGTCCCAGGGGCGTGAGTCATTGCACCACTGGACTGTTGTGATTAGCTCAGCCTCCCCTTCCTGGTGGGTTGCTTTGGTCCCCAGACCCCATCCGAGGCTGCACACGAGAGGACCTATGCCTTCAGAGATCCCGAGGGTTTCAGGAGCTGTGTGCTTGGAATCGGGGGGCAGGTTCTTCTTAGGTCACAGCATCTCTCTGTGCCTCGGTTTCCTCACCTGCAGCATGGGAACACGGGGGCAGCCGGGGGTGTTTGTTCCTCTGTCCTGTTTGGGTGCCCCGGCACCGAGGTGTGTGGCGGCTGGGTAGGCCCTGCTCCCGGGAGCTGCCTCCATCTGCATTTTCCTTTGGGGGCCTGGCACTGGGGGGAGATCGCCGCCGGTCGCCCTTGCGTCGTCCTGGCGCGTGTTCATGGGAAACGGGAGTCAATGGTTCTGAGTCGGTTGCCGGGTGCTGGCGTTGAGCGTCCCGGCCTGCCCCTCCCCCCGCAGGCCAACGCGCTCCTGATCCGGGAGGTAGACGTGGAGAAGGTGACCACCTTCGAGCACCGGTACGTGAGTGCCATCAAGACCCTGTGGAACGACCCCGGCATCCAGGAGTGCTACGACCGCCGGCGGGAGTACCAGCTCTCGGACTCCGCCAAGTAGTGAGTGGGACTGGGCCGGGCCTGGGCGGAGGAGGGTCTGCACGGCGCCCCGTTAGCCATGACGGGGCGAGTTTCCCTACAGGGAGGCGGCTGTCTGCGGGGATTTTCTTTTGTCTCTCTGCCCCTTTTCTGTGTCTCTAAAACTATTCCAAAGTGACAGGTTTGGTTGTGAAAAGCCACCCCTCCAGCCCACAGCCTCTCTTCGGAACCCCGGCGCCGTCCCCATCCCCGGACAGCCGTCCCTCAGAGCTGGGGCGGGCTTCTGTCCCAAGCGTTCCCTGCGGCCTCATTTTGCCCCTGTCCGTTCTCGTCCCAAGTACTTGGGCTGCTTGGGCCCCTCCCAGCGCTCAGGAGACCTGGGATGGCCGGGAGGCCCCGCGTGGGCTGACCTGAGCGGCCCTGCCTGCTGTGTTGCAGCTACCTGACTGACGTGGACCGCATCGCCACCTCAGGCTACCTGCCCACCCAGCAGGATGTGCTGCGAGTGCGCGTGCCCACCACTGGCATCATCGAGTACCCCTTCGACCTGGAGAACATCATCTTCAGGTACCTGTGCCCCCGGCCCCGGCCCCAGGCCCCGGTGTGGGGCAACGAGAGAGGGTCCTAGTCCGTGGCTGTCACCAGGTTTCCGAGTGAGCCAGGCCCCGGTGGCGCTGGCGGGGTGGAACGGAGGCGGCCCGGGGGCGAAGGCCTCCTGGTGCGGGCTCCACGTGGGCCCCACATGGGTGGAGGGTGCCGGCGTGTGCGGGCGGGCAGGCTGGAGTCCAGGCCAGAGCAGGGGTGCTCCGGGCAGGCGGTGGAGGAGCCTGAGGGCCCCAGGGGAAGGTGGCTCCAGGCCCCTCTGCGGCCCAGTTCCAAAGGCCATGCGGGCAAAGTGGACTCAGGGCCATCCCCGAGGATGGGCCCGGCCACCCCGCAAGGTCACAGCTTGTCCAGAGCTGCCAGACGGCAAGGCCAAGTGTGTCTCCCGGGGCAGCTGTAACAAATGACCACAGATGGGCAGCCTAAAATCACAGAAATGTATCCTCTCCTAGCTCCGAGGTCAAGGTATCGGCAGGGCTGGGTCCTCCTGAGGGCGTGAGGGGAGGCTGTCCCGTCCCTCCCAGCTCTGGTGGTGCTGGCAGCCCGCGGCGTCCCTTGGCTTGTAAAAGCCTTGCTCCATCTCTGCGTCCGCCATCACACGGTCCCTCCCTGGGTCTGTGCCCATGTTTCTTTCTTACGGTGACACCACTGATCACTGGATTCAGGGCTCCTGCTCCGGAGTGGCCCTGTCTTAACTAGTGCCATCTGCAGTGACCCCGCTTCCAGATCATGCTGTTGTGTCCCCAGATTCCAGGGGGACTGACTTTGGGGGACACGGTTCGCCCAGGGCTCTGAGGCCCAGTCTCCGGGGTGGGGTTCCTGCTCTGGCTGCGAGCCTCCCCTCCCCGCCACTGCATGGGGTCCCTTCTGCTGGGCGGGCCCACCCCAGGCGCCCGAGACAGCGCTGCTGGCGGAGGTCCTGCCCTGTTACCTTGAAGTGCCAGCCCCGGGGGCGTTCAGGGAGTCTGTTGGGTTTGCCTTGAGGTGCCCTCTGGCCCAAGACCCGAGACCCACCTCTGCCGCCGGGGACCCGCACTTCTCAGGCAGACGCTTCTGGGAGACGGGGAGAGTCTGGGTGCCCCCAGCTGGCCCCCATCCTTTCTCACCTGTCAGAGCCCCCGGGGTGCCTTTGGACCCTCAGGAGTTGTAGGCATCACACCGTACATGCCTGAGGGTACATTTTCTGGTGAGAGTTCAGCATTTTGGTTTCCTTCTTTTTTGGTCAGATTCTCGATGGGGTCCGGGACCTCAGAGGCCTGCGGGGCACAGGCCGGGGCTATCACTGGCCTTCCTCCCGACCCCACGTCCCGGGGTCCCCTCACACGGCCTCACCTTGGTCTCCGCAGCTGCTGTGCCCTATGTCCGGAATGCCTCTCCCCCTCCCTTCCCGCCCCTCCCCCAAGCCTGTGTGTGCACTCTGCTGCTGTCCGAACTGCAGAGTGGCCCTGCACCTCTGCCACCACTGTCCCTTGGCCAGCCCCCCCCTCGCCCACCTCCCCCCTGGTCTGTTTGAGGGCTTACAGAGGGCAGGCCGGCGGCCCGGGCATGGAGCTTGTGCCCCCATCTTGATCGGAGCTCACACAGCATCCGGTGACAGTGCAATTGGTCTGATGTGTGAGGCCCAAGCCTGGTCCCACACGGGACCTCCTGCGGAGACCTGACCACCCCCGCCCCCCGACCCGGGGGCCCAGGTTCCCGCCCAGCTGTACCAGGGAGACTCAGTTCCAGAAAGGCTGTGACCCCTGACGCTGTCGGCCCGATGGCGCTCCCCAGACTGGCAGCGGCGACCCGCGTGGGCCTGGTATCCACTCACCCCCCTCCCGTCCCCTCGGTCACCCTGGCACATCCACCATCCGCCTGTGCTTGCTAGGACCTCCTCTGTGAAACCCCTGCCAGGCGGATTGACCTCTGCTGCCCGACTGTCCAGCAGCTGTGGATGGGCCTGGCCCGGGGACCCTTACCTTCTCAGGCTGCTGTTCTTTCTCGCCGTCGTCTTCACAAGTAGAGGGCTTCCTCGTCATAGAAAACTTAAGAAACTCACAAGTAGAAAGCGGGGACCCGTCACCAGTCATGATGCTCAGGGCGCCGTCCCTAGCGTGTCCCCGCCCCCCACCCTGCCTGGTGTCAGCATCTGTGTGCCGACATCTCCCGCTGGACAAGCAGCCTGCTCTTGCCGTGGCTGGGGTGGGTTCCAGTGTTTCACAGGTGATGCCGTGTGGTGTCCAACAAGGGGAGACGGGTTTCCAGACGTGGGACGTCCGAGGTCGCCCGGCTCAGCCCCACCGGGGTCTGTGGGCCAGGGCCCCTCCCTTGGCAAGCAGGCACCTGGCTGTCTCGGGGGTCCCCCCTCCCCTGCTTGTGCTGTGTTCTCCTGGCTTCATGGTACTGTGGCTTTGCTGGCTCTGACAGGTGACTGAGGGGGCCCTCGTGGCTCTGATGCCTCAGGGGTTGCTCGTGGCTCTGGCAGAGGCGGCTGTGCTGGGGGTGGGCAGTGTCACCTGCAGCCCCGCGCTGAGCCCGTGCACCCCGCCCTGCAGGATGGTGGACGTGGGGGGCCAGAGGTCCGAGCGGAGGAAGTGGATCCACTGCTTTGAGAACGTGACGTCCATCATGTTCCTCGTGGCCCTCAGCGAGTACGACCAAGTGCTGGTGGAGTCGGACAACGAGGTGAGGCCCTCGCTGGGCCCCGGGAGGGGGTGCCCACAGGCCCTTTTGGGGGACCTGCTGCCAACCTGCTGCCTGCCCCGCAGAACCGCATGGAGGAGAGCAAAGCGCTGTTCCGGACCATCGTCACCTACCCCTGGTTCCAGAACTCGTCCGTCATCCTCTTCCTCAACAAGAAGGACCTGCTGGAGGACAAGATCCTCCACTCGCACCTGGTGGACTACTTCCCCGAGTTCGATGGTGAGCCTGCCCTACCGGCCTGTCCCGGGGGCCGCCAGCGCCTCCCTCACCTCGGTGGCCTCATTGGCGACTCGGGAGTGACACATGGACGGTGTTTCCCAGGCCGCACGGAGGCCGCGGTGCAGTTAGTGTGGCCGGAGCTTGGCGGGCGCCTCACAGGGCCCAGGATGGTGGGGAGAGCTTTGTGTTCCCCAGGGGAGCGTCGTCTGTGGGAGGGGGCACCCTGTGGTCACCTCCCGGCAGCCTGTCCCCACCCGCCCCGTGCCCGACGTGGAGGAGCAAGGCGCGGGGGATACGGGGTGAGCCGGACCCCTCCTGCCCTCCGGCTCAGCGCCAGCTCCTCCTGCCGTCCCCACCCCCCACGCGGAGACACCCCGGGGGTGCTCCTTGGGGGCAGTCGGGGCTCCGCCACTCCCTCCCCGGCGTCTCCCGGAGGTGCTGCCCGAGGAGCTGGGAGGTCCGGGGTTGGGGGGCGGCGTGGGCGGCGGGCCAGAGCAGGAGGCTGGCTGCCCCGGGCAGCAGGGCTGTGGACACGTGCCTGAGTGGTGGGGGGGGACGGAGGGGAGGCGGCAGCCAGGGAGGTGGGAGGTGGGTCTGCCTGGCGGGTGGGCCTGAGTGAGGGACTGGTGGGAGAGGGGGCTGCGCGGCTCCCTCCGCTCATCCCGCCCCTCCCCCCGCCTCCGCCAGGCCCTCAGCGGGATGCGCAGGCCGCCCGGGAGTTCATCCTGAAGATGTTCGTGGACCTGAACCCCGACAGCGACAAGATCATCTATTCCCACTTCACGTGCGCCACCGACACGGAGAACATCCGCTTTGTCTTTGCCGCTGTCAAGGACACCATCCTGCAGCTCAACCTGAAGGAGTACAACCTGGTGTGACCGCGCGGACTCCCGCCGGCCGCCTGCCGGCCGCCAGTCTGCCCCGGGAGTCGGGGGCGTTCATATTTTTAAACAAATGGTTTTTATTTCACAGTTATCAGGGGACGTACATCTTTCTTCCTACACACCTCGTGCACCTTCTCATCTTTGTCAGTGGCAGAGGCCGCCTTTTTCTGGCCTTGACTCGTGGCTTGCTTTTTTCTAAAAAAAAAAAAAAAAAAAAAGACAAAAAAGGAAAAAGGAAAAAGAAAAAAAAAGAGAACCCACAGAAGACGGGCAGAGAGGAGACCTGGCCCGCAGCGGCAACGGGACACGGCCTCCGGGGACGGCTGTCGGCCTGCTTTCTTCTGATCTCGGAAGGCGTGGAGACGCAGAGGCTGGGATTTCTCTTTCTTCCTTGTTTAAGTTATTGATGCCCTCACCACTGTTGCCGGGTTTCTGCCCCGGACTCCAAGACGTGGGGGTGGGTGGCGCCCCCCGCTGCCCGCCCTGGGAAGTGCCTAACCATTTTTTCTTTTTTTTTTTTGAGGAAACAAAACGCAGCCCCTGGGGCCCTGTCTCACAGCCCTGCCTGCCACGGGGGGCCAGGGCGTCGGGGTTCTCTGGGTCTCCCACTGGGAGTGCTCCTGGGCTCTGGGCCCGGTCCCCAACCCCGAGGAGGCCCACTTGGACTGGGAGCCACTGTTTGTTTTGTTCCATTTTGTACCCAATTTGGAAACAGTGGGGTGGGGTAGGGACTTCTTTCAGAATTTTCTCAGGTCTGTCCCCGAGAGGCAGAGAGGGAGGGAGGGTCGCCCCGGCGGGGCCGTGGGTGGCTGGGAGGTGCCCACCGCCCTGCACTCTGCCCAGAGCCGAGCTGTCGGGGCTCGTGGCATCTGGAGGTGGGCCCTCAGCCTGGCCACGGCCACGGCCATGCACTGACGGGGCCTCCCCGAGGGCCGGTTTCTGGGGGGAGGGAGTGGCCGTCGCACGTGGCGTGGGCCGAGCACCGCGGTGGTTGGTTTTGTGTGGTTGGTTTCTTGCACCAACGTGACAGGAGTGGCCCACCGGTGGCGCCCCGCACCTGGGCCCTGCGAGTGAGCGCTCAGGGCAGCCCTTGACCAGGGAGTGCAGAGAAACGGCGCACACGTCAGACCAGCCCCGCACCAGCCCTGTCCCCCGTCTGTCCGCCTCCCACCTCCCTCCTGCACCTGATACGCAGGGCCCAGGGTGAGGGCAGGCTTCTCGGCCTGTTCTCCTCGGGCATCTCCCCCCGAAGGGCCCTCTCTGGTGCCATGCGTCTGCTTGCGGGGGTTTGTGCCATAGCCCTGACGTGCGGCCGGGGGTGGTGGTGCCTCTGGCAGTGGGCTCCCGGGGCCCCACGACGCACGGGGAGCTGGGGCAGTCCCTCGAGGGGAAGGCAGTGGGGGGCGCATCCAGAGTGTTAACTTCCGGAGGGGCCGGCGTGCCAAGATCCCGGGGCAAGCCCGGCTGCCGTGCCCACCCTCCCTGCCTGGCCCGCTCGCCTCCAAGGCGCTTGCCCGAGTGCCAGCCTCCCCCAACCGCTGTGTCACATCACTCAGCAGAACTGCCCTCCGAGTGCCAACGCCCCAGTGGTGTGAGGGGCCGTGCCAGCTGGCGGGGGTGACCTCGCCCGCTTGTACTTGTATATTAAAGTCCTGATTTCAGACAATTTAAACCTTAATCTATTTAAAAAAGAATATTATATAAAAATGCTGTTTTTAAACCTTTTGTCATTTGAAATGCATGTATTGTCCGTGCGGGCTGAGGGGCAGGTGCCGTCGGCTCAGTGCCAGTCTCCTGTGGCCGGAGCTGTCCATGTTCAGGCAGCGTGTCGGGGCCCTGACCCCTTAATCCAGAGATACGTGATGGAAATAGACTTTTCATACCTTTCTCCTGAAATGAATTCTGTTTTAAATTGGAATAAATTTTGTTCCTAAACACTCGGCCCCCTGTAGCTTATTTCCTGTTACTGGCTGGGGGGTGGGGGGCAGCAGAGGGGCCCTGAGGCCCCCGGGGTGTCACCCGACTCCTGTGTGGCCTGCGGGGCCCTGGCACCTTCAGGATGGGGTCTGAGCTCACGGGGAGCCACAGCTCGGCCGCCTGGGGTGTACCTCCTTCCCTGAGCTGGGACTGCGGCCCCAGGGCCCCTGACTTCGGGTCGATGTGCCGCGCTGTGGGCTGGAGCATCCTGCCAGAGGAACTCCTCCTGGTGGCGGGCAGGCAACAGAAATGGGGCAGAGCCCGGGTTCTGGGCCCAACTGGCCACTCACTGCCGCGGATCCTGTTGGGAAGACACGCCCCTCCCCCAGCCCCATTTCTTTCTGCAAACCAAGATGTTGGACCAGCGATGTCCCTGCCATCTCTCAGTCTTTTTTTCCTTAAAAAAAGTATTTTTTACATTGTGGTAAATACACATACAACTTACCAGCTTCACCTTTTTTTTTTTTTTTTTTTTTTTGTGGTACGTGGGCCTCTCACTGCTGTGGCCTCTCCCGTTGCGGAGCACGGGCTCCGGACGCGCAGGCTCAGCGGCCATGGCTCACGGGCCCAGCCGCTCCACGGCACATGGGATCTTCCCGGACCGGGGCACGAACCCGCGTCCCCTGCATCGGCAGGCGGATTCTCAACCACTGCGCCGCCAGGGAAGCCCAAGCTTCACCATTTAAAAATGTACAGTTCGGTGACATTAGTTTCATTCATAATGTTGTGCAACCATCAGCAGTAATTGTCTCCAGAACCTTTTCATCACCTCAAACAGAAACTCCGTACCCATTAATCAATAACTCCCCACCCCCTCCCCCAGCCCCTGGCCCCCACCATCCTATTTTCTATGGATTTCACTCCTCCAGGGACTCCATGTGAGTGGAATCAGACAGTATTTGTCCTTCTGTGTCTGGCTTCTCTCACTGAGCATCATGTCCTTCAGGTGCTTCCATGGTGTAGCAGGTGTCAGGATCTCTTTCCTTTTTAAGGCTGAATCATTCCACTGCGTGGATGGACCACCTTTGTTTATCCATCCGTTGATGGTCACTTGGGTTGTTGCCCCCTTTTCACTGTCGTGAATCACGCTGCTGTGAACACAGGTGTGCAAGTATCTCTTTGAGACTCTGCTTTCCGTACTACTGGCTATAAACCCAGAAGTGGAATTGCTGGGTCAAATGTCGATTCTACGTTTAACCATTTGAGGAACTGCCAGGCTGTTTCCACAGCGGCTGCCCCCTTTCTCGTTCCCACCAGCTGTACGCCAGGGTCGCATTTCTCCATATCCCCCTCCAGTTTTATTTAGTCATTCATCAGCGGGATGGAAATGCCCTGAAGGCCCCGTGTGTGCCAGGCACTGTCCTAGGCACTGCATATACAGGGAGACAGCACTTATCACCATGACTCAATCTATGAAGAAAAACAGCAGGGAAGAGGCATGGGCAGTGATAGTGGCTATTTCAGGCAGGCTGTTCAGGAAAGCCCTTTCAGAGAAGGGGGCGTAATGAATAGGATGCTGGAAGACGTGAAGGGAAGGGGCCATAGTGTGGTCTGAGGGAGGGGATTTCCAGGTGGAGGGCCGAACACGTGCAAAGGCCCTGGGGCAGGACCAGCCCTGGTTCATTGGAGGAACAGCAAGGAGGCCCGTGTGTCTGGAGCAGAGTGAGTGAGGCGGAGAGAGGGAGGAGGGGAGGGGAGGGAGGGGACGGGGCAGGTTGTGCAGAGCCTTGTGGGCCGCGGGGAGGACTTGGGCTTTTACCCTCAGGAAGGTGAGACCCTGGAGGACTGCGGGCAGGGCAGGGACAGGGCCTGACTCGGTGCTCACGGGCGCCCTCTGGTGGCCGCTTCCGGAAGGACAGGCTGCGGGGGTGAGGGCGGAACCAGGGACCCGGATGGAGGGGACTCAGGTGGACCAGTTGGGAGATGATGGGGTGGTCCCAGGTGGAGGCGGAGGAGGGGAGTGGGATTCGGGAGGTGGGTGCAGGGAGGGAGCCTGCGGATGCTGCCGGCGCGCCTGGCCGTCGTGCCCCCCGCGGCCGGCAGGTGCCACTCGCCTGCTTTCCGCGCCCGCCCGCGCGAACGTGCATCCGCTCCGGAGGTCCTCTCCGCATCCCGGTTCCAACAGGGAAACCGAGGCACACAGTGGCCGGGCCCTTGCCCTGACGGTAGGTGGCGCCCCCGAGCCTGGACACCAGCCGCGACCCGGTACAAAGTGAAAACGCAGGGCCCTTGTTAAAAACCAGGAGGCTTTCAAGACAGAAAAGCTTCCAAGCCCGAGTCCCCCGCCCACCAAGCCGGCCCAGGTAGCCGGCGAGGGGGATCCTGGATGTTTCCTCCTTTTGGCTGCGGTGAATCATGCCTCTCTGAACTTGGGTGGGAAAGACCCTCTGGAGACCCTGCTTTCGGTTTGGATATACCCGCAGAAGTGGACTCAAATCCGTGATTCATCAGTTAATAAAGGGAGGCGATGGACCTTTGTACCCCAGCCTTGGGCCAGCCCTGGTGAGGGCGGGGGCATGACCTTGGGTATGGCCAAGGGCAGTGGCCAGGGAGTGACCCAGCTGTGGCCTCCCATCAGCTGAGGACTGTGAGGCAGTGTGAAACCATGTAAACATCCGATTCCTCATTAAACAGAAAGGGCATTTCTCATACCAAAGGAACAGCAAGATCGTCGTCTCTGAATAAAGGAGAGACTTTTGGATGGGATAAATTTAGGTCCATAAAAACTCACCAGAGAGAATTCCCTGGTGGTCCAGTGGTTAAGAATTCGGGATTCCACTGCAGGGGGCACGGGTTCGATCCCTGATCGGGGAACTAAGATTCTGCAAGCCCGGTGGCACGGGCAAAAATTTAAAAAACAAACAAAAAAACTTCACAGAGCTACTGGGGTTGTAAATTGGTACACGCACTTTGGCAAAAGAGAGTTAAGATCTGGGAAATACCTTGTAACCCAGCAGTTCCACAGTTGGGTATTTTTTAAAAAATAAATGTATTTATTTATTTTTGGCTGCACTGGGTCTTCGTTGCTGCGTGCGGGCTTTCTCTAGTTGTGGTGAGCCGGGGCTACTCTTCGTTGCAGTGTGCGGGCTTCTCATTGCGATGGCTTCTCTTGTTGTGGAGCATGGGCTCTACATGCACAGGCTTCAGTAACTGTGGCACGTGGGTTCAGTAGTTGTGGCTCACGGGCTCTAGAGTACAGGCTCAGTAGTTGTGGTGCATGGGCTTGGTTGCCCCACGGCACATGGGATCTTCCGGGACCAGGGCTCGAACCCTTGTCCCCTGCATTGGCAGGCAGATTCTTAACCACTGCGCCACCAGGGAAGTCCCTGAGTATTTATTTAGAGAGTCATACATATGGTCTCCAAAAAGGCACATCCCAAATGTCCATAGCCATCCTATTCATTACATCCCCCAATGCCCATCAACAGTAGAATAAATGCCTAGCCCAGCATGGTGATGACAGTTAATAATACTGTATTGGGGCTTCCCTGGTGGCGCAGTGGTTGAGAGTCCACCTGCCGATGCAGGGGACGCGGGTTCGTGCCCCGGTCCGGGAAGATCCCACATGCCGCGGAGCAACTAAGCCCGTGAGCCATGGCCGCCAGGCCTGCGCGTCCGGAGCCTGTGCTCCGCAACGGGAGAGGCCACAACAGTGAGAGGCCCGCATACCGCAAAAAAAAAAAAAAAAAAAAAAAAAAAAAAAAAATATATATATATATATATATATATATATATATATATATATATACTTTAAAAATTTACTTATTTATTTATTTGGCTGCGGCACGCAGGATCCAGTTCCCCAATCACGGATGGAACCTGGGCTCCCTGCATGGGAAGCGTGGAGTCTTACCCACTGGACCACCGGGGAAGTCCGTGTGTGTGTATTTTAAAACACACACACAACTCACCCTGTTATTCCCGAATGAACTAATAGGTGACAGGTGTCCCGCCAGGATGGCACCTCATCTGGAGAGGAAGCAGCTCCTCTCCTGTTTGGGGAAGTAGGAAGTGTTGTTGTGAGGCTGAAGAAACTCACAGAGTATGGGCCCCGGAGGAGGGGGAGTCAAGGCGCCTGTTGTTTTTTTTCTGAGGTCAGTGGAAGCCAAGAAAGGTATTAGACCTCGGCCTGCCGCCCTGGCCCTGTGTGATGGGTTAGGGGCCTGGTGTCCTTCGGGAAACAGCGGGGTGGCCGCAGGTGCTCCTGACCTTGACCCGCCGTCCACCCTCCAGTCTGTGACTCAGCCTGGCCTCCGGGTTTTGCCAAGCTGGTTACCTCCGTTCTGCTTCTCTGTGGCCCAGATTATTATTTCTGCTTTTCTTCACCTGCCCAGGAGTGGGAAGTCACCCAGGCCTCAGGTCCCGGGGAGCATCCCCTCCTCACGGCCATCCGGTCAGGGGTGGGAACGGGGTTGGGCAGGGCAGTGCCTGCCAGGACCCAGTGACCCAACGGGGGCCCCTATCGAACTTCCCATCTGCTGGTCGTTATGAATCAACAGCGAAGGAAACCGCATTGGTGCCGGCTGGGGTGTGGCACAGGGCGACAGTTGCGGCTATGTGACCTCAGGCGCAGCACGCACCCTCTCTGAGCCTCACCGGTGCCTCTGGGAGGGGCCCGGGGTCTCCCGGATTCTGTTTCTCTCCGGGGGGGGGGGTTGTTCGGGAACTTTCTAGAGCTTTCTAGAACCTCTCAAAGAGCATTCTGTCCCCGAACACGGCAAAGAGCTGCTGGATTGGAGACATTCTGTGGGGACGCAGCTACACAGCCACCCCTGTGTCCCCTCCTGCTTCAAAGGTCCTGAGGGCTGAGCCGTCAGGGAACAGGGGCCTCATGGCCTTGCTGGGACGTGGGCTTGACTCCCAAGGTCCCCCTATGTCCAGGCGGCCTGTCCGACTTCTCCTCCTGGTCCCAAATGCCTGTCTTCTGAGGGTGACCTTCCTTGACCCCCTGTCCGCAGGACCACCCCCCAATACACAAAAGCACTTAAAACAGTGGGTGCCTCCGGGCCTCGGCTGTTCTTTTATGACTGCTTCTAATTGGCCCAGAGGAGGGGGAGAGGTGGGTGGGCCGGGGCCGGGGCCGGGCGTCAGAGGCCTTGGAGAAAGAGGAAGGAGGCCCAGCGCAGACCCAGACTGCAGACGGCCGGGCCTTTCCTCGCCGCCCCGCCCTCCCCCGGGGCGCCCACCTCACCTCTCGCTCTACCGCCGCCAACCTGTCGGGCCGGGCCGGGCAGGTCTGGGGGTGGGCGGGGAGCCCTAAGCGGGCATCTCCTCTCCTCCTCCTCCACCCCTGACCCGGCGCGCAGGCCTCGCCGTGCTGGGCCGCCGGGTGCCCAAGGCCGGGAAGCCGGGGGTCCCTGGGGGGGGCGACCCCCACGACGAGGGAGACTCTGGCCGCCGGCTGCCAGAAGCCCTCTCCGGAGCGGCCGGCCGGGGTGCCTCCCGGGGCGCGGGGGCGATGCTGCCTGGTGCCCGCTGAGGCCCCACCATGGCCCGCTCGCTGACCTGGCGCTGCTGCCCCTGGTGCCTGACCGAGGACGAGAAGTCGGCGGTCCGGATCGACCAGGAAATCAACAAGATCCTCCTGCAGCAGGAGAAGCGGGACCGAGGGGAGCTGAAGCTGCTGCTGCTTGGTGAGTCCGCGGCCACCCCTGGCGGGACAGCCTGGGAGCCCACTTTCAGGGTGAGTCGACTGAGGCCCGGCTCCTAGTCCCAAGGGGTGCGCTGTGGGCCCGTCCCGCGGCCCGGCCGTCTCCTGGGCATCTACAGGAGCAGAGGTGGTTTGGCCGGGCGGCCTGGCTTGTGTCGGGCCCGTCGGGCCCGCCCGGCCCGCCCGGCCCGCCCCACCGGCTCCCGCGTCACAGGAAAGGAATGAGCCGCGCAGCCCGGGGAGCTCCAGCCTCGCCCTCCCAGACCCCCCCCGTCCCTCTGGAGGGCTGGGTCTGTTCTGGTGGTTGATCAGCACGAGGCGTGTGGGCAGAGAGAGTATTGCCAGGTGCCTCTGATTGATTGATTGATTGGTTCATTCATTCAAGACGTACTGAGTAATTCCTGGGGGCACAGGGGCAGAGGAGATGGAGTGTGTCCCTGCCTCTGGGGACCCCGGCTTCCGGTGGGGGAGACAGATGTTAAGCCCCCAAAGCCAATAAGCAGGTAAAATAATTTCCGGCAGCAGGAAGAACAGGAAGAAAATAGAACGGGGTGAGGGAGTCGGGGTGACTTGGGTGTGGTGGATTGGAAGGCTCTGAGCTTGTGATCTCTGAGACCTCATGTCTTCTTGTCCACGTGTGTCCACTCCCCCAGCCACCTTGCCCTGTGTATGACCCTGCTGGCCTAAGCCCAGGGATGCCAGCCTTGGAGGGTCTCCTGGGACGGCCTGAGCCCTGGGTGAGGGCCGGGGAAGTGTTCCAAAGTCCTATCTGCCTGTCCTGGGGCAAAGAGCCTGGTCATCTGGATGGCCGTCCTCTCTCTTCTCCTCAGTGGGAAGGGGCAGCCCTGGGGGGTGGAGAGAGAGGAGAGGGCGGGGGCATGGGACCCCAATGAAGCTGTCTGAGCCTGGAAGGTTTTAATTAAGAATTTAATTTCATAGCTATCTCTATTCACTTTCTGTAATAGCTAGGCTAGTATATATATGCTATTCACTCGTTTTTAATAAGTAGGGCTATTTAGGCTCTTTCTTCTTGAGTGAGCTTTGGTTATTGGTATCTTCCAAAGAATTTGTCCATTTCTTCAAAGTTGCCAAATGTATAGGCATAAGGTTGTTTATAACATTCCCTTGTCCTCCTTTCATGTCTGTGGGATTTGTAGTGATGTCTCCTTTTTCATTCTTTGTCTCTGCTACATTTTTCTTGACCTGTTGGGCTAGGGGTTTGGCAGTGTTAGTGATACTTCCTTGCACATCTCAGGTTTTCTTTAACCACACCTCAGGACCTTTGCACTTGCCATTCTCCCTGCCAAGGGCTCTCAGCATCCCCCAAGCCTTTGCACGGCTGGTGCTCTCACCCCTTTCACTCAAGGCAGGTCTCACCTCAAGTGTCACTTCCTCAGAGAAGTCTTCCCTGATTTCCCGGGCTTCAAAGTCAGCCCCGTCTTTCTTTCTCGCCTGATTTTTCTTCATACCACTCACTCACTGACGCTCTCTCAGGTGTTTTCTTGTTTCCTTGTTTATTGTCTGTCTCTCCAGTTACACAGCAAGCAACACAGAGGTGAGGACCATGTCCATCTTATTCACTCCTGTGTCCCCAGCATCTATTCCAGGCGTACGGTGACCTGACGTAGAGCAGATACCTGATGCATGATTTATAAATGAGTGAATGAATGAATGAATCCTGTTTCAGGGGTGATTTTCCCCAGAGCTGTACCATACCTTCCTGGAACTGGGAAAGTCCCTTGCCCCACTGACCACTGCACACCCAGTCCCAAATCAGGAAGCCACTTCTGCTGGTAGGGGTGGGAGAGGGGAGAGGGGAGATTGTCCACATGCCCAAGCACAGATGGCGGCCCTATGGACAGCCCGCTGGACTGTGGTTTCAACACCCGTATCCAAGCCCTGAGGGCTGCTTCCACACCTGCCCTCCTTAAAAACAGGAATTGAATCCAAAAGGTTTTTTTTTTTTTTTTTTTTTTTCCTGGGAGGTGGCTGACCCTTTGGAGGAAGAAGGCCAAGGGGCTGGGGGTCTGTCCCTGACAGGAAGTGGTCACCATGTTGAGGAGGGGGAAGAGTCAGAATAAAGCAATTAAAGGAGCCAGTTCTGTCCATACTGTGTGAGGTAGGAACCACTCCAGATGGGGAAACCGAGGCCCAGAGAGGTGAAGCGACCTGCCCAAGGTCACACAACCAGGATCGGAACCTAGAATCCTGATTCCACAGTCCACGCGCTTGACTGCCCTGTGAACGTGCCTCTACAAAACCCCAATGACAGATGGGGAAACTGAGGCCCGGGGCGGCGGCAGGATGGGTCTGGGGTCTGCAGCCAGTTTTGAGGCAGAGCTGGGCAAAGACGATGAGCTGTCTGCTCTCAGGAGGCTCCCTGTGTCCCAGTGGCCCAGTTTCCTGGGGGAGGACGGCGGGGCTGGGACTGCCATTGCCCATGGAAGGAGCCGCACAGCGTCTCGCGATGCCTGGGGCTTGGCACGGCTTCTGGCCTCTGTGAGTTTCCACTTCGTCACCCATTCCCAGAAGGAAGCAATCACTTCCCGTCTGGGCTGCGAGGACGCGCCAGGTGGAAACAGCTCTCCCTGCAGCCCCCAGCCCCATTTGGGGAGCTTCCTGAACCACATCAGAGGGGGAGCAGAGAGGCTCCTGATTCCTCAGTGGCTCCAGGACAGTCACAGTTGCAAAGGTGGAGTTTTTCAGACTTCAGATTGTGAGCCACTTCTGAGTCACAAAACCCAAGCTGTGGGTGGCCACCAGGATATTTTTTTTTTCTTTAATGAAACAGAAGAGGAAAAAAAAAAAAGAAAGAAATTCGTGCATCTCAACAAAATTAACTGTTGCAGACTTCCCTCGTGGTGCAGTGGTTAAGTATCCACCTGCCAATGCAGGAGACACAGGTTCGAGCCCTGGTCCAGGAAGATCCCACATGCCAGGGAGCAGCTAAGCCCGTGCGCCACAACTACTGAGCCCATGTGCCACAACTACTGAGCCTGCGCTCTAGAGCCTGCGAGCCACAACTCCTGAGCCCATGTGCTACAACGACTGAAGCCAGCGTGACCAGAGCCTGTGCTCTACAACAAGAGAAGCCACTGCAATGAGAAGCCTGCACCCCTCAACGAAGAGTAGCCCCCGCTCGCCCCAATCAGAGAAAGCCCGCGCGCCGCAACCAGAGAAAGCCTGCGCGCAGCAACGAAGACCCAACGCAGCCAAAACTAAATAAATAAATAAAGATTAACTGTTTCTTGGTGAGATCCTTCTTTGTTCTCCACACTTTTGGGGGCAACCCAGAGGAAGGTCAAAGGGTGCAGCCCCCTGCCATAGGTCTCACCGCCGTCTTGGCAGCACCCAGAGGAGCCGACGAGCTTCCGAGCGTCCGTAGAAACATCACATGAACTGACACTTTGATGAAGATGAAGCATCCACAAGGGCTTGTGTTTACTCCTCTGCTTTTCCAGTAGCTGTGTGATCCTGGGAAAGTCACTTCACCTCTCTGAGCCCCCACGTCTCCACTGCGAATGGGAAAACAGTGGGAATCTTAGTGACGATAATTCAGGCAGTGCCTGGGGAACTTCCCGGAATGATTATTAAAAAGCCTGTGAGGGCTTCCCTGGTGGCGCAGTGGTTGGGAGTCCGCCTGCCGGTGCAGGGGACACGGGTTCGAGCCCTGGTCCGGGAAGATCCCACATGCCGCGGGGCAACTGGGCCCGTGAGCCACAACTACTGAGCCTGCGGGTGTGGAGTCTGTGCTCCGCAACAAGAGAGGCCGCGACAGTGAGAGGCCCGCGCACCGCGATGAAGAGTGGCCCCCGCCCGCCGCAACTAGAGAAAGCCCTCGCACAGAAACGAAGACCCAACACAGCCAAAAATAAATAAATAAAAATAAAATTTATAAAAAAAATAAAAAGCCTGTGAGCTCTGGACTCAGAACCGGGTTTGAGTCCCAGTTTGGCCACCCACCGGCCGCATGATCCAACCGATCTGGGACTCAGTTTCCCCACGTGAAATGTGGAGCCAAGAGCCGTTCCTCTTGTGGCAAGCTGGTGCATGTGGACCCCCCGGAACCCTAGGAGGACAGGGGGGCTTATGGTACCTCTCCCACCTCCGAATAGCAGAAGCTCTGGAGACCAGCCCGTCTCTCCAGGTTTTCCAGTGGGAGGCGAGGCTGTGGGTTTATCTCACTGACTGTGATAGTCAGAGGTTCTACTGCAGGAATATTTATTGAATTTGATGTATCCCCATCCTGAAATACAAGGAATCTGAGACACACGTGGCTCCTTACTGAAGCATTTCAGATTGTGGAACTGTGGGGCGTTTTTTGTTTGTTGTTGGTTTGTTTGCAGGAAACTTTTTATCTTGGAATCATTTTCTAAGGACAGAAATGTGGCAAAGATAGTCCGGAGAGTTCCCGTCTCCTCCTAAACAACTTCCTCTCGTGGTGACATCTTACATAAGTGCCCTGTGCTCTTCACAGCTGAGATATTAATGTGGAAACCGTACCATTACATTCTGCTAACTCCAGATTTAGATTTCACTGGTTTTTCCACCACGGCCCCTTTTCTGTTCCAGCCTCCAACGCAGCATCTCACATGGCATTTGAGGGTTTTTTTATTTTAATAAGTTTATTTATTTTATTTTTGGCTGCGTTGGGTCTTCGTTGCTGCGTGCCGGCTTTCTCTCGTTGCGGTGAGCGGGGGCTACTCTTCATAGCTGTGCGCGGGCTTCTCATTGCGGTGGCTTCTCTTGTTGCGGAGCACGGGCTCTAGGCGCGTGGGCTTCAGGAGTTGTGGCACGCGGGCTCAGTAGTTGTGGCGCACGGGCTTAATTGCTCCACGGCATGTGGGATCTTCCCAGACCCGGGCTCGAACCCATGTCCCATACACTGGCAGGCGGATTCTTAACCACTGCACCACCAGGGAAGCCCTTGAGGGTTTTTTTTTTTTTCCCCTTTCTTAACTTTTCATTTTGAAATACCTTCAGAGTTATAAAAAAGTTGCACCGAATTCTTCTGCAAATGTTAACATTTTACCACATACCCTTTATCCCATCCCACCCTGCTCTCTCTCTCTCTCTCTCTATATATATATATATATACACACACACACACATTATATATAAGTATATGTGTATATACTTATAATTTACATAATGCATAGCTATAGTTTATTTGTTATACATTTATATATTATATTTAATACATACGTATTCACTGTTATCGGAACCATTTGCGAGTAAAGTTGCAGCCCTGACACCTCCCCCCCCCCCCCCAGATACTTCAGTGGGTTTGAGTCCCACTAAAAAGCAAAGACCCCCCCAGGGCAATGGCGACCAGGCGATGAGCTCACGTGATGCAATCCCGTCACCATCACGTCCCGCCGGCATTCCCAGTTTCCCCATGAATGTCCTTTAGGGCCATAGGAAAGTGACTCTTTTCCTTGGCTCTTGAGTGCAGTGGTGTCGCTGGGTCCTGCCCTCACCGCCTTCAGAATTGCTGGGAGTGGGAGGGGACGAGAGCCCCCCAGGGGCGGTACAACAGGGTTCCACCGGGTCTTCTGCTGCTTCCTACACTCCCCGCCTCCTCCCTGCTGCGTTTCCGCTGCTCCTGGTTCCTCTTTCTGGCTCCAGCCAGGGCACCCCTTCCCCTTTTGCTCCTGGTCCCAGTTCCTCCTGCACGAGTCCCCTTCCCCATCCCTGGAGGGACCCCACACCAGTGTCCCCCAGGAGCTGGCAGGGGGACAAGGTGCTGGAGGTGGTTCCCGGCCCTGCACCTCCCACCTGGCTATCATGCCCATTTCACAGACGAGAAAACAGAGGCTCAGAAAGGGAGATATCAGGGCTCAGACAGCAGGGAGCCAGGCCTTGCTCTTTGAGCTTCCAAAGGTTCTAGTATTATTATCCCAGACCCATGACCGGCTTTTTGACGTGTGACCCTGCACTCAGAAGGGCCCTGTGGCTTCATCCAGCACTTGGCCCTGGAGATTCTGTAGGTGAGCCTGCAAGGACCCCTCTCCCCACTCTGGTTCATCAGCAAGGTCGTGTGTATTCTGTCTCCCAAATATCTCGTGCCTACGTCCTCTTCTCTCTACCTCCACGTGGCCACCTGGGTCCAGCCTGGACCTAAACAGTCCCATTTGGCTGGGTTCACCCCTCCCCAACCTGCCCTCCCCTCAATAGCCAGGGGCCACCTGTGAGCCCCTGGGTCAGGCCCCACCCCTCCTCTACCTACAGCCCTCTAGGCTCCCACCTGCTTCGGGGTAAAAGCCCAAGTCCTCCCCACAGCCCACAAGGCCCTGCATGACCTGCCCCGTCCCCTCCCTGCCCTCCCCTCCTCCCTCTCTCCCCCTCGATCACTCTGCCGCAGACACACAGGCCTCCTAGCTGTTCCTCCAACATTCCAGGCATGGTCCTGCCCCAGGACCTTTGCATGTTCTGTGCCTGCTGTTGAGAATGCTATTCCCCCTTCTCTTCTAATGAATTCTGTCATCTGCCAGGCCTCAGATGAGATGTCACCTCCTCAGTGAAGCCCTCCTAGATTACCCAGCCTAACTCAAAGCCCCCGGGTCCTTAGAACCCCTTCCACCATAATAACTGCACCTCCTCCCTCTCTCCCCCTCGCTCACTCAGCTCCAAGCACACAGGCCTCCTCGCTATTCCTCCAACATACCAGGCCTGGTCCTGCCCCAGGGCCTTTGCACATGCTGTGTCCACTGCCTGGTGCTCCCTCCTCCAGATATTGGCATGAGAGCAACCTTCCCAGCCTTCAGATCTCAACGCCAATGTCACCTCCACTGAGAAGCCTTCCGTGACACTTAGCTGTAGTAGTCACTTAATCACTCTTTATCTATTTATCTTATTATATTTCCTTCACAAAACTTTCTCTACCTGAAATTATTATAGCGAATAATAATAATAGTAATTATAATCATGGTAAAGACTACTCTTGCTAATAATAGTGGACAGGAGTGTAGCTCTTACTATGTCAAAACACACTCTAGGCCAGGGGTCCACAGACTTTTTAAGTAAAGGGCCAGATGGTAAATCTTTCCAGCTTTGCAAGCCAGAGGGTCTCTGACTACTCAACACTGCGGCTGTCCCGAGAAACCAACCCTAGATAATTTGTATACAACCCGGCACGGCCATGTGCCAATAAAACTTTATTGACCAACCCTGAAACCTGAATTTCATGTCATTTTCAGGTGTCACCAAAAAGGAATCTTTGGATTCCTTTCGGCCATTGAAAAAGGCAAAACTGTAACCATTACAAAACTGTAAAAACTGTAAGGGTGAAAAGCATTAGAAATATAAAAACCATGCAAACTGTAAAAATTTTGCTGGCCGTGCAAAAACAGGCAGCTGTCAGGAATTCCTTGGTGGTCCAGTGGTAGGACTCAGCGCTTTCACTGCAGGGGACCCCAGTTCCATCCCTGGTCGGGGAACTTAAATCCCACAAGCCACGTGGTGTGGCAAAAACACAAAAACACAAAACAGAACCCCCAAACTGAAAACAAAAACAGCGGCCGGTAGGCCGTGGTTTGCTGCCCCTCCTGGGACAAACTTTCAATGAACTAGTTTACCCCTCACGTCCACCCAGCAAACCATGTTTCACAGGTGGGGAAACCGAGACCCAGAGCCATGAAGCTGCTTGCCCAGGATCACAGAGCAGGGATTTGCACCCTAGTGGCGGGAGGTGGCGGGTGGCGGGAGCCCCGGGGGGCTGAGCTGACCGCTGAGTCGTCTCCGCAGGCCCCGGGGAGAGCGGGAAGAGCACGTTCATCAAGCAGATGCGTATCATCCACGGGTCGGGCTACTCGGAGGAGGAACGCAAGAGCTTCCGGACCCTGGTCTACCAGAACATCTTCGTGTCCATGCAGACCATGATCGAGGCTATGGAGCGGCTGCAGATCCCCTTCAGCTGGCCCGAGAGCAAGGTGAACACCCCGGGTCTGGCCACGTGGGCGCCACACTGGGAGGGGGTTCCTTAGCACTTCAGGGTGGGACTGTGTCCCTTCAGATCCCCTAAGTCCTTGTTAAGAACCACCTCCTCCCAGGTTTCCTGGGATCCTGGTCTGCATTCCAGGCAGCTCAGCACCAGCAGGTCCCCCCACCGACCTCGCAGGTTCCCCGTGGACCCCCAGGCTCAGCCATCTCTCCCCTGGACCCCATGATGCCTGGTAGGAGTCCTGAGTCGGCAGGCGTTTTGTTCTAGAAATATTAGCACGGGCGGCCTGGTTCCTGAGCCCTGCCCCACCCTGCTGGGGGGAGGGGTGCTATGCAGACTATGTGTCACATCACCCTTCTCTTTAAAATTTTTATTTTATTGTGTGAAGAACACTCAACACGAAATCTATACATCTTAGCAAATTTTAAGCGCACGATGCAGTATCAGTAACTGCAGACACAATGTCATCAGGGAGAGCTCTAGAATGTATTCCCCTTGCCTAAGGGAAACTTTATTCATAGCAACCCCAACTCCCTTCCCCTAGCCCATTCTACGCTCTGTGTCCGTGAACTCGCCTCTTCCGGATGCCTCATATAAGTGGGATTCTGCAGGATCTGTCCTTCTGTGACTGTGTTATTTCACTTAATATGCGCAGGCTCAGCGGCCATGGCTCACGGGCCCAGCCGCTCCGCGGCATGTGGGATCCTCCCGGACCAGGGCGCGAACCCGCGTCCCCTGCATCGGCAGGCGGACTCTCAACCACTGCGCCACCAGGGAAGCCCAAGAATTTCCTTCTTTTTAAAGGCTGAATAGTATTCGAGATATATCTATCTTTATCCATCCAACCATCGATGGACATTTAGGTCCTTTCCACATCTTGGCTGCTGTAAATAAACACTGCAGTGAACCTGGGTGTACAGATATCTTTTCAAGATCCCAGTTTCAATTCTTTTGGATAAATACCCAGGAGTGGAATTGCTGAATCATAGAGTAGCTCTATTTTTAAAAATTAGTTATTTTATTTGCCATGTCACATGGTCATCCTTCTGTGTGTGTCTGTGTCCCAACCTCCTCTTCTTACAAGGACACCGGTCACATTGGATCAGGGCCACCCTCATGACCTCATTGTAACTTCATTACCTCTGTAAAGACCCTATCTTCAGACATGAACAACAGGAGCGCCTGCTTCCCGTGCAAAGAAAGGAGGACAGATAGAGCAGAGGTTACTGCGCCAGGCAGGGTCACCCAGAACTGGCGCTCCCTGCACGCAAGCCCCTGCTGGCCCCTCGCGCCGCCGTGCGCTCCCCCTGTGCCCACCCTCGGTGGAGGGACGCCGGGACGAAAGGGGGTGGAGACGTCAGGAGGGCAACCCGCCCCGCCCGGCTGCTCTGACCCGCCCCTGTCCGTCCGTCCGTCCGTCCCTCCCCAGCACCGAGCCAACCTGATCATGAGCCAGGACCCCTACAAGGTGACCACCTTCGAGAAGCACTACGCCATGGCCATGCAGTGGCTGTGGAGGGACTCCGGCATCCGCGCCTGCTACGAGCGCCGGCGCGATTTCCACCTGCTCGACTCGGCAGTGTAGTGAGTCTGGGGTCCGCGGGGACGGGCGCGGAGTCGGGGGGCCGAGCGCGAGGCGGTGCCGAGGCGGAGCCAGAGGAGACCCAGTCCCAGGTTTGGGAGGCGGCAGAGGGGCCTCAGGCTGGCCGGTTCCCACTGCTGGGAATGCTGTGGGTGGTCTTGCCCCGGGGAGAGCTCCTGGGGTGCACTGTTCCTGGGGTGACACTATTTCTGGGGTGATGGCGCCTCTGGGGTGACTGTTCTAGGATGACGCTGTCCTGGGGTGACAGCATTTCTGGGGTGAGGGCGCCTCTGGGGTGACTGTTCTAGGATGACGCTGTCCTGGGGTGACAGCATTTCTGGGGTGACGCTGTTCATCATCATGCAGTGAAGCTGTCCTGGGTACCACGCTGGGTGTCTAGTGTTCCAGGCTATCACTGTTCTTGGGGCAGTGACACACCTGGGGTGACAGTTTTCCCAGGGTGACGCCCACGCCAGTGAGACTGTCCTTGGGGTCACGCTGCTGAGGGTGAAGCTGCTTCTCTCCATGCTCCCATGGCCTTGGGCTGTGCTCCTGAGCCACCTGGGACCCCAGAGATCCTGGCCCCCCCACCCCCGGGGGTTCTCTTCCCCCCCAGCAAGGTCCTCACCAGGCCCTGGGTGGGGGGCCTGAGAAGCAAAGGGAGGTTTCAAGGCCAAGACTCAGGGCTTCTGGCTCTACAGCTACCTGTCAAATCTGGACCGCATCATGGAGGAGGACTACATCCCTACCTCGCAGGATGTGCTCCGCAGCCGCATGCCCACAACAGGCATCAACGAGTACTGCTTCTCCGTGCAGAAAACCAACCTGCGGTGAGCGCATAGCCTGGTGGGTGGGGAAGGCTGTGGAACTGTGGAGGGGCAAGGAACTGGGGTCGGAGGGGCAAAGGAAAACAAGGTTGGAGGGGCAAAGGAACTGGGGCACTGAGGGATGAGTAGGAGTTGCCTAGTCCCAGCCCACAAAGGGGCTGCCAGGCTGAAGGAGGCAAGACTGGACACAGACACCTCCAGCCCCTCCATGGAATCAGGACTGGGGCCTGCGGGAGCTCAGACTGAGCCCCCAGATCTCTAGGAGGGTAAGTCTTCCTGGAGGAGGGGACATTGGTATTAGGGCACTGAAGAATGAATAGGAGTTCACTAGAGCTAGGAGGTGAGGGGAAGGAAGAGACAGAGACTGTGCAGTCAGGGCTACACCAGAGGGATTGATTTGGGGCTGGGGAATGCTCACCCTCTGAGCATTCCCCAGCCCCAAATGAGGGGTGAGGCTGGAGGTCAGGAGACCCAGGGGAAGGCAGGAGCCATGGTTCAGGCAGAAAGGGTTGGGAAGTGCCCGGGCAGTGGCTTTGGGATAGAAATGAGGGGACAGTTCGAGAATGCTTTCTGATGTAGAATGGGCAGGACTAGATGAGCTTGGGAGTTAGAGCAGAGTCAAAAGTGACTCCCTATGGGTTTCCCATCTAGGTGACAGAGTAGATGGTGGAGCCACAGTGGTGGTGGCGGGATGGGAGGTGTTAGAATAGATGACGAACTCATTTGGGGCAGGTTGGGTCTGAGGGGTCTGGGCCATCTGGGAGGTGGCTGGGCGCACACAGGCCTGAGCTGGAAACCAGAGGTGTGGGCGGCCAGTGTAGCAAAGGATGGTCCATGCAGAGTCATGGTCACCGTCAAAGGCCAAGGAGAGGTCAGGAAGAATACAGTGAGAGAAGCGACTTCTGGGATTGGCCTTTAGAGAGTCCTCGGTGACCTTAGGCAGGGACCTGTGTAGGGTGCAGGGTGATGACTGAGACCCTTCAGTGTTCAAGCCACCCATGTTGATCCCTTGTTTCCCTGAACACCCCCTCCCCTGGCCCCATGTTGTTCTGGCCTCTGCAGTAGTCCTTAGCAGGAAGGTTCATAATTTATCTGTTTGCATTGGGTCTCCTCCACTAGATGGAGAGACCCTCAAAGTCAGGGGCTGAGTTTGATTCTCCTGCTTCACTAGTGGTGATCAGCTGAAGGTCAGAGTGGAAGCTTGGAAATGTGAGTGGATGGTTGGAAAGATGGCTGGCTGGATGGGTGGGTGGATGGATGGATGGATGGACTTATGGATGGATGGATGGGGGGGTGGATGGGTGGGTAGATGGATGGGTGGATGGATGGGTGGGTGGATGGATGGATGGGTGGGTGGATGGATGGGTGTGTGGATGGATGGGTGGGTGGATGGATGGGTGTGTGGATGGATGGGTGGGTGGGTGGATGGATGGGTGGGTGGATGGATGGGTGGGTGGATGGATGGGTGGGTGGATGGATGGGTGGATGGACTTATGGATGGATGGATGGGGGGGTGGATGGGTGGGTAGATGGATGGGTGGATGGATGGGTGGGTGGATGGATGGATGGGTGGGTGGATGGATGGGTGGGTGGATGGATGGGTGGGTGTGTGGATGGATGGGTGGGTGGATGGATGGGTGGGTGGATGGATGAATGGATGCATGAATGGGTAGGTGGGTGGCTAGATGGATCAATGGATGGGTATATGGGTGGGCGGGAGGGTGGGTGTATGTATGTATGAACAGATGAATGGATAGATAGCTAGACAGATGGATGGATAGATGGGTGGGTATGTGGATGTATGGACAAATAGATAGGTGGGTGGGGGATTGGTTGGATGGATGAATAGATGGGTGGGTGAGTTGGTAAAAGTTTAGGAGCAAAAATAGTGGTTAGGGAAGTTGAGAAGGAAGGCTGGGCTGAGGAGGGGAATTATCAGATGGGGAAACTTGAGTCCGTTCTTAGGCCAAAGGTGAGGGCTCAGAGGAAACTGAGACTTCGAGCTGGGAGGCTGGCAAGTAGCATACCCCACACCTATCTCAGCCATCAGAGCCCCAGTCTCAACCACTGCATCACCCATCCCGCCCTGGGTACAGGGTTTGAGGGAACCTGAGGATCATGAGAGAGGCTGGTTTTGGGAATCTGGAGCCACAGGCATCGGCCTGGATTTTCCTCCGGTACAGCAGGGGCAAGTCTCTTCGTGCTCTGAGGCTTCTGGCATTTCCTACCAGCTGCCTGAGTAATGGTCCCATACCTGGGGAAATGACACAGGGCTTGTTATCAGTAAGCCACATTTCTTAGAAGAGACAACAGGAAGGCAGGAGGCCCAGGCTTTTGCTGTGGTTTGTGTGTGGGGGGGTGGAGGTGAACCCTTGCCCTGGGCCACACACAGAGGGGATGGCGTTTGCCCATCTGTGTGGCCACTGGACACTCCCATGGTCAGCCAGAACACAGCTGATGGGAAACTGAGTTCTGGAGACCATCCGCAATTTCCCTCTTGTCACCCAGCCAGAACCAGGGAAGACTGAGGGCAACCAGCTGTCTTCTACCATGGGGTAGAAATCAGGCAGCCCAGTGTAGCAGAAGCTCTAGAAAGTCCCCTCTCTCCCTATACCTCAGTTTCCTCATCTGTAAAATGGGCATAATAGCGATACTTGCTCCATGGGGTGAAATGCTGTAACACACAAGGTGGCTGGCATCTATTCTTGTTGCTGTTAATATCGCTCATGGCATGTCCCAGCCGTGACTGGGGTCTGGGACGCCTCGTCACGGGGGTCCCGATTAGGCCTGAACTCTGAAAGGGAGTTGTTCCCGGTTAGGATCGTGGACGTCGGGGGCCAGAAGTCAGAACGCAAGAAGTGGATCCACTGCTTCGAGAACGTGATCGCCCTCATCTACCTGGCCTCGCTGAGTGAATACGACCAGTGTCTGGAGGAAAACAACCAAGAGGTGAGGGGCCACGATGGATGCAGGGGCACCGTTTCCCCTGCTTTTCTTACCCCCATCTTGGCCCGGGGACCCACAGCTGAGCAGGCACTCTTGAGTGGGGCTTTGTGTGTCTGGCCTGGCTTTGAGCTTCACCGTCCACTCTTTTGTGGTCAGACCATTGAACCCCAACACACAGATCTACAAGCATTTGTGAGGCCAGGACCCTGACACACGCACACACACACACACACACGCACACACAAGTCGGACACTCGAGCCTCAAGACCACACCCCCCCCCCGCCAAAGCACAATGTAAGCTGTCCTGGGAATGTGAGTCATGGGGACAATGTCCTGCTTTTACTCAGAATTCTCCTCCTTTTCGTGAACTCTTCTCCTAATTAACCCCTGGCATGAATGTCAGGCACAATATCATGTCTGACATGTGCACTTTTCAGGGTTAAAGTTTCCCATAGACAGTTTTGGGATCCAAGGGTCAGATGTTATAATTTCAACTTTCAAACTGAATCAGATAGACTCAATTTGAGGTCATTCTGACACAGATCTTGCTCCAGTCCAGCCACATGAGATGTCCTAGCTTGCTAGGGCTGCCGTGATGAAGTACCACAAACTGGGAGGTGGTGGGCATGGGGGTGGGGGAGAGGTGAAACAACGGAAGTGTATCGTCTCATAGTCCTGGAGGCCAGAAATCTGAGGTCAGGGTGTCAGCGGGGCTGGTTCCCTGTGAAGGAGAATCTGTTCCAGGCTCTCCCAGCTTCTGGTGGCCATTGGCAATCTTTGGCATCCCTTGGCTTATAGACACATCACCCCATTTTACCTCCATCTTCACGTGGCCATCTCCTTGTGTCCTAATTCCCCTTTTTATAAGGATACCAGACATTGGACTTAGGGCCCACCCTACTCCAGTGTGACCGATTCTTAACTAATTACATCTTCAAAGACCCTATTTCCAAATAAGGTCTCATTCTGAAGTTCCAGGTGGACATGAATTTTGGGAGTGCGGGGGACACTACCCAAACCGGTACAGGCACAAAACCATCTCGGGCATACATAGGCAGCTGCCCACACCACCCTCAGACCCAGCTGGGCGGGAACTGGGGAGCCTCAAGCTGCTGATGGGGGGTTGACAGCCCCATCTCTACGTGGGGAGAGGGCTCCTGTTTGGGCCGAGTTGGCCATCTGGATCAACGACCTGTTTGTGCCCCCCAACCTAGAACCGAATGAAGGAGAGCCTGGCCCTGTTTGGCACCATCCTGGAACTACCCTGGTTCAAAAGCACTTCTGTTATCCTCTTCCTCAACAAAACCGACATCCTGGAGGAGAAGATCCCCACCTCCCACCTGGCTACCTACTTCCCCAGTTTCCGGGGTGAGTGGTTGTAGAACTTTCTATACGTTTCACTTCCCAAAAGCAGCTCCCAAGAGAGGTGCTGGTCCAGGTCCTACCCCAGACTAGAGCCAGTGGGGTTTCAAAGGCAATGGGACAGGCCTGGGTTCCAGACCCATCTCGGTCCTCTGCCCAAGCTCTCTGAGTCTCAGCTTCCCCCTCTGTAGAATGGGGATAAACTAACAGAAGCCTTCATACTGGATGCTGAAAACAGCAGACATTTTTCCCCTCACAGTTCGGTAGCCCAGAAGTCTGAAATCAAGGTGTCAGCAGTGTTGGTTCCTTCTGGAGGCTCCAGGGGAGAATCTGTTCTAGGCCTCTCTCCTAGCTTCTGGTGGTCACCTGCAATCCTTAGCATTCCTTGACTTGTAGATGCATGTATCCAATCTCTGCCTCTGTCACCACATGACTGTCTCTGGTTGTCTCTTGTCTTCTTATAAGGACACAAGTCATTCATTCATATATATATGAATATATATATTAATATTCATATATATATATATGAATGCAAGGTGGTGGTGGGGAATCGCATGTGTGCCTCACCAGGATGGCCATCCTTCCCCCGCTCTCTCGGCCTCAGTTTCCCCATTTGCACCTCACCAGGATGTCTTTCTCTGCAGTTCCAGGCTCCCATCCCCCCAGCTCCAAGCCCAGCCAAGAGAGAGGGTATGTCTTTAACACAGTTCTGCCCAGAGTCCCAGAGACCAGTCTCATTGGTCCATTCCAGGTCATGTGACCTGCATGAACACATACCTGATGCTCCTATTGGCTGGGCCTGAGTCATGTGACCAGCTAGAAAGGCAAAAGATGGCGGTTGCTGGCAGGCACTTTGGTGGGTGGTTCCTGCAGCCCTGTTGCTGCCCATATCGGGGACAGGGTCTCCAGAGCCCACCTTGGTCCCAGGAGGGAGAGGCTCCCACCTGCCCCATGAGCCGTGTGCCCTGACTGCCCACCCCTGTCCCCAGGCCCGAAGCAGGACACGGAGGCAGCCAAAAAGTTCATCCTGCACATGTACACTGGCATGTATACCAGCTGCGTGGACGGGGCAGACGGGAGCACGAAGGGCTCGCGCCACCTCTTCAGCCACTACACGTGTGCTACGGACACACAGAACATCCGCAAGGTCTTCAAGGACGTGCAGGACTCAGTCCTAGCCCGCTACCTGGAGGAGATCAACCTGCTGTGACCTAGGCCCAACGCTCCGGACTCAGACCCGCGCGTGGCAGGCGGGACCTGCGGGCGGTGGGTGCGGGGTGGGCTGGCGCTCAGCGAACCCAGGTGCTCCTCGTCGCTCCAGCCCCAGGCCCAGGTGGCAGAAGAGCCACGAGTGAGCCGGGGTGGAAGGCCGATCGGCGGCGCCTCGTCCTTTCTCCGCCCCTCAGCAGGACAGCCTCTGTCTTCCTTTCCTCGCCTCACTGTGTCTCCTTGGAAAGGGAGCACAATGGCCTTTTGGGAAGCCGCGGTGCAGGAAAAGGTGAAAAGAGCAGGGGATCCAGGACTTGGGTGGATGGGGTTCTCTCAGGACGCCCACCTCCAGGTATGTCCCCCCTTGGGCAGGGGTCTGGGACCCTTTTGGGGGTGATGCACCAGCCCCGGGACAGGGGAGCGGTCCTTCATGCCGAGGGACGCGGACTCTGGCGCCCCCTAGCGGAAAGGAGCCGCATCCCAGCCTGAGGTCTGCGTAGCTCGGGGGGACTTGCGTTTTCTTACGAGAAAGAGACGCCCGGAAAACGCCGCCGTATCAGAGCCTCGTGGCTCGAACGAAGTGTGTCCTGCTCCAGTTTTCAGATGAAGGAAACCGAGGTCTCCAGGCATCCCCCGCCCGCCTTCCTTACCAGGCTGGGGGCCGGGCGTGCTGCATCTTACAACCTTCTATATTTATTCCCACACCTTCTGCGGGGCCCCTTGAAGGGTGAACATTAAAGAAATGACATTCTGGAGACCTTTGATTTCTTAGGGGCGTCCTGTTTAACAACCAACCCCCTGCCCCGCGCGGTCCCATCTCAGGTCGTCTGTCCCGGGCAGGGTAGCAACATGGCAAAGGAAGGAAAAAGTTCTACTTGTTGTCCAACCACTTGTGTAGGGCACGGTACACAGAGCTGCGTAGGACTGCGAGCGCTTTGAGCCAGGAAGTGGAGTTCAACCTCTCTCCCTGGCCCCGGGGACATTTGAGCTGACCTGTCGCTGCTCACCCAAAATTCCAGCAGCAGCCACCACCTATCCCTGATGGAGATGATGATGCCTCCACTTACTGCAGATCCTGGTCTCCCACCATCCTCAGGGCAGGCCCATGTAGCACAAACCCCATCACCCCCATTTTACAGATGGGGAAACTGAGGCACAGAGAAACTTCATACTTTGACTAAGGCTAAACACCCGGGTGGTGGCCAAGCCAAGATTCTATTATTCATTCAAGAGGTTTTTTGTTTCGTTTTACTTTTTAAAAAATAAACTTTAATTTTTAGAATAGTCTTAGGTTTATAGAAAAATTGCGAATACAGAGGGTTGCATTATGAAACCACACCTGATTTCCCGTATTATTAATATATTAATATGGTACTTTTTTTTCCATTAATGAGCCAATATTGACCCGTTATTAATTGAAGTCCAACAAATTTCCTTTTTTCCCCTAATGTCTTTTTTCTGTACTGGGACCCCACCCAGGTTCCCACACGACATTTCCTTATCACGTCTCCTTAGGCTCTTCTGGGCAGTGATGGTTTCTCAGACTTTCCTCGTTTTTGATGACCTTAACAGTTTTGAGGAGTGCTGGTCAGCTATCCTTTTACTTTCCCAGGGCTACTGTAACGAAGGACCACAGACAGAGGGGCTTAAAGCCACTCAAATGTATTCTCTGACAGTTCTGGAGGCAAAGTCTGAGACTAAAGGGTCAGCAGGGCCGTGCTCCCTCCAGAGGTTCTAGGGGAAAGTCCTTACTGCCTTTTCTAGCTTCTGGTGGCTCTGTGTATCCCTGGCTTGTGGCTGTGTCCCTCCCGTCTCTGCTTGTGTCTTCACATGGCCATCTCCTCTTGTGTGTGTCTGTGTCCAAATTTTCTTTTTGCAGAGACACCAGTTACACTCAATTAGGCCCGCCCAAATGATCCCATCCTAACTTGATTCTATCTGCAATGATCCTATTTCCAAAGAAGGTCACGTTCCCAGATACCTCTCCTAAAAGGTATTTTGTCAAACGTCCCTTGGTTGAGTTTCATTTGATGTTTTTCTCATGATTAGACTGAGGTTTAGATTTTAGGTCAGAGGAGCACAGAGGTGAACAAGGTTTTGTCCCGTTATATCAAGAGTACATGCCGTCAACATGACCTTGCTCCCTTGAGTTAGGCACCCAATTCTTATTTATTTACGGCTGCATTGGGTCTTCGTTGCTGCACGTGGGCTTTCTCTAGTTGTGGCACACAGGCTTCTTATCGTGGTGGCTTCTCTTGTTGCGGAGCATGGGCTCTAGGCGCGTGGGCTCAGTAGTTGTGGCTCGCGGGCTCTAGAGCGCAGGTTCAGTAGTTGTGGCTCACGGGCTTAGTTGCTCCGCGGCATGTGGGATCTTCCCGGACCAGGGCTCGAACCCGTGTCCCCTGCATTGGCAGGCGGATTCTCAACCACTGCGCCACCAGGGAAGCCCCAATGTGAATGTATTTAATGTCACTTAACTGTGCACTTAAAAATTGTTAAAATGGGGCTTCCCTGGTGGCGCAGTGGTTGAGAGTCCGCCTGCCGATGCAGGGGACGCGGGTTCGTGCCCCGATCCAGGAAGATCCCACATGCCGTGGAGCGGCTGGGCCCGTGAGCCATGGCCGCTGAGCCTGCGTGTCTGGAGCCTGTGCTCTGCGATGTGAGAGGCCACAACAGTGAGAGGCCCGCGTACCACAAAAAAAAAAAAAAAAAAAAAATTGTTAAAATGGTAATTTAATGTCACATGTAGTTTACCACAACTTAAAGCAATTTTTAAAATGGAGTATGATTAAAAAAACACCTTTCCCCTATCAAGTAATTGGTTACCCAGAAGTAAAGGCTGTGCAGGAAAGACAGGGTAAATGCCTGATTCTTGACTTTTCTTTAGCAGTTTTCACAATAATTTGTTACTTCCTCAATATCCACAAAAGATCACCAGAGAGTTTTTTTTTTTTCCTTTTGTGTCCCTATGAACTCATGGATGTAACATCTGATGTGTTTCTATCCACTGCATATTTTATTATTCTCTTATGCCCACATTGTTTCATCTTTGGTCAGTGGAAACCTCTTTGAGTTGGCCCCTAAGTTCTTTTGATGTGACCCAGTGGCCTTAAGGGCTCATAGTTCTGGGGACTCCCCTGGCGGTCCAGTGGTTAAGACTCTGCATTGCCAATGTCGGGGGCATGAGTTCCATCCCTGGTTGGGGAACTAAGATTCCACAAGCTGTGTAGTGCAGCCAAAAAGGATAAAAAAAAAAAAAAGAGCTCATAGTTCTGGCCACGATGCTTTCTGCTCATCCCATACTTCACAGTCCCAGCCCTGGACGCAGCCATTTCTCCAAGGAGCCCTGCTTCCTTTTAACAGGAGATGATATTTAGAGACCTTAATCTGACCACAAAGTTAGGAAATCCACATTTTCTTCACTCATCTTTTGACTTTGAAAATATTTGACCTACAGAAGTTGCAAGACGATGACCATGAACTCCCATAGACCCTTCCTCTAGGTCAGGGCTCACTACCTGCTCTAAGCCTGTTTTTGTAAATAAACTTTTATTGGCACATGGCCAGGCCCATTCATTTACACATGGTCCGGGGTAGCTTTCCCGATGACAACAGAGTCATTGTGACAGAGACTGTCTGACCCTCAATGCCAAAAATATTTACTATTTGGCTCTTTGCAGAAAAAGTCTGCAGACCCCTGAGCTAGATGCTCCCACAGTTAACCTTTTCCTTTATATTTCTCTATAAACATAACCTAAAAGTATACAATCTATTCCATAAAGAATATACACATTTTAAATTCTTTTTCTTAACTTTTTTCTAAGTAATTTGAAAGTGGGCAACACCTTGCAACTTGACTCCAAAAATACAAAAATACAAACAAAATAACCAAATGTATTTCCTGCAAACAAACACCTCCTGTTATGCCAATATTGTCTTTTATAGCAACTTCCCCCTCCTCACTCCCCTGTTGTATTCAGCTGGGGATCACTCATTGCATGTAGTTTCATATATCTCTGATCTCCTTTCTTCTTTTTTTAAATTTTTTTTTTTTTTTTTTTTTTTTTTTTTTTGCGGTACGCGGGCCTCTCACTGTTGTGGCCTCTCCCGTTGCGGAGCACAGGCTCCGGACGCACAGGCTCAGCGGCCATGGTTCAAGGGCCCAGCCGCTCCGCGGCACGTGGGATCCTCCCAGACCGGGGCACGAACCCGCGTCCCCTACATCGGCAGGCGGACCCTCAACCACTGCGCCACCAGGGAAGTCCTGATCTCCTTTCTTCTGAGACAGCTGTAGGCTTTTTTTTGCTGTTGTTGTCTCTTATGACCTTGTACGACCTTGACTCTTTCCAAGAGACCAGGCCAATTATTCGGTGGGATGTCCCTCAGTGCGGGTTTGTCTGATGGTTCCCACAATCAGATGCAGGTGATCCACGTTTGGCAGGAATATTCTAGAAGTGATGTGTCCTTCTCAGTGCCTTGTATCAGGAGGCCCACGAGGCCCGTTTTTTCCCCCCATTCCCGTTGTGTTTACTTGGTGTCTTGGTTAAGCTGCTATTCACCAGGTTTCTAAGGCATTTTCCCCTTCGTAACTGATAAATCATCTGTAGGAAAATACTTTGAGATTATGTAAATATCCTGCTCCCCAGCAAACTTCCACCTAATTACTTTAGCATCCACTGATGAATCCTGCTTGGATCAATTATTGCTGGGATGGTAATCAAACGGTAATTTTTTAAACTCTGTTATTGAGTCAGTGCCTGGGAGTGGGATTGCTGGATCATACGGAATAGTCATTCTTTTTTTTTTTTTTTTCTAATTGTTTTTTAAAACACACATAAAATGAACCGTGTTGTACATTTCAGAGGTATGGCTGAATGAATTCATTCATCTTTTTGCAGCTGTCACCACCATCCATCGGCAGAACTCTTTTCACTTTGTAAAACTGAAACTCTGTCCTCATTGAACACTAACTCTGAATGCCCTGCTTCCCTGCCCCGGCACCCACCATCCTACTTTTTCTGTCTGTGTGATTTTTAAAAAAAAAAGATTTATTTATTTTATTTTTGGCTGTGTTGGGTCCTCGTTGCTGTGCACGGGCTTTCTCTAGTTGCAGTGAGTGGGGGCTACCGTTTGTCGCGGTGCTTGGGCTTCTCATGGCAGTGGCTTCTCTTTGTTGCGGAGCACAGGCTCTAGAGTGCAGGCTTCAGTAGTTGTGGCCCACGGGCTTAGCTGCTCTGTGGCATGTGGGATCTTCCCAGACCAGGGCTTGAACCCGTGTCCCCTTGCACTGGCAGGCTGATTCTTAACCACTGCGCCACCAGGGAAGCCCCATGTCTGTGTGATTTTAAGATTGTTCATTGTTGATGCTCAAATTGTACCAGGTTTGGCCAGCCTGTGTTTCTCCCATAGGTCCCCATCCTTCTCGGAGCCCTTTCTTACTCTCTGGTGCATCAAGACATTCCAGCATTCCAGGCTCACCTTGTATGCTTCCTGCCCCATCCCTGGAATCAGCCATTTCTCCCTAGAGTCCTGGATCCCTTCTTTTTTTTTTTTTGCGGTACGCGGGCCTCTCACTGCTGTGGCCTCTCCCGTTGCGGAGCACAGGCTCCGGACGCGCAGGCTCAGCGGCCGTGGCTCACGGGCCCAGCCGCTCCGCGGCACGTGGGATCCTCCCGGACCGGGACACGAACCCGTGTCCCCTGCATCGGCAGGCGGACTCTCAACCACTGCGCCACCAGGGGAGCCTCCTTCTTTTTTATTTTTAGGGCATGATATTTAGAAGCCAAGATCTGGGTGCTAGGTGTGCTCCTTCCTATTGGGTTATCTCAGTGGATGGAGTTAGGAAATTGATTTGTGTTTAAATATCAAGTCCACATGGATACTTTAATCCCATTTCATCCCTGGGGGGTTCTTCTATTTCATCTTTGCACCTTCTTTCTCCCCCAGTGAACACCTGATTCCTAATAATATCAACACACTTGCTACTTTGCCACATTTGCTACTTCACTCAGTCCCACAGCACATGACAGTTTCAGAATTACTACATCTATGCCACTCCCCAAAACAAATGTACTGAACCAAGTTTAAAATTTTTTTTGCAGTTCCCTTTGCCTTTAGAGTGAGTAGTGTGTCCAAAAGTTGCATAAGCTGGTTCTTTTCTATTTCGGTGAGGTTATGTTTTTCATTTGACATACCGTTCAGTTCAGTTCGTTTGTTTTCCATTTATAGTCCATCTTAAAGCTTCTGTCCTCCATCGTTGTTGATTTAAATTTTTGTTGAATATAGAAAGCATTAACAGTTTAAAAACTATACAGAGGAAAACACAAAGGGTGTCATCCCCTCCTCTCTTCAATTTCAATCCCATCCACTCCTGTAGGTAACCAATTTGATTGGTTCTTGGCTTATCTTTCCTTTTGTAAAAACAAGCTGATATGTGGATATTTTGCTACCCCCTTCTTTATTATACAAAAGGTAACATACTACATATACTCTTGTACTTCCCCCTCAACTTAACAATACATCCTGGAAATCACCCCATTCCGCTCACAGAGATCACCCTCATCCTTTTTCATGGCTGCGTAGTACTCTGCTGTGAAGTGCAGTGTAATGCATCAGCCTCTCTCCTGTGTACAGACATCTGGGTTGCTTCTAATATTTTACACTTACAAATGACAATGAATAACCTTCTGCATACTCACTTGTGTATCGTTAAAGCTGTGTTTTCAGGACAGACTCCTAGAAGGGGGACTGCCCTTCTGTAGCATGGGGATAATCGTAAGATTAAATAAGGTATAATACACATATGGCCTTTCACCCAGGCAGCAGGTAATTCATGGCAGAAGGTCACCACTGTTGGACAGCTTGGCCTCTAATTAGCCAAACTCTGCTTGGCCTCTAATTAGCCAAACTCTGCTCTCTCATCGCATTTTAGTCTAGTTCTCAATTTGCTCTCCCAGCCTGGGGTCAGGGGCTTAGCTGGGGTTGGGGTTTAGTTGGGGTTGGGGCTCCACTAGAGTTGGGACTCAGCTTGGGATTGGGGCTCAGCTTGGGGTCAGGGTTCAGTTCAGGGTCAAATCTCACCCAGGGTCAGGGGTCAGGGTTGGAGTCGGGCTGTGGTCATGGGCTCAACCAAGGTCAGGATTCAGCCTGGAATCAGGGCTCAGTCCAGGATCAGGGCTCAGTCTAGGACCAGGGCTCAGTCCAAGGTCAGGACTCAGCCTGGGATCAGGGCTCAGCTGGGGTTGGGGGTCAGCCTGGGTCGGGGATCAGAGTTGGGGTCAGCCTATGGTCACAGGTTCAGCCTGGGATCAGGGCTCAGTCCAGGGTCCTGGCTCAGAACATGCCATGTGTCTCTCTGTGAATGTGCCTGGGTCAGGTGGTCCCTCATGAGGCCGGGACTGGGGCTCGGGTGCTCATCGCCTCCCCCCTCCCCCCAGCTGCCTGCACAGCCCCTCCTCTCACAACCCCCCCCGCCCCCCCCCCCCCCCCGCTTCAGACCCGTTTCTGCTTGGTCACCTCCAGTGACGAGATGCTGTTACTTCCCAGGGCGCCCCTCCCTCTGAGCTTTCCCGTAACTGTCCTGCTCCAGAGCTGAACAACGAACTCGGGGTTCAGGTGCTGGGCGGGGGCCACAGTCCCTGGGCTGTCCTCAGCCCCTGTGTCCTGCCCACCCGCCACGCATGGGGGACACCAGAGCCCCTCAGACACTGGCTAGGGCCGTGCCTCCCCCAACAGGCCCCCCAAACATCACCCCTCACATCATCCCCGACCTCCTCTCCCCGACTTGGCGCCCACACACCTCCATCCTCACCCTTCTCTGGTTGAGTCAGTGGGACCCGGGTCAGGATGGCTTTGCGGGGGCGGTGGGATGAGCTCCCCACTTCTGTGAGCCCCTCCCCCTCCAGAGGTGAGATGCTGCCCCAGCTGGCGGGTCCCCAGCAGCTCTGCTCCTAGCAAAGCCAGCTCAGGGGCAGGAGAGGCAACGGAAAACCTGGGGAGAGAGGGTCCCACCATGGAGGCCCCGGGTGAACGTGTGGGTGCGTGGGATTCACCTCCCGGCTGCGTGCTTTTCCGCGGGACCCGGGGGCGGACACAGCCTCTCCAGGCCTCGGTTTCCCCTTCTGTGGACCGCGTGGTCCTGGCCCCGTCTTGGGGCTAAAACGGGGCGCATCCGCGCTACGGATGAGGAAGCTGGTGGCGCTCCTGTGTGTGCGGCCGCTTGACGCACACTTATTAAGCACCTACTGTGCGCCAGGCGGGCTTGGAGCAGTTGGGGAGCCGGTGACGGAACAGCGGGTCCTGCATGGGGGCGGGGAAGTCGTCCAGCCCGGGTGTCACAGGGGAGCGGGTTTCCCCCGCTCTGGGACGGGGCGGGGACCCCCCCGGCAATGAGGGACCGCGGTCTCGCAGCAGGCAGCCGCCGCAGCGCCCTCCGGGAGTCCGGGTGGGAAGCGACCGTTGGGATGCCCCTCCCCGTCCCGGCCTCTCCCTCACCCTGGGGGTACCTTGAACATAACAGGAAATTTCAAATAACAGGAAACCAAGACCGGGCAAGGCGAGCGGCTCCACCCTGCCTGGGGCGAACCACCCCGGGCCTCAGTCTGCCCCCGGGGACCGCGATGAACGCCACGGGGGCCCCGAGCGCGGCCCCCGAGTCCTGCCAGCTGCTGGCGGCCGTGGGCCACAGCCAGCTCATCGTCCTGCACTACAACCACTCTGGCCGGCTGGCGGGGCGGGGCGGGCCCGAGGAGGTCGGCCTGGGGGTGCTGCGCGGGCTCTTCGTGGCCGTGAGCTGCCTGGTGGTGCTGGAGAACCTGCTGGTGCTGGTGGCCATCGCCAGCCGCATGCGCTCCCGCCGCTGGGTCTATTACTGCCTGGTGAATATCACGCTCAGCGACCTGCTCACGGGCGCCGCGTACCTGGCCAACGTGCTGCTGTCCGGGGCGCACACCTTCCGCCTGGCGCCGGCCCAGTGGTTCCTGCGCGAGGGCCTGCTCTTCATGGCGCTGGCCGCCTCCACCTTCAGCTTGCTCTTCACGGCGGGCGAGCGCTTCGCCACCATGGTGCGGCCGGTGGCCGAGAACGGGGCCACCAAGAGGGGCCGTGTGTGCAGCTTCATCGGACTCTGCTGGCTGCTGGCGGCCCTGCTGGGCCTGCTGCCTCTGCTGGGATGGAACTGCGTCTGCGCCTTCCAGCGCTGCTCCAGCCTGCTCCCGCTCTACTCCAAGGGCTACATCCTCTTCTGCGTGGTGGTCTTCGCCTGCATCTTGGCCACCATCACGGTGCTCTACGGGGCCATCTTCCGAGTGGTGCGTTCCAACGGGCAGAAGGCCCCGTGCAGCCCGGCCCGCCGCAAGGCTCAGCGGCTGCTCAAGACGGTCCTCATGATCTTGGTGGCCTTCGTGGTGTGCTGGGGCCCGCTCTTCGGCCTGCTGCTGGCCGACATCTTTGGCCCCAACGTCTGGGCTCAGGAGTACCTGCGGGGCATGGACTGGATCTTGGCGCTGGCCGTGCTCAACTCCGCGGTCAACCCGCTCATCTACTCCTTCCGCAGCCGCGAGGTGTGCCGGGCCGTGCTGGGCTTCCTCTGCTGTGCGTGTCTCCGGCTGGGACTGCGAGGGCCTGGGGACTGCCTGGCCCGGGCCGCCGAGGCCCAGTCCGTCGCCTCCACCACCGACAGCTCGCTGAGGCCGAGGGACAGCTTTCGGGGCTCCCGCTCGCACAGCTTCCGGATGCGGGAGCCCCTGTCCAGTATCTCCAGCGTGCGGAGCATCTGAGCCCACGGTTGGGGCAGTGGTCCGGCTGCCGGGTGCGCGCCCGGGTGCGCAGGGATGCAGCAGCAGGCAGGCCAGATGTTGGGGAAGGAAGAGGGCAGCCGGGGGCGTACGTCCCAGGGCCCTGCGGTCCTCCCCGAAGCCTCCTGAGGCTGCTGACGCCGAGTGCATCTCCCACGGTCTCCGTGGAGCAGGAGGCAACAGGAGGAACAGAGAGCGCGCTGGAATGGGGACGAATGGGTTTGCTGTGTACGCCGCCCCCCTCCTGAGAAATTCTGAGGAAATCCCAGCCCCACACTGGGCCTCAGTGGGGCTCCCAGGCTGCCAGGGCTAGGCTGGGTAGGGGGATGTCTATGCCCTGGCAACGTGAGAGTTCAATGGTGGGATGAGATGCTGCAGCCCCTGATTCACACGTGGCGTCAGGGTGATGGGGTGAGGGCTGTGGGTCTGCTGGAGCAGTGCCTGAAGCACAGGGAGGGCCATGACACCCGCCCCTTCCTGTTCACTTCCCCTTTCCCTGCCCTATCTCTCATCTTGGGTCCTGGGCGGCCTCCTTCCGCCACCTCTGGCCTCTGCATCTCTTGGGACTCGGTCTGGAGACCAGCAGAGAGGGAGCCGACTGGCCCTCCTGACCTTGGGGAAATCTCACCCACTTCTCCCTTTAGCACTAACTGCCTCTTCCTTCCCCATCTGTAAAATGGGCCTATAGCAGACGGAACCCACCGCAGGAGGCGGTCGGTACACGCTCGGTGTTTTTGCCATGGCGCGTGGCATCAGTGTGTTGACAAAACATTCAGTGATGGTGGAAATGTTCTACATCTGTGCTGCCAGTATGGGACCCCCCCCATGTGGCTACCGAGCCCTCGATAAGTGGCCTGTGCGACTGAAGACTGAACTTGGAATTCCTTTAATGCATTTTAAAACAGCCCACGGGACTAGCCACAGTGGTATGGGACAGCGCCGCAGGGGTACACCCTCCGATGTAGCCACCTTAGGCTGGTAGAAAGCTCTCTCTCTCCATCTTCCCTAGCCAAGACAGTGCCCGCAGGTCTTTCTGCCTCCGTCTCGCCAAGTTCTTGGGTCAGCGTCCCGTCTGCCACTCTGGATGGGATAGCTCCGTTCTGAGCCTCCGCTTCTCCCCTGCAGGATGGGGGATGCGGCGATGGGAAACTGTTTACTGCGCTGTTTCAATAAAGCAGCCATTAGCCACACATGGGTATGTAAAATTAATTAAAATGAATTTAAAAAATTCAGTTTCTCGGTGCATTTCTCAGAGCTGCCGTATCAAAGTATCACAGACTGAGGGGCTTAAACAACAGGAACGCATTCTTTCATGACTTCCCTGGTGGTCCAGTGGTTAAGACTCCACGCTTCCACTGCAGGGGGCACAAGTTCAATCCCTGGTCGGGGAACTAAGATCCTGCATGCTGAGCGGTGCGGTCAAAAAAAAAAAAAAAAAAAAAGAAAAGAAATTTATCCTCTCATGGTTCTGGAGGCTGGAAGTCTGAGATCAAGGTGCCAACAGGTTTGGTTCGTTCTGAGCCCTCTCTCCTAGATTCTGGGGGTTCGCTGGCAATCTTTGGCATCCCTTGGTTTGTAGACTCCATTTTCACATGGGTTCTCCCTGTGTGCACGTCTGTGTGCAAATTTTCCCTTTTTATGAGGACACCAGTCCTATTGGATTAGGGCCGCCCTATTCCAGTGTGACTCAGCTTAACTAAGTACACCTATAACCATCCTATTTCCTAATAAGGTCCTATTCTGAGGTCCTGGGGGTTAGGATTTCAAGACATGAATTTTGGAGACACAATTCAGCCCATAACACTTGGTCACACTAGCCACATTTCAAGTGCTGGATGGGACATGGGACTTGTGGCTACTGTTTTGGACAGTGTAGACACAGAGCATGTCCACCATCACAGAAAGTTCTGTTGGACAGGACTGGAAAACGTTCCTAGCACGTATAAGCTGGGATACTTCTTACATTTTCCTGATTCCTGGTCCACATGTGTTTATTCGGGACAGTGGCAGGCAGGGTGAGGTCTCGGTGGAGTTTGGTGTGAGTGGAGCCTGGGCCTCCTTGAAGCTCTCAGCCTGCATCCTGGGCCTGTGTGAGCTGGCCCTGTGGCCCCCTCTGCCCTGTGGGGTGAGGGGTGAGCTTTGACGGAGCTGCACTATTTGCTGCTCCCTCCCATCTGGGGGTCTTTGCACCTGCCTTTGTTGTCCCCAGTAGAGTGGCCTGCCTGGCATGTGCCCTGCCCATCCTTCAGGTCTCAGCTTTAGCATCACCTCCTCCAGGAAGTCTCCCTGATTTCTCCTCCTCAGCCCTCTTCTGGGCTCCCACACCTGCCTGTGCAACTCCATCATAGATCCGATCACGCCTGGTTACACATCCACCTTCTCCCCTGGACTTTGAGCTCCATGAGAGTGGAGGTAGTGACAGTGTTTGGGCCACAGCTATGTCCCCAGCACCCAGCACAGGACCCAGCAGATAGTAGGTGCTCTATGACCTAGAGTGTTGGGAGAACTAGTCCTAGCATCATGCCTTCCACTGAGCCTGGGAAACCTCTTCCCCTCCTGACTCTCCACCCCCACCTTCCTCCCTGACCTCGATGAAACTGTCCCCATGAATCCTGACTTCTGCTCTTGGGTGGCTCAGGTATCTGTGACCCATTACTATTCCCCAGCTCCGCCACTCACCATGGGCTTCAGTTTCCTCATCTGTAAAATGAGGATATTGATATCCCCTGCCCTCCTGGGATGTTGATAAGGCAAGGAATATAAAGGCCCTCAAACTTACTTGTCTGATTTTGTAATAGGGAAGACCAAATCTGACTCCGTTTTAGACCTGTTCCTTTTACTTTAACCTTTGTGCCCTGTTGCCTGTGCTTAGTCATGGTGGCTTTGTACCTTTTGTACAAGAATGTTGCCTATAGCCTGAAATATACCGATGAGCCTATTCTCGAGGCTCTGACATTTAAGAGTCCATTCACATAGAGGTAAAATGTTTCAGAATAGGGAATAACATTTGTTTCCTTGGAGGTTTACAGGAACATCTTGACCTGACCTAAACAGCTGCAAGAACAAAGGATTCCCACACCAAGAAGTTTGCAACAACTAACCACTGTCCCTCTCTCACTTGCCTTTAAAAGTGCTTTGCTGAAACCCTTTGGGGAGTCGGGGGTTTATGGGGCATGAGACACTGGTCTCCTTGCATGGCCCTGCGATAAACCTTTCTCTGCTCCAAACTCCAACTTTGGTTTGTTTGTCCTCACTGTGCATTGGGCACACGAACTTGGCGCTTGGCAACATTTTTAAATGCCTTATGTATCACTCAACATTATCCTCGTCACCTTTGTACTAACTCATTGAATCCTTGGAAAACTCTCCAGGAGGCAGGTACCATCATTAACTCCATTTTATAGATGAGAAACTAAGACCCGGAGAAGTTAGGTAGCTTATGCAAGGTCACACAACTGGGAAGCGGCAGAGCTGGGCTTCAAACCCAGACAGGTGACTTTTTTTTTTTTTTCCCCCCCTTCGGGATCTTAGTTCCCTGACCGGGGATCAAACCCACGCCCCCTGCAGTGGAAGCGTGGAGTCTTAACCCCTGGACCGCCAGGGAAGTCCTCACGGGTGACTTCTGGATCCCTGTCTGTTACTGCCTCTTTGCTGAATGAATGAATAAATGAATAAATGAAAGAATGAATACCAGTTCCTTCTCTCCTTGGAAAACTCGGAATGAATGTTCCATTGCATTCTTTGGGCTGCCCCAAGGTTTCATCTCCACAAAGCAGGATTAGTTGAACCTCCCCATTTTACAGACAGAAAAACCAAGGCTCAGGAGAGGAGGCGGAATGGGCAGCCCTAAGGTCCAAGCCTCGTTATCTGAGCCAAGTTCAGGCCCCTTTCTTGCTTTTTTGTCTCTAGGTGAGTGTGCCTGTCTTGCCTGTTCATAGCCTGGTCTGGAAGGGCGGGGGTACATGGAGAAGCAGGTAATAAACATTTGCTGATGAAGACCACGTGGGTCAGAATTTCTCAGTCTTTTCCCTGCCCTGCCAAGCCACTCCTGACTCCTCGTGTCTAGGACCTACCTGGGGATGGCTGAAAGCAAGGGACACAGCTGGAAGGCAGGGGCTCGTGTGTTGGGGTTTTCATGACTCAGTCATTCATTCACTCAACAACTGTGTGTCAGGCTCTATTCTGGGCAATGGGGTTGCAGCTATAAACAACCTGGTACCTGCCCATGGAAAGGTCACAATTTGCTGGGGGTGACAAACGTCAAACTAAGAAATGTCCAACATCATTTCAGTAAGGAACTAGCCATGCAGAAAGTGGGAGGGGGCCCGCGAGTGTTTTGCAGGAACAGCGGATGCAGCAGCTCTGAGGCTGCACGAGTTTGGTGCGTTCTCATAATACCAACACTTTTTGAGCGCTTCATGTATGCCTCATCCTTTCCAAGTGCATTCACGTGGAGCCGGGGAAGAGTGTTTGATTATTTATCATCATATTTGGCAGCTGAGGAAATGGAGGCTCAGAGAGGTGAAGCGACTTGCCCAAGGTCACACAGCTGGGAAGTGGAGGAGCTGGGACTTGAACCCATGCTGTTAATCAACACAACTGCCACCTTTCACTTGGGACAGAAGGGAGGCCCACTTCCCTAGGCAACGGTATCAGAACCTGGGGGCCAGGGCCACGTGCTCTGCACCCTCTGGCTTCAGTCTTCCCATCTGTACAAGGGGGTGTGAGTTACTGATGACCCTTAAGGCCCCTGGCCCAGAGACAGTTGGGTTCTCAGGGGGGTCAGATTAGAAAATACAAATTTAAGACACCCAGTAAAATTTGAATTTCTGATGAACGAATAATTTTTTTTTTTTACTGAGTATGTCCCTAATATAAATACGCCTAAGTGTAAATATATCTATCACCAACCCCGGCACAACGCCAAGCTGAAGACTACAAGTCCCGTAATCCATTGCGACATCCCTTTAGAAACCTTGTCATGATTTCTTGATTCTTCTTTCATTCTTTTATCCAGAAATTCTATAAACCACTCACTGTGTGCCAGGCCTTGTGTTAAGTTCTGAGGAATACATCAGTGCACAAAGCAGACACAAGTCTTTGCCCTCATGGTGTTAACATCTATAATTCTTGGGAGTTTTAAGTGATTTTTCCCGAACTTCTGCCAGGAAGACTTCAGCTCCCATGACTCCTTGTGCTTGTTCAATGAGACTACAATTCCCAGGAGACCTGGCGAATCAGGCCGGCCCCTCTCTTCCTTATTCCCAACTTTCCTCCGGGTCGCAAGGTCACGTCCTGCACAACCCCCTTCCCCCCTTCACCTTCTACCACAGCAAAGACAGGGCCTCAGTAAGTTCTGCCGATTACAGTTTTTTTTTTTTTTTAAGTCTCCGTATTTTCTGACTTGGGGTTTATGTGAAACCTTAGTCAAACGGTCCACCATAGCCTCCTCTCCCGGGGAGTAACAGAATGGGCCTACAACCCCCAGGTGGCTCCGCGCGCGCCGGGAGGACTACAACTCGCAGCAGGCAGCGCGGTGGGCGGGCGGCCCTCGGCGGTGCCCGCAGGACCCCGGAGCGGGCGCGGGCTGCCCGGCGCGGCGCCCGCAGGACCCCGGCACCTACCCATGCCTAGGTGAGTTCGCGTGAGCTGCTGCCGCCGCCGTCCCGTCCCCGCCGCCGCCCTGCGCGGCCTTGCCGCCGGCCAGGATGCTGGAGGAAGCAGGAGAGGTGCTGGAGAACATGCTGAAGGCGTCGTGCCTGCCGCTCGGCTTCATTGTCTTCCTGCCCGCCGTGCTGCTGCTCGTGGCGCCGCCGCTGCCCGCCGCCGACGCGGCGCACGAGTTCACCGTGTACCGCATGCAGCAGTACGACCTGCAGGGACAGCCCTACGGTGCGTGGACCCGGGCCCCTGGCCTTCCCCCGGGGCCGGGCTTTCCCCATGGGCTCCTGACCTCCCCCACCTTTGCCTCCCCGCACCTGACCTCCCGCTCAGCTTCTCCCGTCCCCGGGGCTCCGGCCTCTGCCGGCCAGGATGCCCCCTCCCTCGGTTCGGCCTCTGCTCCCCGGGTCCCAGGACCTGCCTCTCCCACCTGTCCAGCAGGAGTCCAGCCCGCAGACCTCACTTGGGCCGCCAGACACCAGATCCCAGGCAAGTCCGAGCCTGGATACCTGGACCGGCGCTAGGCCCCCAGCTGTCTCTGCCCCAGGGACCCGCCGCGCTGGCTGCTACAGCACCCCGGCCCCGTCCCCGACAAGGGCTACATGCTCCAGAACGCAGAGCTCCCTGCCACCTTCAGGCCAAGCTGCCCCTGCTCCTTTTCTCCTGGGTCCTGTCTCTCTGATTCCCAGCTGGAACAGAGTCCCAATCTTGGGTCTTCTTCACTTGGAGTGAAGCTTCTCAACGCGGTTCTGGCAGGCCGAGCTGGCCACCCTTGCACAGCTCCTGGCACCCCGGTTTGTTTTGTCCAGTGCCTACATTCTGACCCCCTTCAGGGCTCAAGAAGTTCTGATCGCTGACCCCAGCTTGGCCCCGTGTCAAGGCCCATCTCTCCCCAGGCTCTGCTCCCTGGTCCCAGCTCATGAGCCAGGTTCCTCAGGATTCCTTAGCTAATCCTTCAGTTCTCTGCCTTTGGGCTCCTGAAATCCCTTGGACCTCATTTCTTGCTCCCCGCTTTGGTTCATACCCACCCCTCGGCTTCCTGAAACACCACCGGCCCGCCCACCCTGGCTCCTTCTCTCCAGGATTTCAGGCCCCCACGGCTGGATCCTGCCCAGCTCCTGTTCCCCGGCCCTGCTCCCGCATCTGTCAAAGTTCTGACCCCAGTGCCCAAGTCATTCTGAATTTCCCCCTCTTTCCCCAGCCTTGCTGTATCTGGTGTTCCAGAACCTTCTGGCCTCTGGTTCCTCTTCCAGCCCGGTGCTTTAGGCCCTCACAAGTCAAGGCCTGCCCTCCCCAGTCCCCCTGGTCCCCTAATTTCTGAGCTCTGGTTCTCTTGGACTAACCTCTCTTGTGGGAACATCAGGCCTAGCCTGAGCCCCCTGGATCCCCTGCCACTGCCAGGCTCCTGGTGAGCCCCAGTGTCTGGAGATTCCCCTCAGATCCCTCATCACCCCAGAGTTATGTTGTTTCTGTTTAGTGCAGTGGTTGTCAACCCAGGGGTCGCTGAGTGATGACTTTGGGTTGTCACGACTGGGGGGCTCCTGGCACCGAGGGGGTAGGGCCAGGGGTGCTGCTCCACACCCCACAGTGCCTGGGACGGCCTCTCCCAGAGAATGATCTGGGCCAGATTGTCAGCAGGGCTGAGGGGGAGAGCTTGGGGTTACAGTGATGTCTGTAGACCCCAGGCTGTCGACCGGTGGGGAGGAAGGCCAGGAGCCCCTAACGAGGGGGCAGTTCGTATGCGTTGTTCACATGCCCCCGGGGAGAGGGTTTCAGCCAGTGCTGTCACAGGTGGTCTTTGAGATGTGGCTCCTGCGATGGAAGAAGGGGATCTTTAGCATCTTTTGGTGGTTAATCGTAATAAGCTTGAATAGCCATGTGTGACTAGCGGCTGCCGTCCTGGTCTAGAGGATCCTGCAGTCCAGCAGCAGGCCTGGATCCTAGAACTCTCCAGGTCAACCCGTTAGTCCTTCCCGCACCCAGTCACTCCGCTGTCCCCTCTCGCACTGCACTCGGAGCCTTGCCGGGAGCTCTCCCAGCACACCCAGCTCCACTCCAGGACCCTTGGGCAGCTGTAATCCAGCAGCCCGGATGCCCCGGATTCCCCCACTGCCTGCTCAGCGCCGGCCTGCTTGCAGGTGTGGCCCCCTCTCCCCGCCCCAGACCCGCTCCCCGACTACATCATTCTCCTCGCAGGTCTTCGGGAACCTTCTCTCCTTTCTCCCTGCCATCCTTCCCTCCTCTCCTCCTTTACCTGAGTTCTTCGCCCCTGTTCCTGGATTCCTTCCCGTTCTTTTTTCTGACCCGGTGCCTCCCCCGACCCCACATGCCCTCCTTTCTGGCCCCCGTCTTTGTTGCTCATGGTGAGAAACCCGGATGCCGAGTGGCCTCGGGGGTGAGCGGAGGGGCCTGGCAGGGCGCCCACCCGTCTCAGCTCTCACGTCTACACCTCCACCCAGATCACACCAGGCAGCGCCCCCTGTTGGCAGGGATGTGAGGTCCCCACCGCTGCCTGGGGAGATGCTGGCGGGATAGTCAGGGAAGGCCCGGCTCCTCCCCGGTGGCTCCTCCCTGGTCTCGGAACCTCTGAGGGCTGGTCTGCTGGCTCACTGCTGATTGCCCGCCTCCTGGTGTAACCCTTGCTCTGGGCCTCCTTTCCCAACTTCCTGTTCGCTCCTGTTGAGAAACAGGCGGGCAGGGTGCGGGGAAGGGGAGGCGTGTGCTCTTTGAGCTGGGGTGTGACCCCCCCCCCCACGGCCCCCCGAATGGGCTCCGGCCTTTCTGGGCTGGGCTGCTCGTGCCCACCCCACTTGGTCCCCTCAGAAACAGCCCCGGGAGGTGGGCTGTGGGCACCCACACCGGGCGCGGGGACGGGCTCTCTGCCCCGTGCTGGTCGGTGGCTTCGCGCTGCAAAGGACCAGTGCAACCCGCAAGGAGAGAGGACTGGCCCTGGGCCCTCGGTAGAGAAGTTTGTGACCTCTGTCCAGATCTGGCCCCGTTGTGGGAACCAGCGACTTCCGTCCAGGTGTCCAGCGCCTGCCCAGATGCAGGGGTGACCGAGGCTGCGCTGGCTTCAGCCTCATGCCAGCAAAGACGGTCTCTGCTCTTTGGGCGCTCAGCCTCTGGGGGCAGTTGGGGGGCTGGCGTCCACCTGGGTCTGCTCTCACCCCCTGCTTCCTGTCTCTGGAAAGCGGGTCTCTGTGGGCTCCACAGGCGGCCCTCTGTGTCCCCACGCCCAGGTGACAGGTGACATCCGAGCTGCCCCTGGGAGGCTGCGGGCCCCTGGGAGGCTGCGGCTGGGACATGTGGGACACGGGGGAGGGGCCTGTCCGGCATTCCCAGAGCTTCAGGGGCCCATGAAGGTCTTTGCTGCCCTTCCCCCGCCAGGCCCTCCCGGGCTCCCACGGCTCCCACGTTGCCCTAAAGCAGAGGAAAGGCCCCGGGGGTGGGGCTGGGGAGAGGCACACAGCCCCCAGCCTGGGGCTCAGGCCCAGCTTCGGTCTTTGGTCACAGGCCCCGCCCCTCAGATAGCCCTGCCCTTTCCCACCTGGGGCGCTGTCCCTTCTGTGTCCTGCTGGGCCCCTCCCCCGGACCAGCCCTCAGGATGAGCTGTAGGAAGCAACCCTTTCCCGATGGCACATTCTTGGGAAGCAGAGGTGGGGACCTCGCTCCTGGCCCTGAACTGAGCCTGAGTCCGTCTGGGCCTGGTGCATCCCTGAGGACACAGGTGTCGCCTTGCCCGGCAGCCTTGACCTCCAGGCAGCACACTCTGGCTCCCTGGGGGAAGCAGAGCTGTTTCTCTGCATTGTTATTTTGACATTCACTGTGTGGGTCTCCAGCTGGAGGCCCTAAGGGCCACATCTGGCCCCTTGTGCAGTAGGGTTTGTTTGTTTGCTTTGTGCATCCTGGGTCAGCCTGGGACCTGTGAGACATTTTGGACTCTCTGTGTGCCTTTGTCACCTGGGTGATCTGACCTAAGAATCTGGATTTCTGGCAGCATCCCGCTGAGTGCTGGTGACCCTGGCAGCTGGGGGCCTGCCTGAGCCCCCTTTCCCATCAGTCCAGGGATGGCCCCGAGGGCCCGCCGCTGCATGCTGTGCACCCGTGGGTGCTGGCGCCCCCTCCTCGTTCCCCTGAAATGTCCACGCAGCTTCTCGCCGCCTTTCTCCAGTAGAGCTTTCAGGACAGCAGTGCTCTGTGTCTGAGGGGACCTGCTGGCCTTAGAAAAGCGCTCTGTGCAATGCTGGCTGTAGCCTACTTCTGTTCAGGCGGGGAGGGGTCAGCTGCCTGGAAAAGCTTGTGAGTGGGGAGGGGTCCAAGCCGGAAGCAGCCTCTCCCTCCCTCCCTGATTCTCTGGCACTTTCTTGAGCTCCCGGAGGAGAGAAAGCTGGGTGGTCCTGCCCCCAGGGCACACCAGGCCACATCTGGCATCATCTGTGGTTACCCTGACTAGGGGGCTCCTGGCATCGAGGGGGCGGGGCCAGGGAGGCTGCTCCACACCCCACAGCGCTCAGGACGGCCTGGGGGGAGCAGTGTAGCCCTGACTGGAAGAAGATGGACAAACCCTGGTGTTTTCCTTCCTGAGGGGCTTCGGGGAGACCGGGCGTTGGTTCGTTCCATGTCCTGAGCCCGCTGGGCTGGGAGCCGCCAGGCGATGCTGGGTTTGCACTGTGGTGAACGAGGTCCCTACCCCTGGAACCCTCGGGCTAGTTAGGGGAGTAGATAGCGAGGGCCCCGGGGACATGGACAAGGCCGTGTTAGAGCTGTGAGGGGAGGGGGCCCTGGTCTGGGGAGGGCGGGATGGGGGCCACTGATCAGGTCGGCCAGGGCAGGGTTTGGGTTTTCCTCAGGTCATTGGGAGCTGTGGGGGGCAGTCCCGTAGCCTGGGGGCTCCCTCTGCTGGGGACTAGACCCTGGAGTGGGTGCTGGGCTCTGTGCTGGGGGTCTCCTGACACCCTGGGCAGGGCGTGAGGCAGTCCAGGAGCCACGGGGAACGCAGAGGAGGAGGGCTGGGGAGCAGGACCCGCTGGGTTCCGATGCCTTCCGGGTAGGTGGCTTGGGGCGTTGCCGGCTGCCTCTGTGGGGTGGGGTGAGGTCACGTGGGGCGGGGCCACAGCACCCAGCCTGGCAGGCAGCCCGCACGTCCTCGCGGGGCGGCTGGGTGGGCAGGGAGCACGTCACTTTCTGAGGGATGACTGTGGCCGTGGCGCAGCGGCGGGGGGAGGGTGCCAGAGCAGGGACACTGGGTCCAGCCCTGGTTTAGGAATGTAGGGGTGGGGGGGGTTGGTCCGAGGAGAAGGGTCTTAGTTTTCGTTGAGTTCTCGGAAGGCCCCGCGAGCCCGGGGTTGGGGTGGGTGCGGCTCCGGTGGGTGGGCGACCAGCTGAGGGACCCCTCCCTGCAGGCACGCGGAACGCGGTGCTTAACACGGAGGCGCGCACCATCGACGCAGACGTGCTGAGCCGGCGCTGCGTGCTCATGCGGCTGCTGGACTTCTCGTACGAGCGTTACCAGCGCGCCCTACGCCAGTCGGCCGGTGCCGTGGTCATCATCCTGCCGCGGGCCATGGCCGCGGTGCCGCAGGACGTCATCCGGGTGAGGCCCGCCCCGCCCCACCGGCTCTGGCTCCATCCAGTCCAGCCCCCGGTGCCCGCCCTCCAGGGGCAGCCCCGGGCCCCGATGCCCGAAGCCGCCTGAACATTTGTCTCTCCCGCAGCAATTCATGGAGATCGAGCCCGAGATGCTGGCCATGGAGACCATCGTGCCGGTGTACTTCGCCGTGGAGGACGACGCCCTGCTGTCCATCTACGAGCAGACGCAGGCTGCGTCCGCCTCCCAGGGCTCCGCCTCTGCCGCCGAAGGTGGGCTCGGGGCGGGGGACGTGCGGAGAGGGGCCCCGCTGTGCAGTTTCCAGGACCCCCTCTCCCGGGTTGGGGGATGCTGCGGTGAGCTTGGCAGCCGGGAGCTCTGCCGTTTGACAGGTCCGGGGGCCTTGGGGGAGAGTGAGCTAGCAAAAGTGGTCAAAGAATTGAGGCAAAAGGATCCAATCGCTGGTGTAGGAAAAGGAAGCTGGTCCTCAGAGCCAGCGAGAGTGGGCAAGGCAGGCAGGTTTGTCCGCACAGTGGACTCTCCCAGCTCCTTGGGGAAACAGTTTGTGGGTATGTGTTTAAGCTGTAAAGGAAGGGTCATTCCTCCTGGCCAGATTATAAGCTGCGTGGATGCTAGACTGGGGTGTGGCAGACTGTGGCCCTCGGCTGCCTGTTTGTGGAATTAAAGTTTTATCGGCACACAGCCAGTGTTACACATGGCTTATGGGCTTTCACACTACAGTAGGAGAGTTCAGTGGCTGTGACAGACTGGCCCACAGAGCTGAAAATTTCGACTCTCTAGCACTTTACAGAGAAAGTTTACCAAACCCTGGTCTGGATTAAAGTCTGGACAGTGGCCTCTGCATTGCGGCAGCACAAGAGTGAGTTTTTGGCAAGATCTTAATTTCTAGTTAGAGTGGAAGGGAGGAGGAGTCGTCAGCTACTTGGTGGAATGTTACGCAGCTGTTAAGAAGTGGCATCAGGTGTGAGAAAGTGCTTATTTTACGTTGGTCGTGGAAAAAAACAGAATATAAGATCATAGGTCAGGATCACAACACTTTCTTAGGCATAGCTTGTTTGTTTTGGAATAACGCTAGGGTTTGGAAGAAGTTGTGGTACGGTTCCTGAGAGGCACCCTCCCAGCTCCCCCAGTGATGACACCTCCCGTGGCCATCACGATTGTGGTTTGTGTCGTCATTGTTGTTGTTTTTTGGCCGCACCGCACGGCTTGCAGGATCTTACTTCCCCGACCAGGGGTCGAACCCGGGCCCTCGGCAGTGAAGGCGCGGAGTCCTAACCACCGGACCGCCAGGGAATTCCCACGGTTGTGTTTTTAAATGTGTGAGGAACGGAAGGGCTTGAGACAGGGTGAGCTGTCCGGCGTTTTAGGGCAGCCGCTGCCCCCAGGTGGAAAGGTGGCAGGCGCAGTGGACCACTGGCTCGCGTGGAGCGAGGTGGGCCCCACCTCACCTCGGCTCAGGAGAGGGTGGGACCTTCCTATTTATGAAACTTTGAGTTCTTGTGCCATCTTGGCTTTCGGGGCTGGGCTGGAGGATTGTGAGCCGTCTGATGGGAAACCCCTGTTTTGGGGTCCCCGCTGAAGTGATCCTTGGGAAGCTGGGTCGGAGGTCGTGCACGCGCCTTTGTGGTTTAGGAATGGTCCCTGACGGTCCTGCAGGGCGAGGGCCTGAGTGGTGTCCGGGTGACTGTTTCACCGGCTCTTGTACTGGACACCCAGGTTCTCTCCCGTGTCTGTTTACCACGTTGTGTTCTAGTCTGTGAGGTCAGTTCTGCGTTTGCTCAGACTGAACCCCTGGAGTCTGGGGTGCTGGGGTGGTGAGCGTGCCGGCTCTGGTCCGGGAACCCCCGGGCTCGGGCTGACCTCCCCGCCCCTGTCCTCAGTGCTGCTCCACACCGCCACCGCCAACGGCTTCCAGATGGTCACCAGCGGGGTCCAGAGCAAGGCCGTGAGCGACTGGCTCATCACCAGCGTGGAGGTGAGTGCCCGGCGCGCCTCACTGCCCGTCCCCACTAGAGGGAGCCACTGACTGGGAAATCGGCTCAGATGGCCGCCCGCCCGCCCTATGGAGAGATGGGCCTCCAGCCACACACCCTGCCCGGCCTCCTCCCCTCCTCACCCCTGCCCCAGCGAGAGCCCCCTCCCCGAGTGGCCGGCCTTTCTCCTGACAGTACCATCCCGGGAGCTGAGCTGAGCTGGCGGAGAGCAGCCTAATCTCGCCGCGGGAGCGGGGTGTGTGCAGGCATCCAGGCCAGAGCAAGCTCCAAGCCCGCCCCCGGCATTCTCCCCGCCAGGGTCAGCCCCATGGGCCGCCTGTGGGCTTGTCTCGCCGCACGCTGCACCCGTCGCCCCCAAAGAAAGCCTCCGGTGGTTTTGTGTGTCCCCCCCCACGAGGAGGCCGCGGCTGAGGCCTTGCGGAGCTGCCCTCTGTCCGGAGAGTAAGGGGCGTGGGGCCTCGGCACATGCTGCCCCCGGCTCGGCCCCCCCGCGGGCCCTGCTCCCGACAGGATGACTTTCCCGGCTGTTCCCTGCTGGGCTTGACTGGGGGCCGGTTTACGCAGGAGGACCTCGGCCAGGGCACCGGACCCCGACCCCCCCCCCCCACCCCGAGCTCTTCCTGCGCTGTCGGGACCTTGCCGTGCCTGCCGTCAGTGGGGCTTGGCCTTTGAAGGGTGGGCCTGGTTTCCCGGTGGCCAGCTCCGGCCACCGCCGTGTCCACAGTGCAGCCGGCAGAGCCGAGAGCACTGCCGCCGGGTGGGGGACGGCCGCGGCCTCGGGCTGGCTGGCCCTTCACGCCTGTGTCTCTGCAGGGGCGGCTGACCGGGCTGGGCGGAGAGGACCTGCCCACCATCGTCATCGTGGCCCACTACGACGCCTTCGGGGTGGCCCCGGTACGTCCGCGCCTCGGGGCCCCGTGAACGCCCTGCGGGATGGGTGTTATCGTGAAGCTTCACTCCCCCAGACGAGGGGCGACAGCAGAGGGAGGGGCGGTCCCCGGGGAGGCCCACGAGACCCAGCCCTGGGCTCTCACTGGGGGCCGGTCACGCAGGCACCTCGGCCCGGTACGGCCGAGACCCCCGTCCCAGGAGGAGGGCAGGTGCTCGTGCGGACCCCGTGTCTGCACAGACACTGTCGGGACAGGGGGCCCCCGAAGTCCGGTTCCCGGCGCCCCCAAGGGCTGGCCTGGCCAGCGTCCCTCCAGGCTGCAGGCCACCCGGGGCCGTGCCCTCAGAGCCCCCGGCACGGTGGGGTGGGAGGTTCCTGCTGGAGAACCAGCAGCCAGCTGAACCGGACAGTGGGGGTGCTGGGAGGGCCTGCAGCCGGGCGTGCGCCCCTGACCGCGCCTTGCGGGCCGCCCCGCCTGGGAGGCCAAGGCTGTCCTTGAGGACGCCGGGGCCCAGAGGCCGGCCCTGGACAGTGGGCTCAGAGCCGTGTTCTCACCCTTTTCATCATCCACCCCTACGGAGCCTTTTTAGACACCTGTGTCCTCGTTTTCCCTTTCCTGTGAAATTTTCTTGAATTTTTGAGATGTGATTCCCATAACATAAAATCCATCCTTTTAAAGCACGCAATTCAGAGGTTTTTAGCGAATTCACAAAATGAGTGAATTCACGTCACTGCTCTCTGCTTCCAGAGCATTCCATCCCCCCAAAAGAAGCCCCGTCCCTATGAAGTCACCCCGCCCCTCCCCCAGCCCCCGACAGCCAGGAACCCCACTCTCCGTGTCTGTGGATCGGCCTGTCCTGGACATTTCCCCTCGGTGGGGTCGCACCCTGTGTGTCCTTCTGTGTCTGGCTTCCCTCACTGAGCGCCCCGTCGCCCCCACCCCGTGAACTTGCACGTCATCGCACGCCGTGTGTCTGTTGGTGCGCTGTGACTGTGGGAGGGTCCCAAGCCGTGCAGACAACCCAGTGTTTTTCTCTCCAAGAACCAGTCGTTCCCTGCGGGGAATGTTGCCTTAGAGCCCAGGACCCAGACGCGAGGGGGGTGTTCACAGCGCGGGGAGGCAGAGGGCCGGAGGTCCAGCTGGAGGGAGCTCCCAGGGCAGATGCCCAGGCTGGACGGAGGCTGCGCACGGGGCTTCCCGCGTGCATGGAGGCCGGGCGGTGCCCAGGAGCCGTCGGTCTCGGGTTGGGGCCACGCAGGGCGGGAGAGCCCCGCTGTGCTGGAGACGTGGACCTGGGGCGAGATGCGGAGGGGGGTTGGGGGGAGGCGAGACGCTGCATGTGGACGCGGGGTGACCTCGGTCTCCTCTCCGCACACCCGCAGTGGCTGTCGCACGGCGCGGACTCCAATGGGAGTGGCATCTCCGTGCTGCTGGAGCTCACCCGTCTCTTCTCCAGGCTCTATACCTACAAGCGCACCCACGCTGCGTAAGTGATGGGGGCAGGGCACTTCCGACCCCGGAATCGCTGTGTCGGGTCGTGGGGCCCAGCTCCTCCCGGCTGCATCCCCGGGAATCCCCCCCAGGAGGCCGGGCTGCCCTCGCTCCCGGAAGAGCCGGGACGCTCCAACGGCAAGAAGCAGAAATACCTGCCAGCCGGTCGCTCAGGCTGGCGTCTCCCCGTCGCGGCCGGGGCACAGCTGGTCACCGGTGTGGGCGCTCGTCACTACGCCACGCTGCCCTGAGATGGCAGGGCCCCAGTGACGAGCGAGTCTCCCTGAGCTGCTGGGCCCGGCCCCACGCATGCAGATGCCCTGGGTGGCAGGGGTGCTCACGTCCCGGGCGGGGAGGGGAGGTTGAGATCAGGGTGTCAGCAGGACCGCACCGCCTCCTGAAACCCCAGGGGAGGGTCCTTCCTGCCGCTGCCACGTTCCAGCAGCGATGGATTCTTTGGTCCTAGCGTCACGTGTCCCTCTCTTCCTCCGGGTGTCACCCCTCTCCTATAAGGACCGCCGTGGCCACGGCGGGATGGATGGGGCTGGGGGGGTGGTGCGGGGACATGATCCTTCACGACACCCCTGGCTTTAGTCCTGCTCGAGGGGCGGGGTGCTGAATCGCCCGTCACTTTTCATTTCCCAGTTGGTCCACCTAGTCTCTCCTGGTTTCGAGAGTTCAGTGAGGCCCCTGAAGCCATGCTTCCCGCCAGAGGGGCAACCAGAGCTGTGCTTCTCACCTGGAGCCCCCGGGGAACACTGGGCCATGTCTGGGGACATCTGTGATCACGATGACTCGGGGGCTTCTGGCATCCATTGGGCGGGGGCCAGGGGTGCTGCTCCATCACCCCACAGCACCCAGGACGCCCCGATGTCAGCAGTGCCAGGATAGGGAGGCCCAGCCCTGAAGGCTGCTTGGATTTCGTACTTGCGGGGGGGACCAGCTCCTCGTTGGGGACCTGGACTCCCACGTGTCAACACTGGCGCCCCACTGCTTCCCGCCAGGTACAACCTCCTGTTCTTTGCGTCTGGAGGAGGAAAGTTCAACTACCAGGGCACCAAGCGCTGGTTAGAAGACAACCTGGACCACACAGGTGAGCGGCCCCAGCGGCCAGGGTGGGGTCTGGGCCCCCGGTACTCCCCGCCACCTCCACCCACCAGCTCTCACTGCACTCAGACTCCAGCCTGCTCCAGGACAACGTGGCCTTCGTCCTCTGCCTGGACACCCTGGGCCGGGGGGACAGCCTGCACCTGCACGTGTCCAAGCCGCCCAGGGAGGGGACGCTACAGCACTCCTTCCTGCGGGAGCTCGAGACGGTAGGCGCCCCGCCAGAGGCCAGGCTGGGACGTGGGAGCTTTGCGCACCCTGGGGCCTCGGGTGAGCCTCAGGTGGGTTTTCGGAGGGGGGGGGGGCAGGTGGGCCTCTTCCTGGGTTCCAGAAGCAGGAGGTTCGGGGAGGGACTTGGGGCCCGCCGCACGTGAGGGGCCTCCTCCACAGAGACAGGCGGGGCTGGGGCGCGGCCCGCGGGTGCCGGGCAGAGCCTGACGGTGCCCCTCGCAGGTGGCCGCCCACCAGTTCCCCGAGGTGCGGTTCTCCATGGTGCACAAGAAGATCAACCTGGCGGAGGACATCCTGGCCTGGGAGCACGAGCGCTTCGCCATCCGCCGGCTGCCTGCCTTCACCCTGTCCCATCTGGAGAGCCACCGTGACGGCCAGCGCAGCAGCATCATGGACGTGCGGTGAGCACCGCCGTCGGGGCAGGCGTGGGCCGGGGCACCGGCAGGCGTTCTGGAGGAGGTGGCGCTAGAACTGAGGGGCGTGAGCCCGGGGAAGGGTGTGCCTCGGTGGAGGGAAGACTTGGGGGGGAGGAAAGGCGGGGGACCTCCCGGGGCAGCCCCCCACCCCACGCCCACGCCCACTCGGGTCGGCATGTGTTGCCTCTGAGGCTCTGTGTTGTTGGCAGCCCTTGGTGTCCCTGGGCTTGTGGCCGTGCCACCGTCCCCGCCTCCGTGGTCACGTGGCCTCTCCCTTGTGCCTGTGTCCAGATTCCCCTCCTTGTAGGGACACCAGCCGTGGGACTTCAGGGCCCCCTGCTCCAGTGCGATCACATCTTAGCTAATAACGTCTGCGGAGACCCTACTTCCAAATCGGGTCCCGTTCCCAGGTTCCGGGTGGGCGTGAATTTGGGGGACACCGTTGCCCCCACTACAGGGCATTACAGCAACTCCACCCTCAGCAGCCCGTGGAGGCGGGTGTCCTGACCTCCCTCGAGGTCCAGAGGAGATCGGCCCCGGGGCCGCCAGTCACCGAGGCAGACGTGCGTCCCCAGGGCGCAGGCTCGGCCCGGGTGCCCAGGGTGCAGGGCAGCCCCGTTGGGGACGGGCCCGGCCCAGAGAGGAGCCCGCAGTGTGGGGGGCGCCCGTCTGCTGGGAGGGCTGTCGCTCTGCTTGTCTTTATCGTTACCGGGTATATGCTCGCTCTTGGTTTTCGGCGATTATGGATGACGCCAATTCCTGATACGTGTGTTTTTAAAACTTGCCCTCGAAGGTCCCGGGTTGACTCTAAAACCCTGACCCGAAACACGAGGCTGATCGCCGAGGCCCTGACCCGTGTCATCTACAACCTGACGGAGAAGGTGAGCCCCCGCCCGCAAGCCCCCCACCCGCCCGGCCGCTGGCAGGTCTGCACTCAGCCGCGTGCCCTCCTCTCTCCGCAGGGGACGCCCCCGGACATGCCAGTCTTCACGGAGCAGATGGTAACGGGCGGGCAGGGGGGACTGGCGGGGTGGGGGCGGGTCCCGTGACCACAGCCGCTTGCCCGCAGCAGATCCAGCAGGAGCAGCTGGACTCGGTGATGGACTGGCTGACCACGCAGCCGCGGGCCGCCCAGCTGGTGGGCAAGGACGGCACCTTCCTCAGCACGTTGGAGCACTACCTCAGCCGCTACCTGAAGGAGGTCAGGCCGCACCACGTCAAGGCCGACAAGCGGTGAGGCCGGGTGCCGCCCCGCTAGCCAGCGGGTGGGCTCTTCTAGGGCCTTCCTCCCCCCAGGGCCGGATGGAGCAGACAGAAACACTGGATGAAAAATAAACACGATCAGTGAGAAGTGCAGGTGCCCCGTTAAACGAGTTGCAGGTGAACCACAAATTGTCTCAGTGTAAGTATAGCCCACGCAGTGTCTGGGACGTACTTACACTGGAAGCCCATTTTTTCTGTATCTGCAGTCCCGTAGGACTGAAGCCATGTGTTTTATGTGGCGGCCCTATACTCCCAGCTACCCTTCGTGGACCTTTTGTGTTCTGGGCCTCGGGTGACTCATACCCCAGGTCCCCTCCTGCCCGCGGGATGCTCTTCCCCACTGCAGGCCTCCTGAGTTTCGTCTTCTTGCTGTTCAGTGCTCCTTTGCTCCCTGGTTGGGCTGAGCAAGGACCGAGGAGGGGTGTCTGGGGGATCCACAGGCAGGAGACACCCCCCGGAAAGCTTGGTGCCCCTCGCTGGCTCTCCACCTTCCTCCCAACTCTTGGCGCTCCAGGGAGAGCAAGCTCTTGAATAGAAGAAGAAACTGAGGCTCAGAGTGGAATCACAGCTGTGGAGCTGGGGGCCTCCAATTCCTAGGCTGTGGTCGTTCTCCCTCCATAGAAAGGCTTCCCAGACTGGATAATTTCCACAGTTACCACACTTTGTTTTAGAGGGTACACCCCAGAAAGCAACAGGAAAGACATTAGTTGAGAATAAAGGACGGTCCTTCCCCAGGAGGGACGATGGCAGCCTTGTGCAGGCACACACCTGGGGTGCCCCCTTCCCCCGCCACGTTCCTAGGCTGGTGGGACCTCCGGTGGCCCTGCTGTCAGGGTGAGCCTGCTGAGAAAGCGCTCTCTCACCAGGGACCCTGAGTTTGTCTTCTACGACCAGCTGAAGCAGGTGATGAACGCCTACAGGTGAGCGCCCTGGGTCACCGTCCGGGGGACTGGGTCCTCGGGACAGCTGGGGAGCAGCCCGCTGACCCACCCCGCCGCCCCCTCCCCTCCCCAGGGTCAAGCCGGCCATTTTCGACCTGCTTCTGGCCGTCTGCATCGGTGCCTACCTCGGGATGGCCTACACGGCGGTCCAGGTGAGCAGGGGACTGGGGGAGGCGAGGCCTCTCGGGAGACCCCTTGGGCGGCCCGAGGGCCTTCCTGTTGGCGGGGTCGCCTGACCTCACTGGAGCGCTCCCGCTGCCCCCAGCACTTCGACCTCCTGTACAAAACAGTTCAGAGACTGCTGAAGGCCAAGACGCAGTGACGGGCCGCTCGGCGCCGGCAGGAGGGCAGGGCCTTGCCCCGCGGCGGCTGTAACCGTGAATTACACAGCTTTTCTGTGTTGCTCTTGAGGATTTGGGGGCTTCTTTCTCACGTTTATCCTTTGAGCTCCCTCGGAGGAGTGCTGGTGGAGGTCTGGTCTGGGGCCTGGCCGCAGACTCGGGGACAGACGTGCGGATAAGCCCCTGCCCTGGAGTCGGCCCCCTGGCCCTCGGGGCGTGTAAGCCACGCCAGGACAGAGGAACCGTGCCCAGCTCAGCCTCGGCCTCACCCCCGCCCGTGATGCTGACCGTGGACCTGGTGGTCGCAGGCCGACAGGGTCAGGGCCAGGCCGCCCCCGTGCTGGCTCTGCGTCTGACCTCGAGGCCGTCCCCACCCTCTCCGTCGACCCGGGTACTCTCTTCCCTCCCGTCGAGAGGGTGGCGCCGCCTCTGGGTCTCTGGGTTCTGGCCGCCCCCTCGCAGCCTTGTGCCGTCACCCAGCCGGCCCTGGGACGCGACTCCCCGGAGCCCCCGTGGGCGGCTGGCGCCTCGGACACCTGGCAGCCTCCCCAGGGGCCCTTGTGCTGCTCACCCTGCTTCGCGCTGCCTCTGCCCCTCCTGCCCCTGCCCCGGACTCTTGAGGCTCCGCGCCCAGCCTGTCCCCCTGCGGAGCCTCCCGGGCGGGGGGTGGGCAGCCCCTCTGCCCCTTGCCCTGGGCCTTGGTTTCCTCATATGCAAGGAGGAGGATGCTTTCGGGGGGAGTGAGCACCCCCCACCCCCACCCCAGGAGGAGACGTGACCATGGGAGCAGCTCTTCCCTGGGGCCCTGAGGGGGCGGGTCCTGGCCTGAGCCCCACAAACCAGGTGCCTGGTGGGGCCTGAGCCGCTCGGAAGGGGTGGAGCAGGCAGGGCTGGGACTGACCTCAGGGAGACCCAGGTGTTCAGATTCATTAGCAATACAGCCAGTTAAGTGTTGAGTGCTGGGGGGCCATGGGCCAGGAGAGGGGACTCCAGGGGCCTCCTGGCCACCAGGGAGGGCCCACCTGCCTTCCGGTTCTGAGGGGCCTGAAGGGGCTGGGGACTGGCTCGCTCCCAAAGCCGCCCGACGCTCACTGGAGGGGACGGGCTCCTGGGGGCTCCTGGCTCGGCTGACCGTCCCGTCAGGCCTGGGAGGGGCAGGCGTGGAGGCTGCAGGTCCTCTGTCTCGTCCCACCCTCTCCCTGCCCGGTGGCCCGTCTCCCCCAAAGACTGTTTTACTGAGTGTCCCGCCACCTCTGGGGTGGGTATGGGCCCGGCCCATCCTATCCTTCCCCACGTGTGAGTGTTTGAGTCGTGGACGAGCTGTGGTTGCCGCGTGAGCGTCCTTCCTCCCCAGGGCGCGTGGTCAGGATCGCTGACCAGTTGGAGCTCAGGATGCTTGTGGGACACGGCTGGACGATCAGAAATAAAGCCATAATGAATGACAGCCTTACGTGTCCTGTCCTGTCGGGGGCCGGGGCCTCAGGGTTCAGTCCTGCCCACCTGAAAGTGGTTTGCGTTTCCCCGGGGGGTGGGGGGGCCTGGTTCCCGTATAAAGAGCAGGGTCAGCATCCCTCCTGCCCGCAGCCGAGGCCACCACCACTCCTCACTGCAAAGTGGGGGTAAAATCCAGCTCAGAGCTGATGGGACAGTGGGGCATGTTCCTTTCCTGCGGTGGCTGTACCACGAACTCGGTGTCTCAAAACAGCAGGGATTTGTCGTGTCCCAGCTCTGGACGCTGTGAGGGTGAGGATCCCAGGTCTGTCCCGGCTTCTGGTCTCTGTGTCGCGTGGCCGTCTTTTCTGTCTTCTCTCATAAGGATGCGTCTTTGGGTTTAGGGCCCATCCTACTCTAGCAGGACTGCATGCCAACTAATCACATCTGCAGAGGCCCTATTTCTCCATAAGACCATAAGTCTGAAGTTCCGCGTGGATGTGAAATTTGGAGGGACACCAACCTGATGCAGGGGTGCCGCGGCTGTGTGAAGGCCACGCCCACTGGTCAGGCGCCGCCCCCCGCCCCACCTCCCAGCCGCAGACCGGGCTCCGGGAAGGCCCTAGCTGGGCTGTGGTGCCCGGTGCAGCTCAACACAGGGGTTCTGGCGTCGGGCTCTCTGCTCTGGGCCTGGGAGCTCCCGAGGGTCGGCCTTGAACAAAGCCCTAACCTCAGGAGCTTGGATTCTGGGGGTGGGGGGGGCATACACACAGTACAGAGACGTATGCTGCGGGGACATGAAGCCATAGGCGACGGAGGCAGTACGGGGGGTGCAGTTTGGACGAGGCATCGGGGGAACCAAGGGAGGGGGCTGTGGGATCGTTTATCCCAGGGAGGTGGGACCCTAGGGGGCTGTGGGCAGGGCAGGGGGCGGGGCCTGACTCAGGTGCTCACCGGCGCCCTCTGCTGGCGGCTGCGGGGAGGACAGGCGGGGGAGGGCGCCAGGCGCCGAGGACTGTGCTTGTCCAGGTGGGGGCACAGGAGGGGAGGAGTGGGCTGGGTTCCCCGAACCCAGAGGAGGGGCTAAGAGGGTTAGTGCTCCTGGGACCGTGTGGGCCAGACCGCAGGGGGCTGCTCAAGTTGCCTTAGTGACGCCCCTAGTCAGGGTCAGGGTCACAGCTCCCTCTCCTCAGACCGTCCTCACCTCCCCCAACTGCCCTCCCCCACCCTGCCCCCCACCGCCCTGAGGCTGGAAGGTGGCTCTGGCCCCAGCACGGACTCATGTAAAACTCCCCACGTCTGAGGGGCAAAGCCAGCCCCTCATCTCCTCATTTCAACACAGGTTGATATTTCTTCCTCGTTTTCCACAAAACTGTTCCATTGACTGTAGTCAAGAAAAGGAAAATCGCAACAACACCGGCCCGGCGGACAGAGACAGCCACCATCTACATGCTGGAGCCTTATCCTGTCCCCACACCCCCGGGTACGTGAGTGTGTGTACACGTATGTACCCGAAACCTCGTTCTGGAATTGAGGTTCGTGTATAAAAATGGTTTAAGTGTTTCTCTCTGTAGGCATAGTGGACAGGCACCCATGAAGCTATCCCACATGGAGGGCGTGGTGTGTGTATCGTCCCGAACGCCCCCGGCTCCCTTTGCACACCCCCCCCTCCGCCCTCCTCCTCCCCAGGCGCCCGCTGGTCCTGTCACTACAGATCAGTCTTGTTCGACTGTGGAGTCAACCAGTATTTCCTCACCTCCCTGCCACGTGCCAGGTACCATGCGGGGGCCCGCAGCCGCCGCCGCCAAACGGGAGACCGTGGGGCTCACGGTCCACTGGGAAAGACGGATAAGTAAAAATAACGCCCGGTGGACATGAGGGGGCTCTTGAGTGAAATCGGGATGACAGGACGGTGGTCCAGGCAGAGGGCACAGCCCGTGCAAAGGCCCTGGGGCAGTACCATGCCTGCTGTGTTGCAGGACCAGCGAAGAGGAAGCCTGTGTGTATGCAGCAGAGTGAGGGAGGGGGAGAGAGGGAGGAGGGGAGGGCAGGGAGGCCCCCAGGACGCTGGTGGGCGTTTGCATTCTGCTCTTCAGTGTGATGGGGAGCGGTAGGGAGGGATGGGCTGAGGAGAGGAGGGATGTGGAGAGGTCACTGGCTCCCAGGGGACAGTTACGAGGATGACCGCGTTCCCTGGGCTCCCTCGGTGCCCATGAGCGTCACCCGAGGTCCCCATCAACCCTGGGCAGCAGCAAACGATTTGGGCAAAGGTGTCCTCCAGCGAGGGCATTGCACCCCCCATGGGAACTCCCAGGGGGTCACATCCAGTGGCTCTGATCTCTTCCCAGGGGTCTTTGTTTTAAGGCTGTAAAACAGTAGGAGCGTCCCATGAAACCGCCTCGGTCCCTCCCGCTTCTGCACAGAGGCACCATCCACTGTCTGTAACTTGGTCATTCTTTTAAAAACGTTTACCTGCACATTTATGGATCCAGGGACAATATTCAACATTGCTTGGTGTGTGGCCTACACACCTTACATGGGTGGCATCACGCCATCCCTCTCTTGCATTAACTCTTGCTTTGGTATCTCCCACTTACACCCCACACCCCTTTTCCCTGCTGTGTAGTATTCCACCCTCAGAAGACACAACTTACCCACCTGGCACCCTGCTGATGGCCATACCATCGCAAGCCTTCATAGGTGCCTCTTGGGAGGGAGCGTGTTTAACCAGAGGTCAGAGAACTGTGGCTCATGGCTGCGTCCGGCCTGCTCCCTGTCTTTGTAAGTAAAACTTTATTGGCACACGGTCACACCCAGCAGACAGTGTACGGTCCACGGTTACTTTCTCACCAGGGACCCACCAACCCCCAAGTGCTTACCTTTACGGCTCTTTCCAGGAAAATCTGCGGCCCCCAATATGCCCTCTGGTTTTTCTCCTTTCTCATCGTGGGAAAACTTTGGCCGCTACCAGAGCAGAGTGGCTCTGTGGTCCTTTTGCAGGGGGTATACATCCTTGGCTTCTTTCGACATTTCAGTCTCAGTTCTGAGAGTTACTGCTGATTTTAATCGCCGTTTGACCTACAGCAGGTCCAGAGGAAATCAAGCCGGGCTGGGGGGAAAGGGGGCAGGTGGACCATTGCAGGAACCGTGAATGAAGTGGGAGTGTCATTCCTGAGTGCAGTGTGATGTAGTGTCTGCCGGCTATCTCACCGGAGAGTCACTGTTTCCCCCTTTGTGATTAATAAGCAATTTGCCGGGAGGTCCTTCAGTCTATGCAAATACCACTCCTCCTCCAGGTCACCCCACAGTGTCAGCGCCCACTGACGATTCCTGCCCAAAACCAGGACCCTGGTGCCCAACGGGGACCCTCCTTCCATCCCTCCTTCCAAAGGTACAGGTCAGGATCACATACCTGCTTTTATGTCTAATTTGCAGAGAACAAAAGGGAAATCCAGGCAGGCGAAGCATCTTGCCTTGAGGTCGCGTGGCGAAAGGGCACAGCTGGCGTTCAGAGAGCTTTTTTTAATTAAAAAAAAAAAAAGTCTTATTGAGATATATTCACATGCCATAAAATTTACCCTTTTAAAGTATAGAGTTCAGTGGATTTTAGTACATTCACAGAGACGTGCATCCATCACCTCCATCTAATTCCAGAACATTCCATCACCCCAAAAGGCAACCCCGTCCCCGTGAGCAGTCACCCCCATCCCCCTCCCCCAGCCCCTGGCAACCACGAACCCATTGTCTGTCTCTGTGGATTTGCCTGTCCTGGACGTTTCACAGAAACGGAATCCTACAATACAGAAACCCACGCGGTTTTGATGGCAAGTTACTGGATCACACTGAGGCTGGCTCATTCAGAAAAGAGAATTTATTCATGTCTTTTTCATTCTAACTTGGGGGGGAAAAAAAAAACCCCTGACGACTCTGGCATTCCACATGGCATGCACCCAGCCCCTCTTGTTCCCAAGCTCAGATTCCCAGGGCAAGAAGCCCTGTGGGGCAGGTGTCCACTCCTGTGGCGAAAGGGTGGGGGGAAGGGGCCACGGCTGGATCTCTATTCCTGTTTCCAGCCCCTCCTTCCTTCCTTCCCCTTCTCCAGGCTTTCTCAGGGTTGGCCAAGCTGTGCTTCAGACCTCCCCCTCCCCGACCCTGTCCTGTCCAGGGAGTGGAGTTTGCTGAAAGAGGGAACAGGGAGGGGTTTGTCCAACGAGGAATAATTTCCCATCCCTGAAGCCAAATGGTGGGGACCAGGGAGGATCCGGGGTCCCTGCAGGAAAGTGGATGGACAGCTCCTTCCCAAGAGAGGGAAGGCAGTGGAGTTGGGGGCACTGAGACCTGGAGAGCTCTGGCTGCTCTATGTCCTTAGATGTGTAAAGGTGGCAGGCATCTGGGGCAGGGGGGGACGGCGGTGTAGTGTTTCTGGGGGACGCATCCTGAGCCCCTAGGCCCTTGTAGGATGGGCCTAGGGCTTCAACCCCCTGGAGTGTGCCAGAAGAGCTGTACACAGCCTGGGCAGTGAGGGTCTTCGAGGCATGGAAGGGGCAGCGGCAAAGGGCACCCGGGTCTAAGGGGACGGGGTACGGCTGACCATCACCCAGGAAGACACTCAGGCTGGCTGTGCAGAGACCACTGAAGGGAAGGGGCCACCGGCACAGGGCAGCTCCAGGCCGGGCCCCTCGCCCCACTTGCTGACTCTGCCCCGCTGGCTGACCAATAAGCCCCAAGCAGAGGGGGGCAAGGCAGGGACTCAGAAAGGACATTTCCCTTCGTGGGCTCAGCCCTCTTCACACCCGCACCCTACGAAGTGAGAGCCTTGCCAGTAAAAGTCAAGACGGGAACGCGGTGGATGTCTCTTCATAACTTTGCTGCCCTTACCTGGAGGCAGAGTCCCAGGCCGCACCTCAGACCTCCTGCAGGATCGGGATCTGCATTCCTGGCCGGATGCCCAGGTGGTCTCGTGCACATCTGAGAGGTGCCAGCCGGGACTCTGCCCCCTGACCCCAAACTGGCCCCTCTGCTGCTGAGGTAAGCACCTTACCTGTCCACATCCGCAGTTCTCACCTGGGGCGGTTCTGCCCCCAGGGGACCCTGGGCCGTGTCTGGGGATATCTGTGGCGGCCACAACTGGGGGTGCTCCTGGCACCGAGTGGGTGGGGCAAGGATGCTGCTCCGCCACCCACAGAGAATGACCTGATCCCAAATGTAGACAGTTTTCCTTTAAGATAAATTTATTTAAGTTTGGGTAGTTATTTTGAGAAACCCTATTCTGGGAGATAAACACTAAGCAAGTGCAAAGGTCCTGGGGCGGGTTTTTGACGACAGATCCAGAGAGCCAGGCAACTTGCCAGAAACCTCCCAGCCCCGGATCCCCCAACAGGCTTTGTTCCCACCCTCATTGCCTTTTAAGTAACAGCCCAAACCGTGGGCCTCCTGCCATGATGCCAATGTGACAAGGTTTCCTCTGGCTGCTAATAAGTCAAGAGAGTCAGCCTCGAGGGCTTTAAATGCTTTCAGGCACACAGCCTCAGTTTTCTCTGCCATGACCTTTTCCCTGATACGGCTGAGGTGTGTCAGGGAATAAACTCCAGGGATGAGTATTGTTCAGGATGTGGGATGCTGAATTTAAGTTCCCGGAGGTCAGACTCAAGCTAGACTGGGCTGTTCCCCTCAGTGGAAGAAAGAGGCTGAGAAAAATGCCTCTTTGACTCACAGGAGAGCCGGTGGGGTTTTATTTTTATTCTTTTAAACGACTCTCCCGGCACATCAGAGGGCCACAGGGCTTCAAGCATCCTGTCTCCATGGAGACAGAGCCTGTCTCCAGCCTGGCTCCACAAGCCCAGCCTGGGGCTGAGCTGAGAACCAGGGGCTGGGCAAGGCCAAGGGGCAGAATGTTCTAAGAGGACTCTGGACCCCTCACCCGGGCTCTGCTCCTCCCCCAGTCCTGATGTCCTACTCCTGTCTGGGGGTGGGCAGGTGGCTTCTGGTAACGGTTATGATAATAGCCATTTATTGAATGATAAAGATGTCCCAGGCGCTATGCTGAGCCTCACCTATTAGCTCACTGAATCCATGCCAGGGGCTTCACCCTCTTAATCTCACTTGGCAAATAAGGAAATGGAAGCTTGGCTGTGTAAAGCGTGGGAAAGACGGTGTGGGATCACGGGAAGCGTGTGGGTTCTGGAGTCCAGCTGGTTGGGTTCAAATCCCAGTACTCTCACTGTGTGACTTTGCCCAAGTGACTTGACCTCTCTGGGCCTGTTTCCCCCTCTGTAAAGTGGGTATGAGAACAATACTTACCTCTTATGTTTGCTATGAGAGTGAGTTTGCCTGGGGAGCAAAGTTTAAGGGGGGGTGCCAAAAAACATCATCAAGATAAACATTATTTTAATGCAATAATTTTTTTCTTGAAGATCTGGGTTGTGTTATTTATTTGTTTTTATTATTTTATTTATTTATTTTTTTCTGCGTTGGGTCTTCGTTGCTGCGCATGGGCTTTCTCTAGTTGCAGCGAGCGGGGCCTACTCTTTGTTGCAGTGCACAGGTTTCTCATTGCGGTGGCCTCTCTTGTTGCAGAGCACGGGCTCTAGGCGCGCGGGCTTCAGTAGTTGTGGCGCACGGGCTTAGTTGCTCCGCCGCATGTGGGATCTTCCCGGACGAGGGCTCAAACCTGTGTCCCCTGCGTTGGCAGGTGGATTCCTAACCACTGCACCACCAGGGCAGTCCAATGCAATAATTGAAAAAAAACTAAAAGTAATGCTGAAAAATCCATGGTGAACAAAATGTCAACATTTTAAATAGAATCAGAATTACTGAGGTTTCCTTTGGCTCACTATGGCACTGTTACTGATCCTGTTTTTATTTTAAAATAAAAACAAAGAAAATAAATTTAAAATGAAGTCCGTGTTGGTAGACTGCCCCCAGTGGCTGTGTGTTGCTCTTTCTCTTACAGCCACTGATCCCTGTTTCTCCAACCCTGCCTCAGGGCCTTTGGACTTGCCGCTTCATTCTCATCTTTGCTTGAAGGCCATCCTCTCTAAGTCTTCCCTGAATTTGCCTCCTAAAGCCATCCCTCCACTTCTGTTTCCTCCATTGCATTGATGACAGTGTAAAATATCTGGTTTATTTGTCTGTACCCACCCCAGGCATTTGCTGTGTGGATCAAATGAGTTCATACATGTCAAGCACTTAGCACAGAGCCTGGCGCCTGGAAAGAGCTATGTAGCTTATCAATAAACAAGTAAGTATATAGCAAATTAGAATTAAATTAATTAAATTGAAATGAGTATAAATGCTATGGAGGAAAAAGGAAGCCTGAGAAAGGAAGTAATGGTAGCTGAACGATTTTTGATCAGGTGGACAGAGAAAATGATGGGAGATTGAAAGAGTGGGCCATGCACCATTTGGGGGAAGGGAATTTCAGGCACAGCCCGTGCAAAGGCCCTGGGGCAGGACCATGCCTGTTGTGTTGGAGGAACAGCCAGGAGGCCCATGTGTCTGGAGCAGAGGGAGCGAGGGGGAGAGAGGGAGGAGGGGAGGGCAGGGAAGGGACAGGGCAGTTTGTGCATGGCCTTGTGGGCTGCAGGAAGGACTGGAGTTTTAATTTTGGGACATCTTTGGAAAGTTATTTTTTTTTGAAGTATAGTTGATTTACAGTGTTGTGTTTCAGGTGTACAGCGAAGTGGTTTGGTTTTACATATATATGTATTCTTTTTCAGATTCTTTTTTTAATATCTTTTCTTAAAATTAATTATATTATTTATTTATTTATGGCTGCGTTGGGTATTTGTTGCTGAGCACAGGTTTTTCTCTAGTTGCGGCGAGCGGGGGCTAATCTTCGTTGTGGTGTGTGTGCTTCTCATTTCGGGGGCTTCTCGTTGCGGAGCACGGGCTCTAGGCACGTGGGCTTCAGTAGTTGTGGCTCGCGGCTCTGTTGCTCCGCGGCATGTGGGATCTTCCCGTACCAGGGCTTGAACCCGTGTCCCCTGCATTGGCAGGCGGATTCTTTACCACTGCGCCACGAGGGAAGTCCCTTTTCTCAGATTCTTTTCCAATATAGGTTATTACAAGATAATGAATATAGTTTTCTGTGCTCTACAATGGGTCCTTGTTGTTTATCTCTTTTATATATAGTGGTGTGTATCTGTTAATCCTAAACTCCTAATTTATAACACCCCCTTCCCCTTTGGTAACCATAAGTTTGTTTCCTATGTCTGTGAGTCTACTTCTGTTTTCCAAATAAGTTCATTTGTATCATTTATTTTAGATTCCACAACTAAGTGATATCATATGATATTTGTTTTTCTCTGTCTGACTCACTTCACTTAGTATGATAATCTCTAGGTCCATCCATGTTACTGCAAATGGCATTATTTCATTCTGTTTTTTATGACTGAGTAGTATTCTGGTGTGTGTGTGTGTGTATGTGTGTATACACACATACACACACACACACACACACACACCAAAATATGTATATACAGGAGATATATATATATATATATATATATATATATATATACACCACATTTTTATTCACTCATCTGTTGATGGACATTTAGGTTGCTTCCATGTCCTGGCTATTGTAAATGGTGCTTCTATGAACATTGGGGTGTATGTATCTTTTCGAATTCGAGTTTTCTCCGGATATATGCCCAGAAGTGGGATTGCTGGATCATGGGGTAGCTCTATTTTTAGTCTTCTGAGGACCCTCCATACTTTTCTCCACAGTGGCTGCACCAATTGACATTCCCACCAACAGTGTAGGAGGCTTCCCTTCTCTTCACACCCTCTCCAGCATTTATTGTTTGTAGGCTTTTTGATGATGGCCATTCCGACCTGTGTGAGGTGATACCTCCTTGTGGTTTTGATGGAGAGTTTGAAGCAGGGTTGACATGATGCCCATAGAGCACTTGGCCCAAATGTGTCCATATCCTTCGAAATATTTTGGACAGTATGTGCACATGGCAAGTGTGACAGAAAGTGTCGCTGTTGCTATAACGCAGTGATTGCTATTTCTAATTCATAAGTTACAAACTTAAAGCTGTGCTGAGCGCAGTGCCTAGCACATAGTATTATCAAAGTGTTCTTTCTTGTTGCTGTTATTATTATTATTCATGATTGTATACTTAAGTATTCCAAGGACAGCCCTGTAAATGCCAAGTAAGCACCGAATAGAGCTGTGCGTTACTTTTAGTGCTTTTCCTGCTGTTATCAGTGGGAGGAGACCGTGCCACCTGGGGGCCTGGTCTGTCCTGCCTAAAGCTTCACCGTCACCTACCCAGAAAGCAGGGGCTACGGGCCCGGTGGACTCAGTTTACCGGCCCGGACTGGGCGCCGGGATGCGGGATGTGGGATTCAGGATGTTCCAAGTGCGATGTGGGATGCGCGATTCGGGGTGCGCGATGAGAGCGGATGCGGGATGCGGGATGGGTGATGCGCGCGGGGGGCGCTGCCTCGGCGAGGCGCACTCCGGCCGCCAGGGGCCGCTGCGGAGCCGCCCTTTTGTGGTCCTGATGCTGGAGCGAGCGGGCGCGCGGAGGAGGGAGGAGGGCGCGGGGACGGGGCGGGAGAGAGGCGGGAGGCGGCGTCCGTCGCTCCAGCTGCGAGTCCGCCCGCCGCCCGCCGCCGCCGCCGCCGCCGCCGCCGCCGGCTCGGTTCCGCGCCCGCCGCCCGCCTTCGCCCGCCATGGCCCGCCTAACGGAGAGCGAGGCGCGCCGGCAGCAGCAGCAGCTCCTGCAGCCGCGGCCCTCGCCAGTGGGCAGCAGTGGGCCCGAGCCCCCCGGGGGGCAGCCCGACGGCATGAAGGACCTGGACGCCATCAAGCTCTTCGTGGGCCAGATCCCGCGCAACCTGGACGAGAAGGACCTCAAGCCGCTCTTCGAGCAGTTCGGCCGCATCTATGAGCTCACGGTGCTCAAAGACCCCTACACGGGCATGCACAAAGGTGGGCACTCGGCCCCCTCCCTCCCCTCCCCTCTCCTCCCTCGGCCTCCCCACCCCACCTTCCGGCATCTTCCCCCCCCCCCCCCAACCCTCCTCTCCTCACCTCCTCCCTCTGCCACGGCATCATTCCCCCCCCCCCCCCGCAAACCCTGTTCCACCCACCCCCTCCTCCCCCCTCTGGGGGTGCAGCTGACAGATCTGAGCTGGCCCCCTCCCCTCCTCCGCCCCCTCTCCCTCCCTCCCCACCTTCCGGCATTCTCTCTCCCTCTCCCTCTCAATCTCTCTCTCTCCCTCTCTCTCTTCTCTTTCCTTTTCTCTCCTCTCCCATCTCCCTCTACCTCCCATCCTCCCCCCCCAGCATCCTTCTTCTCTCTCTCTCTCTCTCTCTCTCTCTCTCCCTCTCCCTCTCATTCCCTCTAGACCCCCACCCCTTCCTCCCTCCCTCACCACTCTTTCCTGCCCCTTTGCTCGGGGAGCTGCCTGAACACTGCCACCCCTCCCTGACGACCCCCCCTATCCATTCATTCGGCCTCTCCAGGCCCCGTCGGGGAAGTTTGCACCTCTGGACTCCATTGCTTTGGTCATTTTCACAAAGCCAGGCCGGTGGGGCAGGTCCAGCCGGCCACGGGGGACACGGATGCCCAGGATCCCGGGCTAATCGGTAACTACAAAGAAAGCGGGGTGGGGGGCTGGGGTGCAGGCAGCTAAGCCAGTCAGGGGGAGCCCCAGCCTCGGGTGGTTAAAAGGCTACCGTTTGCCCTCCCCGCTGCCCACCCTCTCTGTCTGGAGCAGCATCCCCCCTCCATTTCTCTATGGCCCCCCCACCCTGAATGCCGCCTCCACCTTTGGCTCAAGTTAAAACTGGCCAAGCCTGTTAGCAGTGTGTTGAAGGCTGAGGCCAAAGACGATGAGCCTGGACCGTCCATCTGGCAGAGCCCAGATCCTGGGGTGGATGAGAAGGCGTGGGCGACCTGTGAGCCCAGCGGGGGAGGCAGGTGGGGTGGGGAGGCCTGCCCGCCTCCCTGCCACCTGATTCTCTGATGGCATGCTGGGAGGGGGTGCCAGGGACTGTGGCCCCAGCCCTGGGCTCTGATCACGGCCCAGTATCCGAATGGGGGTGGCCCTGATAGTTCTTCCGGCAGGGGCTGGGGACTGCGGCTGGGGACGGTAGAGGCTTTGTGCTGACACCCCAGGCGAGACCCTGGAGGGGTCTTGGGGGTGGATCAGGTCCCATGACCTATTTCAGGCCCCATTCATGCCTATCCTCCCTTCAGTGTGGCAGGCATGGTAAGCATGAATACGTGTTTGTTGAATGAATGGATGAATGAACGAGTGAATGAATCAATGAATGATGGGTCGGGGCAGGCCACAGGGAGGGTCTGGTGGGTTGGAGCCCAGGCCTGCCACTTCAGCTAGACCCTCCAGCCGGTACCCTGGGGGAGGAAAGCAACTCTTCCCATCCCCCACCTCTTTTCAAATCCAACCATCACCAAAAAAAAAAAAAAAAAAAAAAAGGGCCTGGAAAATCTAACTTCTCCCTGTGGACTAGGAGGGCAGAGGGCTTGCTGTCATCCAGACTAAGGGGTCCACGGCTGTACGGAGGGCTGTTTCCACAGCCCTCACGCCCTGCTGTGTCCGAAGGGCCCTTTTCTAGAAAGATTCTGGCGGGGTGGGGGAGTGTCCACGTGGCCCCCCTGCAAACGTTGAATTGAAAGGCTGTCGGTGAGCTCTGGGTCAGGGAGACAGATGGGGTACGGGGAGAAGGAGACACCCGGTGGCCCTCCCCTCATTTCTCATTTTTAAATCTCCCCTGGAGACCCCTGCCGCCCCCCGCAGCGTGGGAAGGTGAGGGAGAAACTGTGGCTGGATTTTCACCTGGCCGGAGCCTCAGTTTACCTGCTGTTAACAGAGCAGGGTCTCATGAATGTGGGTGGGGTTATTTTTTTCTGGCTGGAGAACGTTGGGATGGGGGCATCTCAGGGTGTTTCCCATTTGCAATCTTTCCTTGGAGGGTGAAAATTAGGAAGTTGGGTGTCCATGACACCTGGCCCTCAGCCTCCACTTTGCAGGAGACTTAGGTCGGGCTGAGCCCGGGATGCAGGGCCTGGGGATATGGGGGGTGGGGGTCTTCCCCTTCTATCCCCCCCACCCCAATACCATCAGGACCCGAATGGTTCCCCCTCCTGATCCTACTTAGGCTGGGCCTGGCAGGACCTTACCTGTGGATGGGAGCTGGGGGGAGCTGAAGGCCAGCAGCTGGGATCGAGGCCTGTTTGTGGGGCTCAGCTGTGTGACCTCTGGCCAGTGGCTGCCCCTCTCTGGGCCTCAGCCAAAGGGAAGTGGAAGGAGAACTGGGAGGTTGTGGTGTGGGGATGAGCTCCAGGCCCCTCCTGCCAACGCGTCTCTGGTTTCGTTTCTGGGGAGCCTACAGGGTGCAGGGTGCCTGCCGGGGGTGCTGGCTGAGAGCCGTGGGGTGGGAGTGTGGACCCCCGGGTTGTGGAGAGAAATCCCCTGAGAGCTTTCTGGGCTGCCGGAGGCTGGGCACCAGGCGAGCTGAAAGGGCCAGAGTGAGGTGAAGTGAAAACACCCCGTGGGGTCCCCGTGACCCCAGCACCCAGTGGGAGAAGGACCATCCGGTATCGCAGTATTCTTATGATCACCGTCGCACCTTTAATTTTCACATTTGGGGGCCTGTTTGATGCCCAGTGAAGGGATCATTACTGCCGTGGGCTTGTGAGCGCCTGTGCATTTCATGCAGAAAGGGAAACTGAGGCTGGAGGGGCAAATACTGGGTCCCAAGGACCGGCCAGAGCTGCCCCCCAGCTGTCACCCACCTGTCTCTCTCCCAGGCCAGAAGAAGCAGAAGTATATCTGTGCGGTGAAGGGGCGACAGTGTCCCCCAAGCTGAGGACGAGGACCCCCCCCACCGCGGTGGTGTTGGGGGGGGGGAGGGGAGGGGGCGGGGCTGTGACATCTGACAGCCGTGGCCAAGGGTGGGGGGTGGGGGCACTCCATTTCCTACGGGCCTGTGCTGGGACCAGGAGAAAGGCAGGGAGTCCAGCCGGGTCCTTGGGCTCTGGGGTTGGGGCAGTGTTGCGGGGAGAAGGCAGGGCGGGAAGTGAAGATTCCTCAGGAACACGGCAGGCCCCTGGGTGCTGGCTTTTTTTGTTTTTAAGAGAGAGAGATGGAGACCGAGGTGGAGAGACACAGCAAGAGCAGAGAAGGAGAGAGATGCACAGAGCCGGAGGGAGGGAGAGACCCAGGGAGCCTCCCCGAGACCCCCCCCCCCAACACAGGAAGAGGCAGAGAGAGGGCGGGAGTGGGGCAGAGCTGGAGAAGGGGGGGCAGGGAGGCCACGAGACCTTCCCCCCCCCCGCCCAGATCGGCGCCCCATCCAGAGAAAGGAGGCCTCCCCGGGGGCTCCCAGCCCAGCCCGGGGCTCAGGCCAGGCACTGGGGGGGCTCCCACCGGCCAGTGTCCAGTCATCACCCCCTCCAGTCACCTGCTGGGGGACAGGCCCCCTCTGGGACCCTCCCTCCGAAGGCGCTGGGTGCACGTGGGGTCCCCCGAGGTGCCTGGTGTGGCTCGGGTCGTCCCTCTCCCGATCGGGCTGAATATTAATACCCAACCTGCCCGGGGCAGGCGCCTGCCAGAGGGCTCGTCCGCTGCCGCGCGGGCCCCCATTTATGGTAATCACATATATATTTGCATGTTAATGACAATATTTGTCTTAAAGCGGAGGTTGTGAGGGGGGCCGGTGCAGGTGGAGGGGGCGGGTCGGGGGCCTACGGTTTCCATGGGAGCACCAGCTGCTCGGCTGGCGGCAGGGGGGAGGCTGGAGCACGCCGCGATTGAGGCGTGAGATTCCGGGTGTGACGTGCCAGCCCCAGGGAGACGGCGGGCTGGGCGGCCGGCAGGCGCTGCCTGGCGGGGGGCGGGGGACGGAGGGAGGGGACAGCAGCGGCGGGGGCGGGGGGGGCTGGGGAGAGCCACCAGGGCTGGCTGTGTGGCTTCGAGCCAGGCACACCCCCCTCAGTGCCTCAGTTTCCCATGCTGATGGGTTTACCAGGCTTTTCTGAGGGTGACTGACATCGTTTCTGCCTTCCTTCAGGCTGAGGGCATTGATTGAGCGCCTACTGTGTGCCGGCGTTGGTGCGGGGCTGAGATTCCGAGCAAACAGGAACCCCTGTGTGGTACGATGGAGTCAACAAGCCGTAAATCCATCTACCCCTATGACCAACATTTATTGAGCACCTGCTGTGTCCCAGGCCCCATCCTGGAGCCGGGATACAGTGCTGGGCAAACAGATAAAAATCCTCTCCCAGACTCCTCCCACCCCCCAGATCCCATATGGTGGGGGACACGGTGAGGAACCAGGAGGTTACAAGGCACTGACGTCAGGGCTGCGATGGGGGAAACACACCAGCGGGGACAACCCAGAGGAGGCCCCAGCCTCCGCAGCGCTGTTATCTATAGAGTTGGGAGGCCGGCGGGGCCTCCCATCTCAGAGAGGGTTGGGGGATGTGAGGACTGGAATGGTGGTTAAAGTTCTTGACACAGGGCTTGGCACAGAGCCATGCTTATTACGCAAGTAAGATGAGACCTGAAGTGCGGGAAAGATCTGTTGACGGGGAAGCGTGTTCCTGGTAGAGTATGTGCAAAGGGCCAGGGCAGTGCCGATGCTGACTCTGGGGAAGTTCAAGCAGGGGAAAGACAGAGTTTTTTCCCTGGTGGGAAAACAGCAAAGAGTCCTGGGAGCCCCAGGGGCCCCTTCTGATGTGAGGCGTATCTGGCAGGGCTCCTCTGAGAAGTTCTGGCATGGGGGGGTGGACCCACGAGGTATCTCTGAAATAGGTCGGTGACTCTCTCTCTCACCCCTGATGTTGGCAGACGAGACCCTCGCCATTAGGAGCACTCAGTTGGACCACACTCACTAACTTAGCCAGCACTTCCTGAAAGTGTTGGGGCCTTGCCTTGTACTAGGCAAGAGAGATCTGAGACCCCTCTGATTGGTAGACAGAGCTAGACATTGGCACCTATAGCTGGAATGGTCAGGGTTGTATGAAAGGGAAGGGATGCAGGGTTGAGGGAACTGGATAGGAAGTTGAAGGCTCTGCCTGGGGACTCTGGCTGCATAGCAGATGGGCATTAGAAGTGGGGTTTTGAAGGATGAATAGGAGCTTGCCAGGTGGAGAAAGCATTTCATGTATTTATTCACAGAGCACTTTTTGTTGTTGTTCTGGACCCTTTTATGGGTGTGAAAAAAAGCAGTGAGTCAGCTAGGTGGATGTCTCTGTCCTCATGGATGTAGACAGAGGGAACTGGGTTTGCAAAGGCCTGGAGGAGTGAAGGGGCACAGATGGAGTAGAGGAGGAATTAGGTGAGGCATGGCAGGTGAGGCCAGAGAGTTGGCATGGGCTGGGCCCTGAAGAGCCTCTTATGCTGGACTGAGCTTGGACTCTTTCCTGAGGACACTGGGGAGCCATGGAAGAATATGGAGCAGAGGAGGATCTCAGACCTGCATGAAAAGGGAGCTTCATGTCCTGTTAACTGTCATGGCCACCACTGGCCTCTTTCCAGCCTCCCAGCCTTGTTCAGCATACACACATTTCCTACATACCTGGATGGGTACAACAGAAGCTTCCCCTTGGGGCGAGGCTCACAGTGTGGGACAAGAGGGTCACAAAGAAGCAGACATGTGCTCAGGTCGCAGTGAACCTGGGTTCCCCTCCCCCACATGGATAGGTGAGGAATTGGGGCTCAGAGACGGGCAACACCCAGACTCAAGTCACACAGCAGTAGAGCTAGGTGTCACACCTCCCAACCTGAGACTTGACCCACTTTGGAAGATAAATAAAGGAGTCAGAGAAAGAGATGTGATTGTGGAGACATAGACTCAGGATGACAGCCATCCAGGGATGCTGGCTGTCCTTGTCCAGGGCCAGAGGGAGGGGCTGCTAGGTTTGGAAGACACTGGCCTATAGCAATAGCTGTGTTGGTCTGGGGTCATGGTCATCATCACTGACATGTAAGCTCTGCGAGGGCAGGGACTGTGTCTTGTTCACTGTTTTGAAGTGGATCTTGTGGATGAACCAGGGCCTAAGGAAATGAGAGGATGGGAAGGTGAGGGAGTGGTTGGATGTGGGGCGGGGGCTGGTCAACAGGTGGATAGATGGATACATGAGTAGATGGCTCTAGGTATGAATGGACGGATGGGTGACAGTGACTTGGTGGCTGTATGAGCGCATTGCTGGATGAAAGAGTGGGTAGAGAGATGAAAGGCTGAATGGATTGATGGATGGGTGGGTGGGTGGGTGGGTAAATGGATGGATGAATGGATGGATGGATGGATGGTTGAATGGATGGATGGTTGGATGGATGGATGGATGGTTGGGTGGATGGATGGATGGATGGATGGGTGGATTGTGGATGGTTGGTTGGATGGATGGATGGATGGGTGGATGGATTGTGGATGGATGGGTGGATGGATGGATGGGTAGGTGGTTGGATGGATGGATGGATTGTGGATGGATGGTTGGATAGATGGGTGGATGGATTGTGGATGGATGGATGGGTGGGCGATTGGATGGATGGGTGGATGGATGGTTGGGTGGATGGATGGATGGATGGTTGGATGGATGGATGGATGGTTGGGGGGATGGATGGATGGTTGGATGGATGGAGGAATACATGGGTAGAGGGGTGGATGGATGGGTAAGTGGATGGATAGAGGGACGGATGGCTGGATGGCTGGATGGCTGGCTGGATGGGTTGGTGGACACCCCTCCAACATTTACCACCTCCCTCACCACCTAAATGGGAATGACCATCAGCTTTGCAGCCAGACAGCCTTGGTTCCTATTCCTGGCTCTGCTTTTTATTTCTGTGTGATCTTGGACAAACCACCTTATCTTTTTTCTGAGCCTTAGTGTCCTCATTTGTAAAAGAGAAAGAATATCAATAGTTGTCTTACAGAGTAGTTGTAAAAATTAGAATTAATTTATAGAACGTGGTTAGTGCAATCACTGTCAGTAGTGTCTTGCGTATACTTGGTGTCAGTAAATGGTTGGGTAGCCAGATAGTCAACAACTGTTTGTCAAGTCTCTGGGATGTGCCAGAGCTGGGCTCTGGGGGACACAAAGCAATCTGGGGGGAAGAGAGATTGACAATAAATGAGCAAACAGATGAATATGATTTGGGTAGGAGAGAGTCGCTCTGGAGGAAGTAAAATGAGATGTGTGTTGGAGGGTGACAGCTGAACTTGGGTGACTGAAGATGTCAGGAGGTGACATTTGGGATGAGACCGGCATTACAGATGAGAAAGCTGTTGTTCTAAAGCCAAGGGAAAGTCATTCCAGGAAGCGGACATGGCATGTGCAAAGCCCCTGAGGTCAGAATTCGTTTGCTGTGTTGGGAGAATAGTGGCCTGTGTGTCTCAGGGCCCAAAAATCTGGAGGTACAGAGCACAGCATGTGCAAAGGCCCTGGGGCAGGATGGGGCCTGGTGTATCGGAGGAACAGTGGAGATTTCTGCCACCACGGTTGAGCCCAGCTCCTCTGAGGGGCTCCTGAGAGATGGCGGTTTGCCTGCAGATGTCATGTAGAGTAGATTGTGACCTCCCCTAACTGTCCTCCTACTTCTCCCAGCAGCCTTTAAGGGTGGCGTCTTCACTTCTGAGAGGTGGGGAGGGGGCACTCATTATGTCCTTGTCCCTGACCCTCTGCTAGGAGGAGGGACCCCAGGAGGCATTCTCACCACAACTAGGGGACTCCCGAGCAAACTTATGGGGAAAGGCAGGCTCAGAGAGGCGAGGGCACCTCCCCAAGGGCACACAGCATGTTCATCATAGCAGTGTCTACGTTGGAAGGGTTTTGGTGTCATCTAGAGCTACTCCGAGTGGGTGGGCAGGGCTGCAAGGTCATTTCTTCACGTACCTACCCACCCCCTCTCTCAACTGTTCTTTTTTTTTTGTCCATATTATGTGCCACTTTTTTTTTTTTTTCTTGCGGTATGCGGGCCTCTCACTGTTATGGCCTCTCCCGTTGCGGAGCACAGGCTCCGGACGCGCAGGCTCAGCGGCCATGGCTCACGGGCCTGGCTGCTCCGTGGCATGTGGGATCTCCCCGGACCGGGGCACGAACCCGCGTCCCCTGCATCGGCAGGCGGATTCTCAACCACTGCGCCACCAGGGAAGCCCTATGTGCCACCTTTGAGTGAACCAGACCTACTGTGCCCACGAGGAGCACAGTGTGCTGTGAGAAAGTTGTCAGGACAGCTGAGTGGTCCTAAGAGTGGTGATTTAAAAAGTCAAATCGTCATCTCTTGGTCGGGGGAGATGAGGAGGAGGAAGGGGTCCAGTGAGGTGGGTCTCACCCACAGCGATCCTGCCCCCTGGGGGACACTGGGCGTTGTCTGGGGACATCTGTGATTGTCATGAGTGGGGGTGTCCGGGCTTTGGCTGGGGACCAGGGAGGCTGCTCCACACCCTACAGCACCCAGGATGACCCCCACAGAGGGTGACCTGGCCCTGATGGCAGCAGTGCCGAGGGTGGGACCCCGATCTAGGATCACACCAACATTCTGGCCTGAGCGTTTGGTGGTAAGGGTGGTGTCATGTAGACAAGCCCTCGGGTGCTCAGGATAGAACCGTGGAGTCACCCTCACTCCCCTGCCTCACACCTCTGCGCCCCGTCCCTCCCTCCTGATGGCTCTGCCTTCTAACCTCCACATCCACTCACTCCTCCCCCCAACTCTGTCCACCCCATCACTGCCCACCTGGACTGGCTTCGTCTCCTCCACCCTGGTCCCTCGTCTCCCATACTCACCACCCACTGTCTGTCCTCCCCACAGCAAGCTGAAGGTGCCTGTGAGCACCTGAGCCAGACCCCACCCCCTCCTCTGCCCACAGCCCTCCAGGGTCCCACCTCCCTGGGGATAAAAGCCCAAGTCCCCTCCCTGCCCTCCCTTCCTCCCTCTCCCCCCCTCGCTCACTCTGCTCCAGATACACGGGCCTCCTGGCTGTTCCTCCAACACACCAGGCATGGTCCTGCCCCAGGGCCTTTGCACGGTCTGTGCCCTCTGCCTGGACCACACTTCCCCCAAATAATCACATGCCTCCTCCTTCATCCTCTGCCAACTTCACCTTCTCAGTGAAGCCATCCTGCAGACATGATTTATAATCTCAGCCACTCTCCAGCACTCCAAACGCCTCTTCCCTGCTTTCCCCCCCTTTTTTTTTCTGTGAAAATGAGAACTTCTGATGTACCATAAATTTTACTTTTTATTTTATTGGTTTTCCTCTCCTCCCAAAAGACTAGAAGCCCTATTAAGATGGCATATTTCTGCCTTTTGTGTTCACTGATAGGTCTCGAGTGCCTAGAAAAGTACCTGAAACCCAGCAGGTGGGTGGGTGGATGCACGGATGTATGGATGGATGGATAGATAACTTGATGTGTGGATGGATGAATGGATAAATGAATGAATGATGGATGGATGAATAAAGTAATGGATGATAAATAAATGGATAACGGATGGGTGATGGATGGATGGACGGGTGGATGGGTGGATGGATGGATGGATGGATGGATGGATGGATGGATGGGTGGATGGGTGGATGGATGGGTGAGTGCACGGATGGGAGAATCACTGGTGCAGCGATGGTGACTAAATCCGCGGGAGGAGTCAACATGGCCGCAGGCAGGAAGCTGGGGGTCTAGGTGAGCCCTGAGAAGCCCCAGTGTGTAAGGTGGGGGCAGAGGAGGAGGGAGAAACAGAGGCTAAGGAGCAGCAGCCCAGAGGTAGGTCAGCCCAGAGATGGTGTGCCCGATGGAGTGTGATCCCTGGGTCCTAGGTCTTGCCCTCTTGGACAGGAAGCAATGAGTTTATAAGCAGAGGGAGGGGCCCATCAGCCCCACTATTCTCAGCAAAGTGGGGGACGGCTTCAGGATGAGAGGTTGGACGAGGAGGTGGAGAGGGTGACCAGAGACGGGGGCTGGTGGAGAGGTGGCGCCACGGCAGAGGGGAATGTCTCCTGTAATCCTTAGTGGACGGTATTATTATTTTATGGATGAGAAAGTGGAGGCTCAGAGAGGTTGAGTGGCTGGCCCTAGATCACACAGCAGAAGGGCATCGGGCAGAGTTAATTCCCCATCTTTAGTCCCTAGATTAGCACTGAATCGAAAGACCTTGAGCCTGGGGTGCCAGTGTGCGGTGGGTGGGGATCAGAGGGGTTTGAGACAAGGACTTTGCACAGTCGGTCATGGTTGGAGTCCTGGCTGGGGAGGGGAGGAGATGTTGGAGATCAGAGAAAAATGAAAAAGGCTATCTCTCCTGCTTTTGTTTCCCCAGCACAGCTGGCCCATGACAGGTGCTCAGGAAATATTGACTGACCTGATGCTGGGCATGGGGGTGGGGTGGGGGGAGGGAGAAAAATGAATCAAATGTAGTCGCCGCCCTCCAGGAGGTGGTCTTGATGTTAGCAGGTCAGTTTGGAAACAAAGTCATTCGTTCAGTCAGTATTTATTGAGCACCTACTCTGTTCCTGGCGCTATTTAAGTTCGGGGGACCCCAAACTGAACAAAACACAAACCTCCCCCCATCCTCTTGGAAGTGACATTTCAGTGGGGGAGACAGAAAAAAAAATTATGTGCCATTTGAGATGGTGACAAAGGCACGGCACGGGAAAAAAATAGAACAGGGTGGGGGGTGGTTGAGGAAAGGAATTTTTTTTTTTTCTTTTGGTTGCATTGGGTCTTCGTTGCTGCACGCGGGCTTTCTCTAGTCCAGCCAGGGCTACTCATTGCGGTGGCTTCTCTTGTTGCAGAGCATGGGTTCTAGGCGCGTGGGCTCAGTAGTTGTGGCTCGCGGGCTCTAGAGCACAAGCTCGGTAGTCGTGGTGTATGGGCTTAGTTGCTCCGCGGCATGTGGGATCTTCCCACACCAGGGCATCGAACGCATGTCCCCTGCACTGGCAGGCAGATTCTTAACCACTGCGCCACCAGGGAAGTCCCAGGACTGTCGTTTTAAACAGGGTGCTCCATGGAGGTTTCACTGAGGGGGTGACATTTGAGCCAAGACCTGAAGGAAGTGAGAGGGTGAACCGTGAAGAGATCTGGGGGAAATACATCCCAGAACAGCTTGTGCAAAGGCCCTGGGGCAGGACGGGGCCTGGAGTGTTGGAAGAACAGCCGGGAGGCCCGTGTGTCTGGAGCAGAGTGAGTGAGGGGGTGAGAAGGAGGGGGGAAGGCAGGGAGGGGAAAGGGGAGGTCGTTCAGGGCCTTGTGGGCCACGGGGAGGACTTGGGCTTTTACCCCAGGGAGGTGGGAGCTCTGGAGGGTTGTGGGCAGAGGAGGGACGGGGCCTGGCTCAGGTGCTCACAGCCGCCCCCTTGTGGCTGCTCTGGGGAGGACAGACTGTGGGCGCCAGGGCGTAGCTGGGGACCAGGGGGGAGGGGACTGAGTTGGTCCAGGTGGGGCTGGACCAGGATGGAGACCAGGAACAGTGGCCAGATTCTTACTGAGCACGTGCTGTGTGCTGGGCCCAATGCTGGACACTGGGAACACATAAGTGACTGGGACACTACCTGTCTGCACCCCTCTGACCCAGCATCAGTTGGGGATGGGGAGGTTTCCCTGAGGAGCAGTGGCTCAGTTGGGACCTTTAGGTTGAGGAGAAATGAGCCAGGCAAAGATGAGGGTGAGGGTGTGTGAACCAAGGAAATGGCAAGTTCAAAGGTAGTCAGTGAGGGACTTCCCTGGCGGTCCAATGGTTAAGACTCCGCAATCCCAATGCAGGGGGACCAGGTTCGATCCCTGGTCAGGGAACTAGATCCGGCATGCCGCAACTAAAAGATCCCGCATGCCGCAACTCAGACCCGGCACAGCCAAATAAATAAATATCAAAAGAAACAAAAATAAAGGCAGTCATTGAGAGGCCAGGCGTGGGGTGTGTCCAGAGTCAGGGTGCAGCCGGGGACACCACCAGTGTCCATCAGGGTCAGTCCCCAGACCTACCAAGCTGCCTGGGAAGTGACAAAAAGCCCAGCCTTAGGCATGAACATAAGGCCTATGAATAGGAAAAAAAAAAAATTGTTTTCCTTTTCATTTTTAAAACAGTTTTTTTAGTTCATTAGATCAATGTAACAAGCTCCAGCGACTGAGGTCGTCCCCAGTGCTCTGGAATTTTCTGGAACTCAGAAGCCCTTTACCCACCCCTAGTTTGGGTTTAGCACCAGGGGTTGTTTCTGACTTGCTGTATGACCTCAGGAAAGCTGCTCAGCATCTCTGAGCCTGGGTTAACTCATCTGGAACGTGGGGGTAAAAATAGTGTGAGAATCCAGGGATGGCGGGGAGAGCAGCTGCATGAGGGCTTGGCTCCGTGCACATGGCTGGTACCACTTGGGGGTTTTTTCGTCAGCCCTGCGGGGGTCCTTCCCACGAAGACCCCCAAACCCTCAGATCCAGCAGGGCCCAAACCGGGTTCCACCTCTTCCTTCCAAGCTGCTTCTCCTCTTGGGTCCCCATCTGTACTAGTTTCCTGGGGTAGCCGTTAACAAACGATCACAGATCCTCTCTCAGTCCTGGAGGCCAGAAGTCTGAGATCAAGGCTGTGCTCCCTCTGGAGGCTCCAGGGGAGGGTCCCTCCTGCCTCTTCCAGCTTCTGGGGAAGCTGTCCAGGATGATCTCATGTCAAGATCCGTACTTACACCTGCAAAGACCCTTTTTCCAAATAAGGTCCCCTTCCCAGCTTCCTGGAGTGGGTGGATCTTTTCTGGGAGGACCACCGTTCAGTGCCCAGAGATGCTTCTCAGCTTCGGGGCTTCCCTAGCCCTGTGTCTCCACCTCTGCCCCAGGCTGACAACACACAGGGGTGTGTCTATCTCTGCCTCTACCCAGCCTGGAGCCTTAGCATCACCCATTAGTCAAAGCACGGTCCCCAGAACCCCGGCTGAGCAGAGGCCTGTTGCCATGGAGGGACAATGGCCACCTCTGCCCCCTTCCTCAGAGAGGAGCATCCTGTGGGCTGGGGGAAGAGCCCTGTGTTGTGTGTCATGCAGGTGTGGGCTTAAGTCCTAGCCCTGTCCTATCTGTGGGTGACCTGGGCCACTGGGAACCTCAGTCTCCTCACTTGAAAGGTGGGCACTCTTCTCCCTACCTTCGTAGGCTCTGTGGGGTCGGCCTGGGTCTCCATGTTTGGGAGGCCTGTATTAATGGTTCAGTGTATCTGTGCATCAAACAGTTGGTGTCTAGACTAGATTGTAGGTGGCCCACAATGGTCTTTGCATGGATACTCTTAAGGCCACCTTTGTCTTAAAATATTAAAGGTGCGGAGTGAGTTCAGGGAAGATGGCAGAATTCTGCCACTCCACACCCCAGGGACCAGAGCCCCAAAGGTGCAGTAGATGGGAGTGAAGCCCGTGGCATCAGGTACCCCTGGCTTCAAATTCCAGCTCCTCCCCTTACCTGCTGTGCAATCATAGGCAAGTCACTTTGCCTCTCTGAACCTCAATTCCTCCGTACCATGCATAACACCTACCTCATAGGATCCCTGCAGAGAAGAGAGGGCCGTGGAGCCAGGCACCCAGGACAGCGAACGCCCTCAGTGTTCGGTGAATTGGCTGTTATTGCTACTACTGTTGTCTTATAAGAGGGGAAATATTGTGGTGCAGAAGGGCTGGGACTGGAGTTAGACCTCCAGGATTCAAATTCCACCTCTGGGACCCGTCGCTGTGTGACACCTCAATGTCTGGTGTCTCCGTTCCCCCTCTTAAAATGGGGAGAAAAATAGATACAATAGTGCCATTCTCTTGGGCTAGGCTGAGGGTTTGAAGGGTTCATATGGGTGATGTCTCTGTAAGATGCTTGGCAGTCAGTGAACTTCCACCATTACTATCATTATTACAACTTCAAGTCATGAAATTCCAAAAGCCGTGATCTTGGAGCAGAGAGCAGAGGATCTCGTCAAGAGGAGGGACCCTCAGGATTTCCCAGTAAAGAAGTTTCCTCTCTGGGGGTCTGCTGCTTGCTTGCCTCCAGGGACAGGGCACTCCCTCCCTCCAAAGAGAGCCATGATGAGGTGGATCTAGTTGTTAGACAATTTTCATATATTGAGGAAATCTCTTGTTTCCCAAGGATGCCCCATTGGTCCCTACTCCACCTGGGGTGTCGAGAGGTCAGCTCTTGCCCAGGCTTTGAAAAATGGGGGTGGGTGTGAAGGGAACCATAGGTTTGTCAAGTACTGAGCATTCTGGGTTGTTGGTTCTTGGAGGTGGGGCTGCCCTCTTGACCTGCCCCACCTCTACAGAACCCCAGGGCTCGGCCAGTGCGGGGCTTGGAGTGTGTGTTGCTGAACACCTGGTCCCACCCTCTTGTCATTGACGAGGCTGGTGTACAGGGTGAGGGTAGCCAGGGCTGGAATCTGCTGAGAGGCTCACCCATTGTGGGCACTGGCTGGGCTGAGATTTCCCTGGGAGGGTCCCTCTAGGACTAGGATGCAGCAAACCAGACCCCCTCAATTGAAATGGGGTCCACGGCCTCTTCAACATTTGCTCTAGCAGCACATTCTCTCAGAAGGGTGGGACTATTTTAAGGTTCCTTACAGGGAAGGTTAAGGCAGGGGCCTGTGACCCTCCACATAGGCCCGGGGGGCCTATTTCCCTCGTAGGCCCTGGGGGAAATTTTTAGAAAAGATGCAAACTGCAGGCAGTGTATCCCAGTGGTTAGCACACAGTTCGAGGCTCCTGACGGCCTGGGATGTTCCACTGTGTGACCTTGGGCAAGTCACTTCCCTCTCTGTACCTCAACCCCTCATCTGTAGAACGAGGACAATGCCAACAGCTCCTTTGTGGGGTTGTTGTGAGGATTAAATGAGTCCGTATTGACTATAAGCTTATTAGCAATAAAAACTAAGGAGCTTTATTAACATCATCACTAAAAGTCTGTGTTGGGAACTGTATTCGTTTGTTAAGGCTGCTGAAATAATGTGTTGCAAACCAGGTGGCTTAAAAAAACAGAAACGTAGTCTCTCCTAGTCCAACAGGCCAGAAGTCTGAGATCAAGGTGTTGGCAGGGCTGGCTTCTTCCTTTTTTTTCTTTTTCTTTTTTTTTCTTTTTTTGGCCGCACTGTGCGGCATGTGGGATCTTAGTTCCCCGACCAGGGATCAAACCTGTGCTCCCGGCATTGGAAGCGTGGATTCTTAACCACTGGACCGCCAGGGAAGTCCCAGGGGCTGGCTCCTTCTGAGACCATTAGGGAGAATCTGATCCCGGTCTTCCAGCTTCTGAAGGGGATGCTGGCAGTCCTTATGTTCTTTGGCTTGTCATACATCCCCCAGATTTCTGCCTTCATGTTCACATGGCGTTCTCCCTGCGTGCATGTCTCTGTGTTCAAGTTTTCCCCGTTTTATAAGGGTACCAGTCTCACATTGGATTAGGGTCCACCCTACTCTACTATGACCTCACCTTAACTAATTGCATCTGCAACGACGCTATTTCCAAATAAGTTCACATTCTGAGGTCCTGTTGGTTAGGAGAACAACATATGAGCTTGGGGGAGGAGGGGAACAATTCAACCGTAATAGAACCTGAAATTCGAGGCTCTATTATCCAGAAACTGGTGAACATGACACGTTTTCACCAATTAGAAAAGAGAAGCTAGGAGGCCGAGAAGAGATAGGGCCGAGAAAACAGGGAAACATTTCAGGACCAGGGACAGCGGCTCGCGTGCTTGTTTTGGTTTTTTTCTCTCGCTGCAAACCTTCCAGACCCAGAGGCTGGTGGAAGGTTATTCAGGGGTCTCACCTACCCTCCTAGGGCCAGCACACTCCATCTTCTGCATATAGGGCTCCCCAGGCAAGAAAGGACCTAAGGAGGAAGGGCTTTGCCCCTATTTTACATCTCCCTGCGGTCCAGTTTCTTGCCAAGCATGCCTATTTCTCTCAGTCTTTATGGCTGATTTTCGTAGTGCTTCTCCTTTCCCTGAAGACCTTGGGAGATTCTATTCAGAAAATAGAAACACCAAAAAAAAAAAAAAACAAAGTCGAAAGACGAGGCATGTATTGGAAGAAGACATGGGCATCAAATATAATCAAAAAAGGATAAGCACACGCAATTTATAAAGAGGGGATGTTTGTAATATATCTCAATTACAAGTTTTTATTCTGGTAAAATTGCATAGCAAAATTTACCAACTTAACCATTTTTAAGCGCACAGCTGAGTGGCATTTGGCACAGTCACATGGTTGTGCAACCATCCCCACCGTCCATCTCCAGAACTTTCTCATCTTCCCAAACTGAAGCTCTGTCCCCATGAAACACTGATTCCCCCTCCCCCTCCCCCAGCCCCCACCATCTCCTTCCTGTCTCTATGGATGTGACTCCTCTGGGTCCTGTGAGTGGAATCATAGTGTATTTGTCCTTCTGTGTCTGACTTATTTCACTGAGCATCAGGTCTTCAGGGTTCTTCCATGTTGTAGCAGGTGTCAGAATTTCTTTCCTTTGTGGTTATTTTATAGATGGACCACATTTTGCTTATCCATTTATCTGTTGATGGATATTTGGGTTGTTTCCACCTTTGGGCTGTTGTGAATAATGCCGCTATGAACACACGGGTGTGCAAATGTCTCTTCGAGTCCCTGCTTTCAATTCTTTGGGGATATATACCCAGAAGTGGAATTGCTGGATCATATGGTAATTCTATGTTTAACTTTTTTTAGGAGCTGCCAAAGTGTTCTCCACAGCGGCCGCACCATTTTACATTCCCAACACATTTAAATGTTTTTTAAATGCTAGAAGCTGTCCTCAGCTCTGCCTGGTGCCCCTTCCCCAGGGCTGCAGGGCACCTCTCAGGCCTGGGGCTGGGACCCCTCCCCATCACCAGGCCCAGCTGGTGGGAGCAGCCGCGTAGTGAGCGCAGCCCAGCAGGATGCGGCTTTAATTAGCTCCAGCCTGGGGCGGAAGTGGTGCCCACGGAGCTGTTCCTAGGGGCTCTGCACAGGGGGTCCTCTTCGGGGGAGGCAGAGAGACCATGGGGAGGGAGCTGGGCATGGAGGACACAGGACTCGACAGCATCAGAGCAGCCAGCGATGGTCTCATTTCACAGACAGTGAAACTGAGGTCCATAGGGGTTAGAGAGGCAAACCCAGCGCTGGGGTCCGGATCCCTATGTGCATCCCAGGGAACTTGCCTGCATCCTGTAGCCCGCCTCGGGCAAACATCTTTCAAAATATCTTTGATCTCATTGGCCTTTCTCTGGGCGCCGCCCTCTGCTCGCTCCTCTTCTGTGTCTGTCTCTCAACCTTTCTTGTCTCGGTGGCTCTCACGCTTCTCACCCCCCGCCCCCACTTAGAACTTCCTCCAATCACACCCTCTCTCTGGACCACTTTAGGGCAGGCCCCGCCCCTTACCTCTCCTGATTGGCCCTTCCCCTTGACGCCACACCCCACCCGTGTAGCTCCGCTCCCCGCCCCTTGGTGGGTCCGTCCCACCGCACCCTCGGGCCGTCCTCTCCGACGGGGGAAACTGAGGCCCACACAGGGGCAGCGTCCCATCCGAGGCCACAAAGCTGGTTAGTGGCAGAGTCACTGTGCTCCTCATTCCAGTGTTGAGGCCTCTTCTGACTCCTTGGGGCTGCTGGTGCCCTCCCCACCCTCCTCCCTGGGGCAGCAGCTCTGCCCCCCTCCCCTCCCCCACCTCGCCCCGCTTTTTAGCATCAGCCACGGATTTAATTAACAGCGGATTCTCCTCTCTGCCTTTCCCCGTCTCACCCTTTGGGAAGTGTACGTGTGGGAGGGGAGAGCTGAGCTACTGCTACTGCCCCACGCCCAAAGGGGGCTCCAGCCGCCTTTTCTCTTTTTGTTTTTTAAATTGTAGTAAAATACACATAACATTAAATTTACCACCTTAATCATTTTTACTTCATTTTTTTTTATTGTGGTTAAATACACATAAAGTTGACCATTTTAACCATTTTTAAGTGTGCAATTCAGTGGCATTAAGTACACTCCCGCTGTTGTGGAACCATCCCCACCGTCCATCTCCAGAATTTTCTCATCCTCTCAAACTGAAGCTCTGTCCCCATGAAACACTTAACTCCCCACCCCCTCCCCCGGCCCCTGGCCCCCACCATCTACTTCCTGTCTCTGTGGATCTGACTCCTCTGGGGACCTCCTGTGAGTGGAATCAGACAGTGTTTGTCCTGTGTCTGGTTTCTCTCACTGAGCATCACGTCCTCAGGGTTCATGTATGTTGTAGCAGGTGTCAGAATCTCCTTGCTTTTAATTTATTTATTTGGCTGTGCCGTGCGGCATGTGGGATCCTAATTCCCCAACCAGGGATCGAACCTGCGCCCCTGCAGTGGGAGCGCGGAGTTTTAACCACTGGACCGCTAGAGAAGTTCCATTTCCTTCCTTTATAAAGCTGAGTAATATTCCATTGTACAGGTGGACCACGTTTAGTTTATCCATTCATCGGTCAGTGGACGCTTGGGTTGTTTCTGCCTCTTGGCTATTGTGAATAATACTGCTGTGAACATGGGTATAGAGCATCCTCTTCTCCTAACACCCATTTTTCTCTCCCCTCCAGGCTGTGCCTTTCTCACCTACTGTGCCAGGGACTCTGCCATCAAAGCTCAGACTGCCCTGCACGAACAGAAGACCTTGCCCGGGGTGAGTCCTTCGTGCTGTCTGAGAAGGGAGGGGACACATGGAGGAGATGCTTTCGGCCTGGGGAAGGCTAAGGCCCTTCCTGGGATCAGCTGTGAAGCCCACGTGCTTCTGGACTCAGAAAGAGGCATAAGGAACAGGGAGACAGAAATCATCACCAGAATGAGCATTTCTTGTGTGCCTGCTGCATCCCATGCTGTATACGTCACATCAGGGTGGTTGTGTGCCGTGCAGGCTGCATACTGCGCAAGGGCACCTGACTTCACATGCGAGTGTCATTGGCCTGAAGCCTGAAGGATGAGGAAATATTCGCAGGGCAGAGGAACAGCCCGTGCAAAGGCCCTGGGGCAGGACCGGGCCTGGTGTGCTGGAGGAACAGCCAGGAGGCCCGTGTGTCTGGAGCAGAGTGAGCGAGGGGGGGAGAGGGAGGAGGGGAGGACAGGGAGGTGAGAGAGGCAGATGTGCAGGGCCTGTGGGCCTCAGGGAGGAGCCTAGACCCTACCTGTTTCTCACCATAAAAACGGAAGGGGTTCTCTTTCCCCTTGTCCTTATGGAGCAAATGAAGCTCTGGCCCCTTAATGTAATAGTTCCTCCCAAGGGAAGGCTGGCCCAGGCTCTGTCCCTGCTGGTCTCTCTTATCAGCCCTGTCCTCTTTGGGTTGGGCAGGAGGTCCCTGCCCCCAGTAAAGGATGGATGGTCCCCCTGAGCCAGCCAAGCCAGGTCTCCAAGCCAGTGAGAACTGTGGTTACCCCCCCCACCATGAGTTCGGGGGTGGGGGGTCGCCCCTCCCCTCTGGAAATCTCAGGGACCCTTCAGCCTCAAGGGGATTCAGCGGATGCTTTGGTGGCATCACTGCTGGGAGCATGGGCACAGCACGGCTGACAGTGGACAATCTGGGGTTCGCCTGCCAGGGACATGAAGCTGTGGGTGGCATGGGTTTGACTCAACTCTGAACAAGCATCAAAATGTTTGGGAGGGGGTGGCCTCAACCTTATCTTGCAGAACAAAGAGCCCCTCTTTGGAAGGTGAAGTGGCAGAGGCAAGGGCATACGCTTTGGTGGCCACATCAGTGGGCTCCTCATTTAGCTCCCACCTGTTTTTGCTGTGTGACAGTGAGCCAGTAACTCAACCTCTCTGGTCTTCAGCATCGAAAGAGTATAATGGGGTGAAACTGTAGAGAAGGTCGTGGAGGGATTCACAGAGTAGGTGGCATTTGAGAAGCGACTTGAAAGATGAGAAGGCAGGGCATGCCAGGAGAAGGAACAGGACATGCAAAGGTGACTTAGAGCCTGTGGAATAAACACCCTCCGGAATTCACTCTTCTCCCTTCCTTGGACCTTCTGCCAATACCTCCCCAAACCAACTGGAAACTGGAGGGCAGGTCCGTCCATACAGGTTAGCGTCAAGAGGCACAGCGGAGTTCTACGGACTGTATTAGCTATCTCCTGATGCATCACAAATTACTGCCCAACTCAGTGGCTTCAAAAAATCAGCATCCGTTATCTCACAGTTGCCAGGGGTCGGGAATTGGGGCGTGAGTTTGCTGCATGGTCCTGGCTTTGGGGTCTCTCCTGAGGCTGCAGTGGAGTCGTCAGCCAGAGCTCGACTGTTGGCTGGAGGCCTCAGCGTCTCTCCCCGTGGGTATGTCCCTCGTGCTTGCTGCTTGAGGGAGGGGCCTCACAACAGGGCTGCTGGCTTCCCCCAGGGCACGTGATCGGAGCAAGCGTGAGCCAGGAGGAAGCCACGGTGCCTTTTATGGCTTCCTTTCAGAATGACACACTCTCATTTCTGCCATATTCTGTCCTGGCAATTTGCCAGGAGCCAGGGGGCCTTGGGGAGGGACACCTGGGAGGGACAAAGTTTGGTAGTGGATTTGTCCAAGTTCTGGCAGCCAGCAAGCAGCAGAGCAGGGATATGACCTTCATGGTCTGACTGCAGACCCCATGCTAGCAACAGCCCCAGTGCCGTTTCCCAATCCTTCCATATCCAGTGGACTTTTTTTTTTTTTTTTTTTTTTTTGTGGCATCAGGGCCTGACTGGAAGCTCTGACTCTCTGTTCAGAGAAATCAATGCCCACATGGAGATTTGCCAACGTTCCTAGCATTTCCCCTCCGCCCCCATCAGCTAAGTCCCTCTTCCTTATTCTCCTGCGCCCATTTTCCTGATGGGATCACTGAGATCCAAAGCCAGTGCCTTTGGCTGCCTGAGGCCTCAGGGGCCTGTTCCCTCTGTGTTGGGGGCTAAAACTAGGCTCTGGCAGACGGTGGAAGAGCCAGGAGTCAAGGAGCCATCCCTCCCTGTATGCCCCGCCCCTCTTTCCAGGCTGGTCTCTGGTCCGAGGCCTCTTCAGGGTGTAAAGATGCCAGCTGCCAGGGGTTCCTTCTCTGTGTCAGACTCAGGGCTCTCTGTCCTCCTCTCTCTGCTCACTCTCCCAGCCCATGGATCCAGTCCTTTCATCCATCTATCCAGCCACCAGCAGACTTTCATTGAACACCTATGCTGCACTTCTCTCGCCAGCTCTGTGTGCAGAAACCACCCCCTGGTGACTCTCCCAGGCACCCCAGACCCAGCAGATCTCAAACTGGCCACAGCATCCCCTTTGAACAAATTTCTCCTGCTCCCTCCCCCATACCCCCCCAGCCCTGCCATCCCCACATCCGGCTCTCCAGAGCCTCTCCTCCATGTGTCACCCCTCCCCCCACTTCTGTGATCCTGTGGGTTCACATCCCAGCTCCACCCCTCCCAACCTGTGTGACCTTGATCAGTGTCTTTCCTTCAGAGGTTCAGTCATCCTTGTCTCCAAAATGGGCATCACCAGGTCCATCTGACCAGGCTGGAGAGAGGGTTGTTAAAAAAATGTGGGTACAAAGTAGATTCCATTTTTGGAGATGTTAAGCTCTTATATTTTGGTCTCCGGCTGCCCCCAGTTCCTAGAAATTCCTCACTCCCCAGATACTAAGGACCCGGAAAGGACACCAACCTCTAGGTCGTGCCAAGAATGTGTGGGAAACTGCCTTCCTACCTGGAGAATCTACGCTGCTTTCAAGGCGACCCCTGTTATCTCCACCCTCCTCTCATCCCTGACCCCTCAGGGCCAGGGGTGTCTGCATCTGCCTATGTCTCCCCCTAGATTAGGGGTCCCTTGAGGGCAGACCCTGACTTTCAGGATGGGAGTAAATCCGGGGATGTAGACGTCTCCTAGGGCCACTCTAACAGGGCACCACAAACTGGGTGTCTTAAAGCAACAGAAACTTACAGTCTCCCAGTTCCAGGAGCCAGAGTCCAAGATCCAGTTGTCAGCAGGGCCGCCCTCCCTCTGCAGGCTCTCAGGGAGATTCTATCCCAGGCTGTCTCCCAGCTTCTGGTGGTCGCTGGCAATCCTTGGCTTATAGACGCGTGCCTCCAGTCCCTTCCTCTTCCTCATCACGTGGCCTTCTTCTCTGTGGCTTCAGCTCTCCCATCTCCCTCTGGCTTTCTCTCTCTCTCTCTCTCTCTTTTTAAAAAATATTTATTTATGTATTTATTCATTTGGTTGTGCCGGGTCTTAGTTGTGGCTCGCTGGCTCCTTAGTTGTGGCATGCAAACTCTTAGTTGCGGCATGCATGTGAGATTTAGTTCCCTGACCAGGGATCGGAGCCAGGCCCCCTGCACTGGGAGCGAGGAGGTTTTTTTTTTTTAATTAATTAATTTAATTTTTATTATTTTTGGCTGCCTTGGGTCTTTGTTGCTGCGTGCGGGCTTTCTCTTGTTGCGGTGAGCGGGGGCTACACTTCGTTGCGGTGCGTGAGCTCATTGTGGTGGCTTCTCTTGTTGCAGAGCATGGGCTCTAGGCACGCGGGCTTCAGTAGTTGTGGCATGCAGGCTTCAGTAGCTGTGACTTGCGGGCTCTAGGGCGCAGGCTCAGTTAATTGTGGCGCACGGGCTTAGTTGCTCCTCGACATGTGAGATCTTCCCGGACCAGAGCTCGAACCCATGTCCCCTGCATTAGCAGGAAGATTCTTAACCACTGCGCCATCACGGAAGTCTCTGCCTTTCTCTCTCTCCCCTTTTTTAAAGAATAAATTTATTTATTTTTGGCTGTGTTGGGTCTTTGTTGCTGCATGTGAGCTTTCTCTAGTTGCGGCGAGCGAGGGCTACTCTTCGTTGCAGTGAGTGGGCTTCTCATTGCGTTGGCTTCTCTTGTTGCGGAGCATGGGCTCTAGGCACATGGGCTACAGTAGTTGTGGCTCGCGGGCTCTAGAGCACAGGTTCAGTAGTTGTGGCGCACGGGCTTAGTTGCTCCGCGGTATGTGGGATCTTCCCGGACCAGGGCTCGAACCCATGTCCCCTGCATTGGCAGGCGGATTCTTAACCACTGTGCCACCAGGGAAGCCCCTCTGCCTTTCTCTTATGAGGACACCATTCATTGGATTTAGGGCTCACCTAAATCCAGGATGATCTCATGTCCAGATCTATCACTTAATTACATCTCTAAAGATGCCTTTTCCAATAAGTTCCCATTCACAGATTCCAGGGGTTAGGACTTGGACATATTTTTAGGGAGGACAGCCATTCAACTCACTACAAGGGGTGACCACAAAATGAAGAGCCAGATATAAGGGTCACTGTGGGCAGCATCTCGAGGGAGAACCAGGTGACCTGCGTTGATGACCTCGTGGAGGGCAAACACGGTGGCTTCCTGGAGGGGGATGCATTTGAGCTGAGTCTTGAGCAATGGGGAGGATTGTGGCAGATGGGGCTGGTGTGAGCACAGGGTGTACCAAGACTTGGAAGCAGGAACATGCCTGGCCTGCTGAGTGCAAGGACATGTGAGAGCCTGACGGACGAGTTTACTGCCCCCAGGGATACTGCTCCAAACCCGACGGTGCACATGACGGCCCGCCACGATGGAGAATTATCCAGCCCCAAATCAACAGTGCTGAGGCTGAGAAACCCTGTTTAGGAGAATAAGGAGCTGGTTAATGTTCTAGAACGGTGCTAATGGAAATAGAATGCAAGCCCTGTATAGCATTTAGATTTTTCTAGGAGCATCATTTAAAGAGTAAAAAGAAACAGTTGAAATACATGTTAATGCTACCTTTTATTTTAACCCACTCTCTCCAAAATCCTATCAAGAGGCAGTCAGTAGAGCCCATGTAAAACTTACTAATGAGACAGTTCACATTCCTTTTTTTCGTCCTAAGTGTTCCAAAATCCGGTGTGTGGACTGCACACTTCTGGTCCATCTCAAGTGGGACACTCAGTGGTTATCAGAGATGCTCGATCTGGATTTGCATTTTATAAAATTGACAATTGAAAAAGTAAATTCACTTGCCCCAATTGTCCTAAACATACGTAAACGTTTTCCAAGAATGAAGTCGGCTGGTATCAGTTTTTAGACTTAGGTTTACCTTTATGTTAATTTTTTTAAAAATAGATTTATTTATTTTTGGCTGTGTTGGGTCTTTGTTGCTGCGTGTGAGCTTTCTCTAGCTGCGGCGAGCGGGGGCTGCTCTTCGTTGCGGTGCGCGGGCTTCTCATCGTGGTGGCTTCTCTCGTTGCGGAGCGCGGGCTCTAGGCACGGGGGTTTCAGTAGTTGTGGCTCACGGGCTCTAGAGCGCAGGCTCTGTAGTTCTGGCACGTGGGCTTAGTTGCTCCGAGGCATGTGGGATCTTCCCGGACCAGGGATGGAACCCGTGTCCCCTGCACTGGCAGGCGGATTCTTAACCACTGCGCCACCAGGGAAGTCCTATATTAATTGTAACTAAACACAATTAAACACAGTTCCGTTTCTCGGTCACACAAGCCACATTTCAAGTGCTCATTAGCCACATGTGGCTGTCGGCTGCTGTACTGGATGGCATAGTTCTAAAATGTTCCAGGCCAAGGGTCAGCTAGCTTTTTCTGTAAAGCAGAAATGTATTGCTTTGCCGGCCATACAGCCTCTGTCACATCTACTCAAAGTGTAAAACAGTAACAGATGACAAGTGAACAAATGGGCGTGGCTGTGTGCCAGTAAAACTTTATTGACAACAACAGATTGGGGGTCTGAATAGCGCTGTAGTTTGCCAATCTCCATTATAGGCCATTGCTGTCCAATAGAACTTGAAGGTGGAAGTGTTCTCTCTGTGCTGTCCAATAGGGTGGACACTAGCTCCGTGTGGCTATGGAGCCCTTGAAAAGGGGCAAGAGTGACACAGGAACTGAAGTTTTAATGTTATTTAATTTTAATAGATGTAAATTTAAACTTCCAATGTCTACGTGTGGCTAAGGGCTACCGTACTGGACAGTACAAATGTAGAATGTTCTAGATCAGGGATCAACTACTGTTTTGGACAGCCCAGACCCAGAATGTTCCAGACCAGGACTCAGCCACCATATTAGACAGTGCAGACCTGGAATGTTCTAGGCAGGAGGTCAGCTACCATGTTAGACAGTGCAGACCTGGAATGTTCTAGGCTGGGGGTCAGCTACCATGTTAGACAGTGCAGACCTAGAATGTTCTAGGCAGGGGGTCAGCTACCATGTTAGACAGTGCAGACCTAGAATGTTCTAGGCAGTGGGTCAGCTACCATGTTAGACAGTGCAAACCTAGAATGTTCTAGACTTGGGGTCAGCTACCATGTTAGACTGTGCAGGTTAGAATGTTCTAGAACCAGGAGCATGGTGCAGTGTCATCATACATCTAGGTTAGGGAGTTCTCGGTCTCTCTTTGACACCTGCTCACAGTTGGGGAGCGGGTGAGGAGTCTCAAGCGATGCCCTTCTCTTCTTGGGCCTCAGTTTCCCCAGGATTATCACTGTTTCCCAGCCCTGCTGGGGCACCTCATCCATCTGCCATGTCAGGGGGGCACCAGGGCTGCTGCTCACCCCGTTTGACGGGTGGGGAGACTGTGGTAAGAGAGAGGAAGGGACTTGTTTGAGGTCACCCAGCAGAGTGAGGACTGCAGCTCCACCCACCCAGTTCCACAGACCTTGAACCTCTGGCCTCTCTGGATCAGCTCCTGCAAGCTGGCCCCCTTCCTCCCTGGAGGTGAGGGCTGATGTTTGATAAAGAAGGAGGTGGCTCGGGGCTGGACCCTGGGGATGGAGGGGCCCCTGGGGGCCACCTCCTGACTGGGGCAGCATTCCGTGGGAGTAGAGCCTGGCTTAAAATTTTTTTTCTTAAAATGTGAATAACAGTGCACACTCAGAGAAAAGTGCATGCAACTCAGCTGATTACAAAGCAAGTACCCTGTTACCACTACACAGTTGGCACCCTGGACACCACCCCGTCCCATGTCCCCAAGCCCAAGCCCCTCTCTTCTGGAGGAGTTGCTGCCCTGACTTTTATGGTAACCAACCTCTGCTTTTCTTCTGGTACCGCGCCCGGGAGATTCAATGTCACGCCTGAGCGCTTTGCACTTTGTCATCGCTGTGTGGTATTCCATGGCTGCGACACACCATTTATTCGTCCACTCTCTCCTGCTGGTGGACATCTGGGTTGTTTCTAGTTTTGCTGTTAAGGCATAGAGATCCTTGCTGGTGTTTTGTCTTTGGTGGACACGTGCCACGTTTGGGTCAGGTGCATACCCAGGAGTTCCGATCCCTGAGTACGCGTATCTTCCGATTCTGATGAGCGAAGAAGCTGATTTGGGGGGGGTGATTCTCCCTGCCTGAGAACACCCGCAGAAATGGAATCAGCCTTTCAGAACAAGCGCTGGAGGCTTGGTTGCTGATCGCACGAGGAGGCATGGGGGCTGTTGGCGCAGGAGACCCCCTTGCCTGTCAGCGGCAGCTGAGCACAGGTGTCCGAGCGCCCTCCCAGGCGTCTCCGCCAGAGGATGGAGCCTCGGCCGGCCGCAAGAGAAAGCCCACCCCGCGGGCTCACGTCTCCGCGCACGCCCGCGCGCACCGCTGGGCATTCGGGGGGGGCGGGGGCTGGGTTGCGCTAGAGACAGACAGCCACCATCTCTCCTGTCCCCGTGTGTGTGCGTGTGTGTGTGTTGGAGGAGACGTATAAAGCGGCCGCTTCTGTTTTTCTATCTCTTGATGACCCGGGGGGGAGTGGTCCCCGTCGTTTGCCGGCTCGTAGCATCTCCCCCTGCCCTGGCGGAACCCAGGCCCCCACCCCCCATAATGCTGCTTTCTGAAGCGAGTGACCCACCCACTCCTACTTTCAGTTCCCTCCTTGAGTATGACAGCGGCGTCCGTGGGGGACACAGTTTAATCAAATCTCAGCACTCTGGAATAGGATCCTACATTGAATAACAGAATCCCAGAATAGAACCCAGAATGGACCGCAGGACCCTGGAATCCACGCTGGGAGGATGTCTCCGATTCCCGCAGGGGTTCTCTGCTGGCTGTCAAACCCCAGGACGGGGTTCCTGCGGATGGAAGGGATCCCCCCTCCCCTCCTCACACCCCCACCCCCATCGACAACAGGCAACAGGTCCAGCTCCCACCTCTTGGACGGTGAGGGGCTGGCCCACGCGAGGCAATGCCATCTCTTCCTTTGTGTAGCCCTTGGGAGGGGGGGGTGAGGGATGCCCCAGACCTGGCGGCCGCCCTGCTGCTCGTCGGAGCACCCTAGAAAAGGATGAGTTTGTCCAGCTATGAGTCCCCCCACAGGCCCCTCCTGCAGCACCTTCTGTGCACACAAGGGTCTCTGAGATGGTCCCTTTGCACGATCCACCCCCATATCCCATGACTTGGCTCAGAGTCAAGCCAACTCTGAGAATGGGCGGGGGGGGCCCCCAAAGCTCTGAATGTCTCATGATTTGGCTTCCCCAGACCTCAGTCTCCTCGTCTGTAAAGTGGTTTTGCGGAGGGTTTTGAGGGTCCTGTGAGGTGACACAGGCCAGATGCTGATCACACACTTGGCAAATAGATGCTGAGTGAATGAACGCAGGGTCCCAGGCAAGTCGAGCTGTGGGACTCTGGCCAGTCACGTCTCTTCCCGAGCCTGTTTTCTCCCGTGAAATGGGGACAGTGCAGACATTCCTGGCACGAGCTCTTGGGTTACTTCCCGTGCAGGGCACCGTGCCCAGCACGCCTGCCTCACTCTTGCCCACAGGACAGGAGTCTGGAAACCATAGGTCTCATCTCATTTCATCTCAGTTGTCATTTGTGGACCCTATGCTGGGTCTTTCTTGGGAGGAGTTCCCAGAGCCCCTCAGCCCTGACTTCGGGAGTTCATCCCAAAGAGGGGTGGTGTGTGTGCTGGGGGATGTGTCACCATCAAGGCAATGCCTGGGCAAAGCACCAAAGCAGATGGGGATGGAGGGGAAGGCTTTGGGGGGTAGGTGGCATCCAAGGGGCTTGTGGGGTGAGGATGGGGTGTACAGGGGCGCATTCCAGCCCTGGGTCCTCGGGGTGTGGGAGGAGGAGGGGGCAGGAATGGCTGAGACTGAGCAGTAAAGGTGCCTCGAATGCCAGGATGAGGAGCTGGCACTCTACCCCAAGGGCAATAGGGAGCCAAGGCAGAATCTAGACCAGGAGAGGGGCTTGGTCTGAGAGGTTGGGCTGGGGCTTGAGTGGGAGAGGAAGAGGCTGGAATGGTAGCCCAGGCGGCCCAGATAGGGGTCCACTTTGCTTCCTTCCCCTCCACACCATCCAGAAACTACCCAGTTGAGGTTTTCCCTGGGCCCCCACATCGACAGGCATAGCTTTGCAAATCCAGGAGAATATTTTGGGCCCCAGCCTGTCTACCGAAAATCCTTCCTGCAGCCCCTCCCCACAGTAGCCTCAGTCTCCCCATCTGTAATAGGTCAGACATACAGGACGCTGTTTTCGCAGTGGTGTATGGCTTGATTGAAGTCACTCAGCAAAAGCTTGGTGGCAGAGCAAGAACTAGATTCCAGCCACATAATGTATGCCCACCCAGAACCCTATCCCACCTGATCCTTGACTGGAGGAATGGCTGGGTCCTCAGAGACCCCTGAGGAAACTGGCAGTAGGTCTGACCCCTGTTTCTGATGTTCTCCTCTCTCTTTCTGATTTGCTATCTGTAAAAGGGGCATGTTGTCATCTCATAAAGTTGTTTGGAGATTAAATGAATCAGTGGACGTAGGTATTGCTCCAACATGCTCTCCCCGCCCCATCACCAACTCCTATTCATACTTCAAAACCCACTGCAGATTTTCCATCTTCAGTGCACCCCCAGGATGATAGCCTTTGGCTCTTCATTGTTCTCGGCTCTAGGCTCTCCCAGCACTTGATCCTTCCCTTTGCCCCAACCCTGACCCCATGAGTCTGGAAGTGGCTGCATATGCCTCTGTTTCCCCAACTCTGCCAGACTAGTGGGGTGCTCCCTGAGGCTGCAGAATTACTCAGCATGAGGCACAGGGGAATGTTGTTGAATAAGTGAAAAGAGGAAGGGAGGGGGCAGGGAACGGGTGTGGTGATGGGGAGCCAGAGAAGGTGGAGGAGGGAGGAAGGGCACTCGGAAGAGACCTCAGTGGGACAGATGGAGAGAGGGAGCCGGAAGGAGGTGGGCAGAGCCAGATGGGCGGGTTGGGGTGGGGGGGAGACCCAGCTCTCCCCTGGCACGCCTCCTCCCGGCTTGGGCGGGCAGCGCACGCAGGGCCCGGCCTCTGGCGGGCGGATCGCCTGGGCGTTGGGCGCGGAGAACGAGGCGCGGAGCCCGGAGCCCGAGTGTGCGTGCGGCGTGTGCGCGCCCGTGCGCCCAGGGCCAGCCGGGCGGGAGGCGGCACATGGATGCCAGCCTGGCGCGCGTCTGCAGGCCGGTGGGTAAGGCGAGGCGCGGGTCCGCGGGGCGTGGATGGCCGGGCCTCGCAGCCTTGGCTTTCGAGTGGGTGACTAGAGATGAAGGGGCTGCCCACCTGGCTTCTCAGAGCCAGACCAGGACCACCCCCCCACCCCCCCACCCCCGCCGACCTGACCCAGGAGGGGGAAGGGGCCTCCCAGTCGGAGGCGGAAGGTCCCAGGCTCTGCAGCGGGTGGGGGAGATGGGAAGCAGGTAGCCAGGCCGCGAGAATGGGGTGGGGGTGGAGGATGCCGTGATGGGGGCAGGTTCCCTCCCTGTGGTCCCCCTCCCTCGCTCCCTCCCTCGGCTCATCCATCTCCAGAAGATTATATTTAAATATCTCTTTTGTGCAAGGCAGGAGCTGGGCTCGCCCCTAAGAGGCGGTTTCCATGGCAACAACAATTGCCAGCTTCCGTGTGGTGAATCAGCGTTGCCATGGCAACCCCATCCTCATCTGTCCAAGGTGCTGGGGGTGGGGGGGGAGGAGGTGAGGGCCAGCGGAGGCGGGTGAGAGGGGTTGGGGAACGCGAGGCTGGAGCCCAGGTGCCCCCTCCCCCCCACCTCCCTTCACCACCTCAGTCTGCCCTCAGCCCAGAAACTGGTCCCATCGGTTGAAATAATCTCCCCTCCGGCTAGAGGGGTGTGGCACCCAGGTGAAGAGGACCCAGGGTGTGTGTGTGTGTGTGTGTGTGTGTGTGTGTGGTGGGAGAAGGGGGATGTGGTTCGGCCTTTCCCAGGTGGTCAGCATTCCTCTGAGGGTGTGGCTGGGTGGCAGGAAGATTGGGCTTGGGGAAGTGGGGGCCAAGTGGGGAAAACAGAAGCCTCTCTGGTCTGGGGCTCCCAAGGCTGTGTTCACATTGAGGAGGCCCGTATGTGCCGCAGACACACACTCAGAAAGAGGGAGAGTATCAGAGCGGGAGGGGCTCACCGAGGGGAGGGGAAGCAGAAAAATAACCTCTCCAGGCCTTGATTTTGACATCTGTAAAACACCGTAAAAATTGTGCATCTTTCTGAAAGCTTGCTGGGCAGCTGCACTGTGATTTAAAAACATGTTTATCAAGCACCTCTGAATGGCTGTGGGGATCTACTCCGAGATTGTCTGACCTGGGAGGGGGGCTGGGACCAGCACTCGTTGCAACCCGAGGCCTGGTGCAGAGGGACCAGGTGCCTTTCTATGCTAGTGGGTGTTGGCCACTTCCTTCTGGTCAGTCCAGTTCAGCAAACTCCTCTGATTCTCTCCTGTACCCTGCCCTGAGGGGCGGGGTTGTGATGTTATGGTCTCAGTCTGGAGGGAAACAGAGCAACACATAGACACTTCCTGCCCTGAGGTAGAGGGAGGAAGGGACCCAAAAAGGTGGAAGGATTGCCTGCATGGGGGCTTTTGAGCTAGGTTTTGAAGGATGAGTAGGAGTTCACCAGAGACACACTGGGTTGGGAGGAAGATTCTGTCCTAGAATCAGTAGAGAAGTAAATGCCACCCAACCCCACAGCCCTCAAATCTGTTCTGAAATATTCGCATTAGCTCATACACCTGGCTGGGTAAGTTGCAGGAGTGGGGGTTAGAGAAGGACTTCTTCCACTGAACAGTTCACTGGTTTCTTCCATTTTCAGTGCTGGGAGTGGGGGACAGTGTCCAGAACAATAAGTCCAGCTTGCAGGCCAGTGCACTGAAGTATGACAGTTCCCCCCCCCCACGAGGCTCAGGGAGCTGGCCAAAAGTAGCTGCCTTGGTGTATCAGTCAGCTACTGCTGAGTAATAAACTGCCCCAACCATTTTATTTGTTCATGATTCTGTTGGCTAACAAGCTCAGGCTGGGCTTAGCTGGGCAGTTCTACTGGTTTGTTCTGAGTCATTCATGCAGTTGCAGTCAACTGGGGCTCGACTGAGACTAGCTGAGCCAGGACTCCCATGCGTTGTGTGTCAGCAGGGCATCTCTGTGCATGAGATCTCCCGTCTTCCAGTGATTCGCCTGGATTTGTCCACCTGGCAACCTCCATGGTTCAAAAAGGCACGTTCTCTTGAGGGCAAGGCCTGGAACTCTCACAGCTTCACTTCCACCACATTCCCTTGGTCAGAGCAAGTCGCATGGCCAAGTCCAAAAGGAGAAGGTGGGGAAATAGACTCCAGTTCTTGATGAGAGGAACCACAAAGTCACATCACATACAGGGACTGCAGGAGTTGAGCCATCTTTGCAAACAATCTGTCACACTTGGGGAGGCAAGAAGACTTCCTGGATGAAGGGTTATTGTTACTGGGCTTTGAAGGCAAAGTGGGAGTTTTCCAGGCAGCAAGAGCAAAGCCCTGTAGGTGGGACCATGTGTCATTTGGTGTGACTGAGGTGCTGGTTGCTGCCAGAGGTTGGTGGGATGCTGAGGCTGGGGAGGTGGACAGGAGTGCCCAGCAGAGCTCAGGTGAAGCTCCCACCCATGCTACCCCCACTGCCCAACTTGACCTCCCTCCCCCCTCTCTCCACAGATGGCACGGCCAATCCAGGTGAAGCCTGCGGACAGCGAAAGCCGAGGAGGTAGTTGTCACCTCTCCGTGGCCACCAGGCTATGGGTTGGCAGAGGAATGGGAGGAGGGAAATCCTTGCCCAAAGGTGGTGGGAGAGGCAGAGGCCCAGGCTGGGATGGGGTGGGAGAGTAGGGAGGCTGCGTCCCCTCCTCTTAACCACAGGGCCACAGGCCCGGCAGTGGGAGGTGGGGCCAGGTCCTGCTGCTTTCCCCTAGAACTTGAAATACCCCACTCATCTCAGGGTGCAATAACGGGGACCTTCAGACGCAGAGGGGATGGGGTCCCTGAAGGACTATGGATTGGTTTCTGGGCTCTGCGTGTGTGTGCATGTTTGCATGTCTGAGCAAGTGCAGGTGTGTGTATGTGAGCATGCCTTCCTGGGCACGGCTGTGCGCAGATGTATGCGAGTGTGTGCACAAGTGCATATGTGTTTCTGGCAGGTGCAGTGGGGGTGCCTGCCTGTCTGTGTGCACATCTGCGTGCCTGGTCTGTGCGTGGGTGTATATGTTCAAGCGTGTGTGCTTGACTGTTCCCGGCTGGGTGCGTGGGTGTGCAGGCTGGACCCTGTGTCTGCGTTAGGCTGGGCCTCTGGGTGGCTGTGTGCCCATGGGGAGATGCTTGGCTGTCCCCAGTGGGATCCAAGGCTAGTCATTCTTGGATATTTTTGACCCCTCTCCCCATCTCAGGTGGATTGGAGGCTGAGGGAGAGCAGCCAGCCTTGGAGGTGCTGTAGGGGGTAGGGGCGTTAGGACCTCTGTGTATGTGTAGGATCCTGGTAAAGCCCATCGGGACTGGGAGCCTGTTTTCACACTCTCCAACCTGGCTTCCACTGTGGATCAGGGACTAGAGAGGGGGGATCTGCATGTTTTCATCTCTATCTCTCTGTCTCTCTGTCTCTTCTTCTCTCTCTCCTTCTCTCCCTCTCCCTCCATCTCTGTTTCTCTCTCCTAATCTTTTTCTCTCCTCCTATCTCTCTGGTTCTCTTTGTGCTTCTCTGTGTATCTTTTTGCCTCTTACTGTCTCTCTCTTTGCCTGTCTCTGTCTCTCAGTCTCTCCCTGTCCCTCTCTCTCTCCCTCATATGTCTCTCCCTCCCTCCCACCCCTATGAGTGACAGCTGCCAGAGAACGGGTTTCCATAGTAACCAAGCTCACCCTTCCTGGAAGAGGAAGCTGCAGCGTTCCTGATTACAGGGGAGCAGTGCAATTCCCCCGGGGGGAGGGGGGACAGAGCTCTGGTACCTCACATGGTAGAGGCTGGTCCAGACTGGCCCCTGGCCTTAGCGTTGGGCAGGTCCCAGCCAGGCCTGCAGCCAGGCCCCAAGCCAATCCCAGGCTCCCCAGGCACCTGGTCTAGTGCCCACACACTGTTCATTCATTCAACAGACGTTGATTGCTTGGCGCCTCCTGAGCCCTGGCAAGGTTGGGTGGGGAGCTCTGCTGGGCACTCTGTTGGGGCCCTCAGCGCTCACCCCTGCCTGGGAAATCTAGATGGCAGACAGACAGACAGACAGACATGGACCCAGGCCAGGCAAGGCAGTTCCTAACCCTGGTACTATGTGTGGACTCTGAGTGCATAGGAGGGAGAGGCCGTTTTGCCCAGAGGGTGGAAGCAGTTGGACAGAGAGGCATTCCACGCAGGGGGCACTGCATGAGGTGGGACCTCCCAGGCACGTGGAAAGTTGGAGAGACCCAGGCAGGGAAAGCGCGTGGCTGTGTCCTCCCTCACACGCGCAGAAGAGGGCCCAGGGGGGTCCAGGCGCCCTGCTCCTCGCCCTGCTACCTTCACTCTCTGCTGGAGGGACGGAGAAATTCCCGGAGACTAGGACTCGGCTGAGGTGGTGTCTCCGCCCACAGGGGACCGGAAGCTGTTTGTGGGGATGCTGAACAAGCAGCAGTCAGAGGAGGACGTGCTGCGGCTGTTCCAGCCCTTCGGGGTCATAGACGAGTGCACCGTGCTCCGGGGGCCCGACGGCAGCAGCAAAGGTGATGGGCCGCGGGCGGGGCTGGCTGCCGGGGGCGGGGCTATGGGAGGGCGGGGCTGGAGGGATGGGGCGGAGCGGGCACAGGAGAGCGCGGCGGGATCCAGGGGGCGGGGCCGGGGCTGGCCCACAGTGGGCGGGGCTTAGCACGTGGAGAGCAGGCTGGAGGGATGGGGCCCCGCTAGGTACACAAGAGGGTGGGGCTCGCTCAGGAGGCGGAAGCGGCACATGGGAGGGCGGGGACGGCTCCGGGGGGCGGGGCGAGCAGAGACTGTCCAGTGCCACGTGGTCCTACCCGTGTGCTCGTGTCCGTCTGTGGCTGCCTGTCTCCACCTGACTCTGTCCATGGGGCTGTTGCCGTCTGGATTTGCCTATGTCCTCTGCCTGATCCTGCTCGCTCCACCGTTCCTGTATGGTTGTACCATGCAGGAATGATTGTTTAATGATCTCCAGAACTTGTTTTCCGGTCTTCTCAAGTGACTGCATGTACGTAGGGTTGAGTATCACTCCGCCTGTGTCTCTTAGTCTCTGACACTCTTTCTGAGTGTCCAAATGGCTCTTTCTGTTTGGGTATCCATGTGCCTGGTGGTCTCCGTCTACCTGATTCTACGTGTTCAGGTTCATCTGTCTGGGACTGACTCTCAGTTTGCCTGTCTCTGCCCTGGCGACTTTATCTTACTGGGACTGAATGTATCTGATGGTCCCTGACTGTTTATTTGCCTGGTTCTTTTCTCGTAATTGAGATATGATCACATACTGTAAAATTCACCCTTTTAAAGTGTACAGTGAAGTGCTTCACAAAATTCACAAAACTGTGCAACTGTCACCACTATCTAGTTCCGGAACATTTTCACCCCCCTTCCCCCAAATCTGCCTGGCTCTTCCATAGCCCTCTCTCTGTCTGGAACTGTAGACTATGACCGTCTGTGTGGATTTGCCTGTGTCTGGTGGTCTCTGGTTGTCTGTCCACCCGATTCTGCCCTTGCCTGGTGACTTTTCATCCCCATCCATCCAACTCTGGCCACATGGGCGTATCTGTCTGGGGCCGAGTGTACCTCTGCCTGAGTGTGCTTACAGGACTGCATCTCTCCGTGTCTGTGTCTGATGGTTCGTCACTCTAATTCTGCGTATCTGATTACAGCTCTGGATCTCGTGGCATCGGTGGCTGGCAGGCGTTCTCTAAGCCCATCCCCTTCACTTGTTCTAACGGGCAGGGCCTGCCTCTCCACCTGTGCACCTCCTCACACCCTCTGATGAGGTCTTGGACAAACCGCGATCTGGCTGGCGGGCTGTGTGCTTGTCTTACTCTCTGATCCTGCCTTGTCCAGCCGTCTGTCTGAACAAACGGCTCGTTGTCTCTCGGATGTCCGACTTTCGGGCTGCCTGTGTCCACGCTGACCGGCCGTGCAGGGCTGTCAGCCCCTCTCCTGTGGCCCCTCACCCGTTCCCTTTCTCTCGGAGCAGGCTGTGCCTTCGTGAAGTTCTCCTCCCATACGGAGGCTCAGGCGGCCATCCACGCCCTGCATGGCAGCCAGACCATGCCGGTGAGTCAGAGTTGCTCTGGGCGATGGGGGTAGGGGTGGGAAAGGAGCAAGGGGGCCCGGCCTTACCGTCCCAGCCATCCGGCAGCCCCTGGCCCTTCTTCAGAGAGGTCGTGGTGGGGAGAAGAGGTGCGGTCCCTGATGGTTGTATGGATGGGTGTATGCGTGTGATTGTGTGTGTGAGCCTGCAAGTAAGTGTGGAATTGTGTATGGATGTCCTGCCAGCACGTGGCTGCCCATACGCGAGTATGCGCAGGCCAATGTGTGTGTGCACGTGTGTGTGTCTGTGTGTGAGCCTGTGGTTGTGACTAGGTGGGTGTCGGTGTGCACACGAGGTGTGTGTAATGGGTATGGATACGTGTGCACTGTGTGCTGGTGCATACGCACATGGGTACACGTGTGACGGCATAGGCATAAGTGTGTTAAGTGAGTGTGTTTGTGGGAGCACACGTGTGCAAGTGTGTAGCTGGGTGCACATGTATGTTTATGTGTGAGTGTGTGTCCGGGTGACGTGGGGGGAGCGAGTGCACGTGTGTACATCGGTAGGAGTGTGTGAAGGCAAATGTCTGTGTGTGGAGGGGTGAGCATGCGTGTGAATGTAGGCAGTCACGTGTGTACATGTGTGGCTGTGTGCACGTGAGTGTGTGAGTATACGTGCACGTGTTTGGGAGTGTATGCGTGTGTGTGTGAGTGTCAATGGTGAGTGTGAGTCTGTGTGGACGGAATGCATGTGTAAGTGTGTGCAAATGTGTGTGAGCCCCAGAGAGGCAGGAAGAGATGGGGCTGGAGGGGCCTGCAGTTCAAGGCTGAGAAGCATGGGGTTCCGCCTAGGGTGATGGGGAGCCCCAGAGGGAAGGGACCGGGTCATTTGGAAATGTCCCCGTGGGGCCAGAGTGGGGAATGGGCAAGTCTGGAGCCGGGAGCCTGTGGGCCTGTAGCAGTGAGAGGCTGGAGGGGACCACACAGGTGTTGGGGGTGGCCCTGCCTCCCAGGAAAGTGGCCCTGGGAGCCACCATCACTGTACATAAATGTCGAAATCTGCCACGGGGAAGACGGGCCTTGGGGACTCACTCTCTGTTGTTCTGGAAAATGGGTGTGAAGAGCAGGGCAGTCTCAGATCCTTTGTTCTATTGCTCTCTGGGTCCTCAGGCATCAGTTTTAGTCCCCAGAGGGGCAGGAGTTAGCTCATCCGAGGGTCAGGCTTTCTCCTGCTCCGAGCTGTCCAGTGATGGAGCTGGTGGGCGGCGTAGGGAGTGAGCTCTCCTTCAGAGGAGGTATTCAACCTCTCTGATGGTTGGAGCCTTACCTGTTCTCAGGTGTGGGTGGCAGCTATAGGGTCCTCCATGTGGGCCCCCATTGTTCCTCTCCAGCAGTTGGATTCTCCACCCATTTTGAGAGTGTGGTGGACAGTCAGGGTCCTCACTGTGCCCCAGATGCAGCTCCCCGCGCCCGGATGCCCCACCTGTGCGCACGAGGGGGCTGCAGGGTCAAGTGCAAGACCTGGGATGCTGATCTCCAGACTGTCCTCACTGTGGCACCTGGGACCTCGAGGGTGGGGCCGACAGCTGCTGCTATCCACACCCCTACACCCCTTGTAAGGGACCCCAGAGTCCTGGCTACGTCCCCCCCTTCTTTCCCTCCCTGCTTGCGGCTGCCCCTGCAGGGTGCTTCCTCCAGCCTGGTGGTCAAGTTTGCTGACACGGACAAGGAGCGGACGCTGCGGCGCATGCAGCAGATGGTGGGCCAGCTGGGCATCCTGACGCCGTCCCTCACCCTGCCCTTCAGCCCCTACAGTGCCTACGCCCAGGCTGTGAGTGACCCCAGAAGACACACCTCTGTCTCCAGCAGGGCTTCTGAGACTTCTCCGGGGATCTGGCTCAGGCCGTCTCGCTCTCTTTCTCCATCTATTCTCAGTCTAGGGCTTCTGCCTCTTTGCCCATCTTTCTGTTTCTCTGGCCCAATCTTTCTGACTCAGGGCCTTATTCTGGCTATGGCTGAGTCCCCAGATCCAGGCTGCTTACTGACCCCAACCCCCGCTGAGCCCCCAACCATGGACTATGCTCTGAGCCCAAGCTGAGCCCCAGCTCTGGACTGACAGGACCCCAGACTCAACCCCTACATCCAGCCTGAGCCCTCACCCTGCGTGAACCTCAAACGAAGATCCAGCCTTGAGCTGACCCCCAGATCCTAGCTGTTCCCCAAATCTAGATTAGCCTGAATTCTAGCTAAACCTCCTGGCTGACTCCAGGCTGAGACCCAACCCTGAGTGAGTTCAACATTGGCTGAGCCCTGGTCCCAGACTGAGTCCTGATCTTAGACTGAGCCCTAATCCCTGGCTGAGCTCTCGTTCCTAAATGAGCCTGGAACCTAGTCTAGGCCCTGATCCTACACTGAGACTTGATGCCAGGCTGAGCCCCAGTTCCAAACTGATCCCTGACCCCGACCTGAGCCAAGATACCCAGCCTGACCCGCTAGTTCCTGGAGGACCCGCCCCCCCCCCCACCTCATGAGCTGTGATCTCAGGCCAGGTGCCACCTTGACTGTGCACGTTGACTCCCTCTCCACCCCCAGCTCATGCAGCAGCAGACAACGGTCCTGTCCACCTCAGGCAGCTACCTGAGCCCCGGCGTGGCCTTCTCACCCTGCCACATCCAGCAGATCGGCGCCGTCAGCCTTAACGGGCTGCCCGCCACACCCATCGCCCCTGCCTCTGGTGAGAGTCTGCCAGGGACCCACGGATGGGTGGGCAGGGCCGGGGCCAGGATCAGGTTCCCCGTGACGCTCTTCCGCTCCCCAGGACTGCACTCGCCCCCGCTGCTCGGCACCACCGCCGTGCCCGGCCTCGTGGCTCCGATCACCAACGGCTTCGCAGGTGTTGTGCCCTTCCCTGGCGGGCACCCCGCCCTAGAAACCGTATATGCCAATGGCCTTGTGCCCTACCCAGGTAACTCGGGTGGTCCCCGGGGGCCGAGGAGAGTGGCAGGAGGCAGGGAGGGTGTCCCCGGGACAAGCATGAGTCCCTATGCCTTGGTGTCCAGGGAACAAAGGGGCAGGACACAGGGAGTCTCAGGGGAACAGATGCTAGCTGTGGGCACAGAGAAAGAGGTTAAACATAGAAACTTTGCATCCAGACCTTTCTGGGTTCGAATTCCACTTCGGTGGCCCTGGGGGGTTTCTTTAAAGTCTCTGAGCCTCAGTTTGCTCATCTGGGAAATGGGACGGATAACATCAGTCATCTCATGAGATTGCACTGACCGAGGCAATCGTTCTGTAAAATGCTAACGCGTCACCTGGTACCAAGAACGGCACCATCATCTTCATTAGTAATCATTACCATTTGGGAAAATATCAGTGCCCATATTCATTCATTCACTCATTAATTCATTCATTCAGTATTGGCCATGCACTGATTTGTTGGGCTGGGCTCTGCCCTCCTGAAGCAGAGGTCTCACTTTTCTCTACCCTGTACCATAATTTCAAGGCAAACGTCTTCCCACACCTTGCTTAGGTGAAGTATGTCATCTGCGTTTCCACCGCTGAGAATTTGTTTATTCTTGTCTTGCAATGATTGGCGCTCACGGGGAGTTTCAAAAATAATACAGAGAGGTCCTGGTACCCCTAACCCAGCGTCCCTGGATGCTAACGTCTTACATAACCACAGTACATTGTCAAAACTAGGAAACTGACATTGGTACAGTACAATGAACTCAACGGTAGTTGAAGAGCCTACTCAGACTTCACTATTTACAGGCACTTGTGTGTGTGTGTGTGTGTGTGTGTGTGTGTGTTTGTGTGTGCATGGTTCTGTGTCATTTTATCACGGGTATAGTTTCATGTAACCACCACCACAATCTACATACAGAACTGTTCCGTCACTATAAAGTAATTCATTCATGCGACCTCTTTACTGTTTTACCTCTCCCCCATCACCACCCCATCTTCTAGCAACCTCTCTCCATTCAAGATTTTTTTGCTCAATTTTCCCCAGACTTTCCAGCTCTCGTTGCCTAGACAAGCTCTCCCCTACCCTTGTGTCCTCCCCTAGGGACCGTCGGAAGGTCACAGCCATGTAGGGGATCCATAGGGTGTCTGATGATCAAGGTGTGGGGAGGGATAAAGGGAAGGGATGGAGATGGGAGGTGATCAAAAGCAGAGACCTGGAGTTCTGGAGAATCCAGAGAATAAAAGAGAGAAGCAAGGGGGGGTCAGGATGGGGACAGAGAGTCGGGGTTGTTAAACCTCTCTGGAGTCTGAGAAACCTGGATTCGAGTTTGACTTCTGTCATTTCCTACCTGAGCGGCCCTGTGCCAGCTGCTGTTTCCCCACCTGTAAAATGAGGGTCATACCTGTAAAACGTTTATGCAGAAGTGAAGCTGGGGGTGGGTGTTGCGGGGTGGATGGACGACTTCTGCTGCCCCCGCCCCACTCAGCCCCTCCGTCTGCCCCGCAGCTCAGAGCCCGACGGTGGCCGAGACCCTTCATCCTGCCTTCTCCGGAGTCCAGCAGTACACAGGTAGGGAGGCAGCGCGGCCCCGCCCCGTGCGTGACCCCGCCCCTCAGCCCCCGGCGTCCTACACGAGCTAGCCACGCCACGCCCCTAGCCACACCTAGATATGGTCCCTGCCCTCAGATCCGCCCTCTCATCCTACCTTCCCACTTCTGCCTGTGCCTCCTACTTTGGGCCCAATCCCAGTTCTTGGCCTCCCCCCCGCCCCACCTTTCTTCAACATTTGGCCCTGCCCCTCATAACCTGCCTTTGGTACCGCCCCTCATGTCCTGCCCAGACTGACTCCGCCTCTGCCAGGGCCTCGCTCGGATGTCTAGCTTGTCTTCCTAAAGGCTACCTTGGGCCCGCCCTCAGCCAGGGCCACGCCCACTCTGCTCTTCCCTGTTGCCTTGGCCCCTCCCTCCAATGTGATCACGCCCCTCACAGACCTGTCCTCGAATATGACCACGCCCCCTCCTCTTCCCGAGACGGGTCCTTGGCCTTGCCCTCAGACCTTCTCTCCCATGTGACCACACCCCTCCGCCTTCCCTAGACTCGGTCTTGGCCCCACCCTCAGCTGTGACCCCGCCCCTCACGTCTTAGCCCTGCCCCCACGCGCACCGGCTGCCCACAGGCCTCACGCCCGCTCCGCCCTGTGTCTCGCTCCCGGTCTCTGCAGCCATGTACCCCACCGCGGCCATCACGCCCATCGCGCACAGCGTCCCCCAGCCGCCGCCCCTCCTGCAGCAGCAGCAGCGAGAAGGTGAGGGGGCCGCGACCTCCCCTGGGCGCCAGACCCGCCCTTTGACCGCCCCCCTCCACCTCCAGGACCCCTGGCTCGGCCTGGTCTCGGGGAACCGCTTGGCCTGTGGTCCGGACAGACCTGGGTTCAAGCCCCGGCGTAGCCCATGGGTGTTTGGGGGCGCGACTGACTCTTCCTCTCTGAGCCTCAGTCTCCTCCTCCAAAAAGTGGGAATGGGGCTAGTCCTGGCACGGTAGGGACAGCAGTGACCCAGAACGGGTCACGGATGATTCTCTGAACATTTTTTGAGAGAATTTAGGGGGCGGAATGGTGAGGTATCTCACCATGAGATACCTCATGAGGCTTCCTCAGTAAAGTCAAGGGGGCGAGGAGTTAGATTATGGAGTCGGAGAACCGGGATTCAAATCCACCCAGTTCTGACTTGTGAGCGTCATAAGGAAGGCACCTCACTGCTCCGAGCCTCGGTTTCCTCATCTGCCACTCAGGCGACCACCTTACTCCCCTTGCTGGGGAGTAAGCAGCGGCGGTTCCTGTCACATGGTGGGCACTCAGCCAGGGAGGCCCTTCCTCTCCTTAATCCATCTAGTGGGGGTGGGGTGGGGGGCTGGGGAGAGGCAACCAACCAGAAAAGCCCCAAATCACCCCACGACCTGGGAAGCTTGCGGGTGGCCTGGCCCACAGACTGATTTCTGTGAGGCTCTGTTCAATTTCTCCCTTGCCCTGGGCCTGCAGGAAGGGGAACATTGGCAGGGTACAGTGGATAAAAACTGGTCCCGATGCAGTCCGTGCTGCTGTAACAGGATGTATGCTTTCTGGAAAGTCACCTGAGTTTGCAGAACCTCACAATGCCAACTGCAAGGCTCGTGGGGGAAATGGGGTCGTGATACACGATTCAGAAACGTTGGCTGTGAGGTGCCAAAAAAGAAAAACGATAAGATCCTAATGAAAACAGCACAGTTTTATGCGTGTTAGATGGTTTAGAGATACTCGAATAGTACAATACATTTGGTACTTTATCTTGGAAAAGACGGCAAGTTTGCAGGGGGAAGTGGCTTCGGAGGGGTTGCAGCATGTGTTACCCTGAAGTGATGGAAAGGCTTGTCTGAAATCAGACGGAGAGTTGGAACCCCAGACGGGGATGGGTCCTGCTCATAACATACTTGGAGAACTGAGAAAGTTGATGGATGTTGAAGCTGTGTGTGCGTGTGTGTGTGCGTGTGTGCGCGTGTGTGCGTGTGCGCATTTTGCTTTCTTATGAGGTTCGGTGCAGCTGCGTGTGGTTTTCTGCATTCACCTAGTGTTTCTTGGAGATGAGATAGCACACAAACACAAAATTCGTGTTTGCTCAAAATTGTTCCGTAACATATCAGTTGTGTGGGAACGCACTTGCATTTTAAAAACAAGCATGTTAGGGAATTCCGTGGAGGTCCAGTGGTTAGGATTCGGCGCTTACACCGCCGTGGTCCTAGGTTCAATCCCTAGTCGAAGAACTAAGAGCCCACAAATCTCGGGGCACAGCCAAACAAACAAAAACAAACAACAACAACGACAGCAACAAGCATGTTAGCAGAACTGTGGCCCTCATCTGGAAGAGAAGGGTGGATGTGGATGTGAATGTGTAATCTTGGATCTGGGGTGGGGAATATTCATTGTGAGGGTGGGGGATTCCCGGTGGTTTGAGGGCTACCTTTTTGAGGGGGGGACCTGGGAGAAGGTTGTCTGTAGGTTTGGGATTAGAGGCAGGTTTGATGACTTTGGTTAATCAAGGATTTAAAATGCTGTTACTGGGCTTCCCTGGTGGCGCAGTGGTTGGGAGTCCGCCTGCCGATGCAGGGGACACGGGTTCGTGCCCCGGTCCGGGAAGATCCCACATGCCGCGGAGCAACTAAGCCCGTGAGCCATGGCCGCTAGGCCTGCGCGTCCGGAGCCTGTGCTCCGCAACGGGAGAGGCCACAACAGTGAGAGGCCCGCATACTGCAAAAATAAATAAATAATTAAAAAAAAATAAAATGCTGTTACTATTTATGGTTCTTATATGAGCCATGACTGGAGGTTACTGGGGGAGGGGATGATTCTGAGGGTTAGCTGTGCTTTAAAAAATTATCTCTGGTTGGTATAGCATGTCATTTAAAAATTATCGGTGGTTTCAGGATATCTGGGGTTCGAGACTAGAGAATAATCTTTTTATTTTACTTGATTTTATTTTTGCATCATTTTGGAAATTATCCAAGGTTTTGAAAGTTATCCAAGGTTTGGAGGGTTATCCAAGGTTTTAAAAAATATCTGGATATTTGGGGTTTAGGAACAGGCAATTACTAGTCTTATTTTATTCTGTGATCATCAGGCTTTCAAAAAGGCATGTTTCATTTTAAAACCAGTTTTAGACTTATGAAGTTATTGCAAAGACAGTACAGAGTGTCTGTATACCCTACGCCCAGTTCATCTGATTTCTATAAATGACCAGGAGTTTGAGGCTTAGGGATTTTCCAGGGTTTGGGGTTGTATGGGATTTGGGGATTATCTGGGGTCTGGGCTGGAAGAATTTATCTCAGTTGTGGAGGGTAGGGATCATATGAATTTTATAAGTTCTCTGGGGCCTGAGGATCATTAGAGGTTTGGAGTGTCTGAGTGTAGGATTTTATAGACAAGGGATTAGGGCTCCCGGCCTCACCTTCCTGCCACTTCCATGCCTCTTCTTTCTGAGTGTCACGGGGCACCCCTCTCCCAACAGCTGGAGATGCCAGATGTGGGCTCTGGACCCGTGCCCCTCCCCCGGGGGTCCGCCTCCTCTCCTTGGGGGCTTTATGTCTTTCTCTCCCCCACCTGCAGGTCCCGAAGGCTGTAACCTGTTTATCTACCACCTCCCCCAGGAGTTTGGAGACACGGAGCTGACACAGATGTTCCTGCCCTTCGGCAATATTATCTCCTCCAAGGTGTTTATGGATCGGGCCACCAACCAGAGCAAATGTTTTGGTGAGTGCCTGCTGCGGGTGCCCCCTCCTGCTTGTCAGCCCCACCCCACGCGCCCCTCGCCCTGGAATGGGGGTTGGGAGGGTGTGGTCAGGCATGAGACAGGTCTGCTCCAAAAGAATCCCTGGAGGCCCAGTGGTTAGGACTCTGTACTCTGACTGCCAAGGGCCGGATTCAATCCCTAGTGGGGGAACTAAGATCCCATAAGCCGAGCGGTGTGGCAAAAAAAAAAAAAAGAAAAGAAAAAAATCACATTTATAATCAAAGTAAACACTTATTAAGCGCCTACTGTGTGCCAAGCACTCACCATGTCACCATGTAGCATTTCTAAGACTCCCTTGTTCATTTATTCATCAACAAATAGACATATGGTACACCTACTGTGTGCTAACGTTCAGCATTGTGCCTGGCGCACAGCAGTGAAAGAAGCCAACAAAAATCCCTGCCCTCTGAAAGCTCACAGTCTTGCCACTCTGCCTGCAGAACTTTCTCCAATGATAGAAATGCTCTACATCTGTGCTGTCTGAGCCAACCACCCCATGTGGCTGCTGAGCCCTTGAAATGTGGCCAGTGTGACCAAAGGACTGAATTTTTTATTTTACTTAATTTTAATGAATTTCAGTTGAAATAACCACCGTGGCCAGTGGCTGTCGACCAAATTGGAAAGCACAGGTCCAGGGGGAGGAGATGGAAATAAACAAATATAGGATATAGGCCAGGGAGTTATAAATGGTACAGACAAAAATAAAACTGGTAAGAAAATACAGACTGATAAGGAGGAGGCAACATTTCAACTGAGACCTGAATGATGAGGAGCCAGCCGTGGGGCCTCTTGGAGAAGAGTGTTCTAGGCAGAGGGAACCACATGTGCAAAGGCCCTGGGGCAGGACAGTGCCTGGCATGTTGGAGCAACAGCGAGGAGGCCCGTGTGGCTGGAGCAGAGTGAGTGAGGGGGAGAGAGGGAGGAGGGGAGGGCAGGTCGTGCAGAGACTTGTGGGCTGTGGGGAGAACTTCCTTGTCCCCAGAAACAGAGGACATTAAGGCTCAGAGAGGCACGTAACTTTTCCAAAGTCACACGGCAGCAAAGAGGCAGAACCTAGGTTAGAATCAGTCTGTTTGACTCCAAAATCTGGGCTCTGAAGCCACCCTGTCCTCTTGGAAGCGTCGACTTTTGACTATTTATTAAGCACCTCCTGTATATACTCATTCTCCAACCATAAAAGGGAAGAATTGTCCCAGTTTACATGGAGAGGAAAGAGAGGCACAGCATGGTCAAGCGACATGCTTGAGGTCACACAGCAAGTTAGGGACACCCCCGCTCCAGTGCACACCCCCTCCAAGTGCCCAGGCTCCCTCCTCTACATCCTGCTTCCAGAAAGAAGAAGGAAATTTCTGGAGGAAAACCTACTCTGTCGCATTCAGCAGTCAGGGGGTCACATGCCTTCTCTGAGCCTCAGTTTCCTCCTCTGTGTAATGGGAGGTGTGGGTGATGTGAAGACATCCACCCACCCCAGCTCCAGATTCCCCTATGGCTCCCCATGAGCCTCAGCCAGACCCCTCAGCCCTGACCCCACCATCTCTGCCTGACCTCCTACCCAGCCTTTCCCATGGAGCTCAGGTATCCTGCCCCCAAATGCCCACACATGCACTCCTCTCCCCCTGGAGGACCTCCCCAGCCCCTGTGGTCTCTGCGCAGTGCCCCGGGAAGTCTGTGAGGACCAACAGGTGAGGGTCATGTGGAGGGTGTTATGCTGGTGGAAGCTTAAGGGGGGTGGGGGGATGCTGGAGTGTTTCTGATGGCCCGGGGTGAGGGGGAGTCTGGGACTGGAAAGACTGATGGTGACAAAGAGAGAGACAGAGACCAGAAGAGAAGAGACAGAAAGGGAGGGACAGAGAGAAGAAACACAAAGACACACACGCACACACAAAGACAGAGAGAAAAAGAGAAACAGAGAGACAAGGACAGACAGACAGAGACAGTCACATGGGCAGACAAGACCCCAGATGGATAGAGATCTCAGAGGAGGCAAAGGGTGGGCATCCAGAGCCTAGAAGGAGGCAGCCATGGGATCTGGGGAGGGAGAGAACATGGCCCTCCCGGGGCCCCCAGAGACCCAGCCTGTCCCCCAGGCGCGCAAGCCCAGCGCGTGTCAGAACCAGGCCAGGGCTGCTGTGTGTGCTCTGGGAAGCCCTCCCACCTCCCTGGGCCGTCTGCCCCTGCGAGCGCACACCCCCGCCCCCAGGACCCCGCGAGCCGGGCAGCCAGGGCTGCAGCACTGGAGCGAGCAGAGGACGCCCGCGTTGCCCTCCATCGTGGGTCCACCCCGGTCTCCGCAGGCTTCGTGAGCTTTGACAACCCGGCCAGCGCGCAGACCGCCATCCAGGCCATGAACGGCTTTCAGATCGGCATGAAGAGGCTCAAAGTGCAGCTGAAGCGGCCCAAAGATCCGGGACACCCCTACTGACCGGCCCACAGCGCCCTGAGGCTGCGGGCTTGGCCCAGGTGAGCCGCCAGGCGGCCCCGCCCCCGCTCCCGCCCCCACCCCGGTCTTGTCCGCACCCCCTCCTCATTCTCCAAACCCTCCCGAGGCTGGGGGGATGCTGCAAGAGGCTACAAGGAGCCCCCAGGTTTGGTTGACGGGGACAGAGCTGGACGAAGACACTCCCAATCCCCCCCTAACCCCCCCCCCCCGCCTCCGTGGTCAGGGCTGGAACCGGAGCAGGATATGGGGTAGGGGAGGGTAGTTAGGGAATCCTTCCTGGAGAAGGCTTTGAAGGAGGAAAAAAAGTTCACCTGAGAGGCGGGGCTTGGTCTGGGGTGGGGGCGGGCTGTGGGGAGGTGCTTCTGTCCTGTCCTAAGAATCTGTTATCTCAGCTGGGCCCCTCTGGGAGCTCTTCATTTGGCATAATTCATACCCAGTGGGTTGATGGGAGAGTGGAATATTTGCCCCACCCGACAGCATGCGGCGGCGGTGGGGGGGCGTCGGACATCCCCTCGAACAAATGAACAAATCCCCAAGAGCGTTTGTGCCACCAGAGTGAACACCTCTGTCAACTCATCGCTTCTTTGGGGAATGAGCCGTGAGCCTCAGGGGCCAATGGGGAAACGTATAAGTGAGCCCAAGCCTTGACAAGCCTCATCTGTGAAATGGGCCCGTGCCTGTGGCCTCCTCCAGGGGTCGTGGGGGCGGATTCACAGGGCACTCGGCGTTTTCCCGGCTGAGCCCGGGACCAAGCCACCTGGAAAGCTCTGGATAAGTCGTTTTGATTTTTTCCTCTTAACCACCGTCGCCATCGTCATCACAGAAGCTCCTCTGGGGTCTGGTGCGAAGCAGGTGCTCAGTGAGGGGCTGCTCCCAGACCCTGCCGGGGCAGCACCCACAGATTCGAGGGTGTTCAGTCACCGGGTCGCGGGTCGTCGGGGGCGCGCTCGCGCGGAGATCCGCCACCAGAAGCCAACAACAGGATATCGGCGTGCTTTGAACATGCTGACAGCAAATCCTCACTAAGCACCTACTGTGCGCCAGGCACTGTCTCCAGCACCACGAATGAACAGAAATGGGGGCGGGGAACTGCTTCGTGGAGGAGCTTCAGGGGCAGGGAGCTGGGAAGAGGAGGCAGGAAGAAACAGAAATGTTTGTCCCCAGTGGCCAGATGAGGACACGGGCTTGGCGACCCTCGGTCCCTTCCAAGCCGGGTGTGTCAGCCCCCAAACCCCGAAATGGACTCTTTCTGCAAAGGTGGGGGCCCTTGGGTTCCCAGACCCCAACCTGGCCAGGGCAGGGGGGTGGGTGGGAGGCGATGTCGTCGGCCGACGTGACCCTCCCGCCCCCAGCGCCGCGCCCTAACGCCCCTCCCTTCTCCGCCAGGTGAGGGACCTTCCCACTTCCAACCGATCCAGGACTTTTACGTAAATTACAACTGAGTTTGGACACCAGCCCCCACTTCTCCCCTGACCCCCTCCCCGTAATGTGAAACGCTGCCCAAGGCCACATGGAATGGGGAGGGGGCTTCATGGTCTGAGGGGGACTCCTGAGTTGGGGGCCAAGGGGTTCACTGCCCCCTCCTGGGAGATTTCCTCGCTCCCACGTTCCTCCCCCACACACAACCTTTGTGGCTTCCCCAAATGAAATTGCAACTTTTCCTATATATATATATGCATATATATATAGAGCTATAGACAGTATATATATATTTTTGAGTATAGATCAAGGGACCAAACTTTTCCGACTTCCTTCCATCCAAGAGAAGGTGACCCTGGGCTGGTCACTCAGCAGGGACGCTCAGAAGGGCTGAGGCTGGCGGGGCAGCCCAGTGTCCCCCACCTCCCGCTGTCATGTCAGACCAGGGCGCCGGCCAAGCACTGGGAATCATCAGCCAACGCGATATACCTCCAGGACTTTTGACCCCCCCCCTCCCCTGCCATCGACGATTCTCGCGAGCCTGTGGGCTCAGCCGGCTTCAGTGTCCCTGGTCCTAGCTGCAGCTTCCAGAACCCCCATCCCCTTCGTTCCAGGGCCCTGCCTTCCCCGGTTGTAGGCACAAAACAGACCCCTTGGCCTCTCCCCCCCTCTCCCCTCCCCAGTCATAGCCTTACTCATGTGACCAATAGCCCTTAGCTTTCCGTCGGGGACAGACAGGGTCGGGGGAGCCCCCCCACCCCTGGAGCCCCCTCCCAAGGGTAGGCGGCCACCCTCCCTGCCTTTGGATCACCAGCCTGGAATTCACAATCTCATGACCAAGATCGCCACGTGCACTGGACAAGCCCAGCTTGCACGGGCCCAGCATCCCTTCACCGGAGATACCTCTACAAAGTTTTTTTTTTTTTTTTTTTTTCTTTTAATCTTTCTGAGCAGGTACAAAGAAGAAAAGAAATGGGGGGGAAAAAAAAATCAAACGACAGTGGATTTTTGTTTCCTAGTTGGGGTGGGGAGGGAAATCCTGTGGGGTGCCTCTGTATAGCTACCCAAACCGTGAAAACCCCCCTTGAAGCACAGAGTCAAGTTCGGGTTTTTTTTGTTTTTGTTTTTTTGTTGTTTTTTGGACGTCCGGTGGGGCCTCGCGCCAGACGAGGCACCAGAGAACTTCATAAGCTCAAGAAAAAAAAATTTTTTTGAAAAGAAAAACAAAGCATTCCCTTTTGTTTCTACCAAAATGTGTTGACCGACCCAGAAAAAAAAAAAAAAGAAAAAAGAAATAGCAAAAAAAGAAAAAAAAAAGAAAAAAGAAAAAAAAAAAGAAAAAATATCTTCTGACCAACCTGTTTCGATATTCCAGAGTTTGATAATTGTTCCGAGACCCTGTCTAGTGCGCCTGTGTCCTGTGCGTCTGCGTGTGCGTGCGCGTGTGCTCAGGGGTGGCGGGGCCTCGGCCGTGTCCGTCCCGCCCAACCCCCGCCAGGCCTGCTTGGGAGTGCGTGCTGGCGTGCAGTGGCGTGTGTCCTCTGGTCCATGTTTACTGGCTGTAAATACCATTTTTATACTCCACATCAAAGACCTACGTGATTTGTACGATGTACTTTATTTCTGCTACAAGTAATTTCATGAAGTTTCAACTTGCAAACCGACTTTTGGAGACAAACCGCGCCACACACGCACACAGAGAGAGAGAAAGAGGAGAAAAAGACTTGGAAGGAACTTTGGGTTGACTTGGTTTGAATCTCGAGGTCCCTGTCACTGTGGCGTGTTTCAGGTGAGAAGCTGCAGACTTCATCTTCATGTCCAAAACGCCTCTCTTTGGTCTGGAGAAACTGAAAGTTTATTTAATAAAAGTTTTACTTGCTAAACGACTGGGTCCTCCCTCATTTGCCCTCTCTTGTCGAAAAAGACGAAGTACATCTGGCCGGATCGGGTGCCTGGGCCACAGATAAATCGGATTTAGAGTGAAGGGGTGCGGGAGGAAAAGGGTCTGACATTCCCATGGCCGGGATTCGGATGGATTCATCCATGCATTGAAGAAATGGAGTGTTCTTTCTCAAGAAGAGCCGGTGCCTGTGTGTGTTGATTCACACGTTCATTCATTCATTCAACAAACGTTTATTGAACGGCTACTGAGTGCATGACCCTGTGCTGGCCACCAGGGACGCAGCAGTGACCAGATGGTTCTGGGCTCTGCCCTCAAGGAAGCAGCCAGAGGGGCGCACGGGGGAGACACTCACTATTCGATACACATTTTTGCAGTTGGGGTAAAATTCACGCAACATAAATTTCACCATTTTTACCATTTCGAAGTGTACAATTCAGTGTATTAAGTACATTCACAAGGTCGTGCAACCATAGCCCCTATCTAGTTCCAGAAGGTTCTCACCACCTCAAAAAGAAGCCCCGTCCCCATGAGCAGTCACCCCCGCCCCGTTCCCCTCCCCCAGCCCCTGACGACCAGGAATCCACTCTCTGTCTCTGCAGATTGGCCTGTTCTGGATGTTTCCTATCAATGGAATCACACACTGTGTGTCCTTCTGGGTCTGGCTTCTCTCACTGAGCGTCGCGTCCTCAGGGTCCGTCCACGTGGTAGCGAGTGTCAGGGCTTCTCTCCTTTTCATGGCTGAGTGATGTTCCTGTGTGTGGGCCCTTGGTTCCACCTTTTGGCCATTGTGAATCGTGCTGCTGTAATTACTCCTGTGCATGTTTCTGTCTGAACGTCCGTTACAGTTCTCTCGGGTACATACCTAGGAGTGGAATTGCTGGGTCCTGGTAACTCTGTGTTCCCACCAGCAACACATGAGAATTCCTGTTTCTCCGCATCCTCACCAATACTTGTTACACAATAGATTTGAGTTGGAATGTTGAGGGAGAAATCCCCCCTATTGGACCTGACACAGTCAAGGACCCAGAAATGTAGCCAAGAGGTGAGACCTGGAGGAGATAAGATCTAAGAGATGATATGGCTTTGGCTGAAAAAACAAAGCAGTCTGAGGCCCCTGCCCCACCCCAGTGAAAGCCTCAAAGGTCCTAAAGGAAAAAAATCCTGAGACCTGGGATGGGGGACAGTAGGCTCCCGGGTAAAATCCTGGAGTAGGGGTGTGAGTAGAGGGGGATGGCCACACCCCAAGCTGAGCCTTTCCAAATTCATGGGAGGGGTACTAACCGCTCGATTTAATGAGCTACTTAATATTCCTGCCAGGGGCTTTCCAGAAACGATGTCTTTTAATCTTACCAAGGACTCATCCCATTTTACAGTTGAGGAGACTGAGGCTCAGAGACAGGAAGTGCTTTGCTCCAGCTCCAGCAGAGAGAACGAGGCCCATCTGGAGTGGGAGCTGGAAAGGTGAGTCTGAGTCCACCTGGAAGGGTTTTCCAGGTGGAAGGAACAGCCTGAGCGAAGGCTCAGAGGCTTGGGGGTGTTGTGGTCATTGGATCATTGGCCAAAACCACAGCACTGGGTGAAGAGATGGATGCAGAGATGACAGGGGCTGGGTTACAGAGGTTCTTTGCGACTGAGCACCTTCTGTGTGCCGGGCCTTGTCCCCACCCACCCAAGGAGAAAGTACTTTGGGAAAAAAAAAATCAAAAGTACCCCATCCCCACAAGAAAAAGTAAATTCTCAAGTATGCTAAAAGTTGTAATCACAATGAGACCAGCAAATCTGGGAGATTTTTTATTTTATTTGGCCGTGCCACGTGGCATGCGGGATCTTAGTTCCCTGGCCAAGGATCGAACCCATGCCCCCTGCAGTGGAAGCGTGGAGTCCTAACCACTGGACCGCCAGGGAATTCCCTGGGACATTATCTTGATGTCAGTTGGGAGCTACATGGGATTTTGAGCAAGGGAGGGGTGTGATCAGGTTGGAGTGTTAGGAGGATACCTGGGTGACCTCTATGCTGCTGGTGGGGTGTAAATTGGCACTCTGGAGAACAACTGGGCAGAATAATACTCCTACCAAGCATTTATTAAGCACTTACTATTTGCCAAGCATTGTTTCAAGCCTGTGTCATCCAATATAGTAGCCACTAGCCACCTGTGGCTATTTACATTTCAATCCATTTATCAGATTATTACTTTACTTCCTCAGTCACACTAAGCCACATTTCAAGGGCTCGAGTCACACATCCGTCACTTGTGAAGTTCTCTCGGACAACACTGGCCTCAACATTTACACGACATAACTCAACCTGCCACAGCCTTGTGAGGTATGTCCTATTAATGGCCCCACTTTATGAGCCAGTAAACTGAAGCCCAGGGAGGTTAAGTGACCTCCTTGAGGCTGCACAGCAGTAATTGAACCCAGGCTCTCAGTCTGGTCTCTTAACCACCGTGCCATCCCAATTCCCTGTTCTGTGTGGTGGCTTCAATTTGAATGTATTAAATTGTAATTCAGGTTGTTATTTGCGATAGTCCAATTTAAGCTTTTAAATGTAACTCAAAGTCAGGGAATTCCCTGGCGGTCCAGGGGTTAGGACTCAGTGCTGTCACTTCTGGGGCCCGGGTTTGATCCCTGGCTGGGGAACTAAGATCCCTCAAGCCTTGCAGTGCATGGAAAAAAAAAAAAAGTACATAAATAAATTTAACTCAAAGTCATTAAACATTTAGAATGTGCACCCGTGCAAAACAGAGATTCTACCCGAGAAGAATAGGGTTGTGCTTGGGATGGCTGAGCCCTGGCTGTCATGTAGGTGTTCATCCAGGGGGAATAGACTAAGTGGCACTCAGGGCATATCAGTTAGCTGTTGCTGCATAACAAATTAACCCCCACCCCACAATTTAGCTGCTTAAAACACTACAGATCTGTTATCTCGCCCAGTTTCTATGGGTCAGGAATCCAGGAGTAAATTAGCTGAGGGATTCTGGCTCAGGGTCCCTCAGGAGGTCACAGTCAAGACATCAGCCAGGGCTACCTCATCTGAAGGCTCGACTGGGGCTGGAGGAGCTGCTTCCAAGCTGGTTCCCTCCCATGGCTGTTGGCTGGAGGCCTCAGTTCCTCACCACATGGACCTCGCCATAGGGCTGCTCATGACCTGGCAGCTGGCTTCCTCCAGAGAGAGTGTGATCCAATGTGGGGGTGGGGGTGAGAGAGCTGGAGAGAGGGAAAGAAGAATATATATATATTTAAAACATTCTCTCTGAGGACGTGTATATGATTGTAAGAATAAGATGGGACTTCCCTGGTGGTCCAGTGGTTAAGACTTCTCCTTCCAATGCAGGGGGTGCGGGTTTGATCCCTGGTTAGGGAGCTGAGATCCCACATCCCTCATGGGCAGGGAGACAAAGCATAAAACAGAAGCAATATTGTAGCCAGTTCAATAAAGACTTTAAAAATGGTCCACATAGGGCTTCCCTGGTGGTGCAGTGGTTGAGAGTCCGCCTTCCGATGCAGGAGACGCGGGTTCGTGCCCTGGTCCGGGGGGATCCCGCGTGCCGCGGAGCGGCTGGGCCCGTGGGCCGTGGGCGCTGGGCCTGCGCGTCCGGAGCCTGTGCTCCGCAGCGGGAGAGGCCACAGTGGTGAGAAGCCCGCGTACCACAAAAAAAAAAAAAAAAAAAAAAGGTCCACATAAAAAAAATCTTAAAAAAAAATAAAGAACGAGAAGGAAAGGCTAGACGTGGACTTCCCTGGTGTCGCAGTTGTTAAGAATCCATGTGCCAATGCAGGAGACGCGGGTTCAAGCCGTGGTCCGGGAAGATCTCACATGCCACAGAGCAAATAAGCCTGTGTGCCACAGCTACTGAAGCCCGTGCACCTAGAACCTGTGCTCCACAACAAGAGAAGCCACTGCAATGAGAAGCCCACGCACCACAACAAAGAGTAGCCCGTGCTCGCCTCTACTAGAGAAAGCCCGCACACAGCAATGAAGACCTAACGCAGCCAAAAATAAATAAGTAAATAAATAAATTTATTTTAAAAAAAGAAAAAGCTAGAAGTGTATTCACCAAAATGACGGCGGGGTGGCTTTGGGGGGAGTGAAGAATTAGAGGCCAAGATTAAGCAGAGTTGAACCTCAGCTGCAATCTTTACAAGGTGAATATATTTACTTATTATTCAGGAAATTAATAATTAGGTTTAAATACTTCTTTTTTAAGATGAAAGAATGGGAAAGACAGGTGTGGGAATTATTTGGAGGAAAGTACCTACATGTAACTCAACTGCTCCACTGCCCTTCGGAGAGACCCTCAGAGCAAGGAAAGGGGTGGAGTAGCCTCCAGCCAACAGCCAGGGAGGAACTGAAGTCTACCAGCAACCACATAGGCTTGGAAGCAGATCCTGCCTCAGCCGAGCCTTCAGATGAGACCCCAGCCCAGCACAACACCTTGATTGCAGCCTGTGGGAGACCCTGAAGCAGAGGACCCAGCTAAGCACCCCAGATTTCTGAAACTGAGATAATAAATGTTTTAAGCCACAAAGTTCATCATGCAGCAATGGTAACTAACACATCAGCAAAACCTCATCAACTACAACGAAAGAAACTACAAAGTACCTGGAATAAATCTCAGAAAAATCTGCAGAGAGAAAACGGTAACATTTTACTGATATACACTTTAAAAAAAAACCAACCAACAAACCAAAAACCAGACAAGTGGTGAAGTGGATGACGGAGGCACCCAGGGCAACTCACGATCTTAAAGGATCAGTTATCTCCCAGATGAACCTTGAACATCATCACAGTTCAGATCCTTGCAATAGTTTCCTTGGAAGTGGATAAACTGATTCTCAAATTCATGTGCATAATTGAATTGTAAGTGAAGCAAGGCTGGAATGTCCCGAAATGAATGACTGTTTATTGAGCATATACTATGTGCCAGGCACTGTTCCCAGTGCTTTAGTTATTAGGATTAACTCATTTAATCACCGCAGCAACCCCAGGTGGTCGGATCTAGTTCACAGATAATGGAAATACAGAGAGGTTGGGTGGCTGGCTGCAGAGCCTGCCCACTGGACCTCTATGCCACACTACTCTATACAACAGTAAGACACATTATAAAGCTACAGTAACTAAAATAGCAGGTCATCGGTGCCTGTCCTGTTTTATTTACTCTTCTATTCCCTAGAGCCCAGCACATAGTATCTGCTCGCTAAATGTCCTAAAATCATAGTGCTTAAGTCTGGAGGCTTGAGCTTAAGTCTGGAGACTGCCCAGGGTTTGAATCCCAGTTATGACATTTATGAGACCAGTCAGTGCCCGATCTCTCTTCAGCTCAGTCCCCCCCCACCTCTGGAAAATGAGTCTAATCGGGCACGCTTCTGAGGGCTGTTGTGGGAATGAACGAGTTAGTATTTACAAAGCCCAGAGTAAGCACTACAGAAGTGTCCAAATTAATCAATCCCGCGGAAAATTCACTTTCCAGAGGCTTCGCTGCTGGCCACCAGCAGGGGGCAGCAGAGACTCACGCCTTCGTTCAGTAGTACTGGAGCCTTCACTTGAAATGCCACAAGCATGTATTGAGCACCCAACATGTGCCGCGCGCGCGCTGGGGGCTGGATGAGGTGGTGAGGAGATCCCTGGGCTCTCTCCTGGGACATAAAGGCTACCTTGCCCAAATTTCTTAGGCCGTCCCTTAAAGCCTGTGGAATCAGCCCCACCTCCCTTCTGCCCCCTCCTCTCTCCAGATTGAATGTGGTCCAGCTGCCAGGCCATTGCACGTGCGGTTTCCCACGCCGGGAAACCCTCCTACCCTGGAGTTCTGAGGCGCTGGGTTGGGGTGGAGGCACAGGTAATCTTCCGAGCACAGGGAACGGTACTGGCCAAGGTGTAGAGTTGGGAATGACCCGGACCCTAGTGACAGAACAAGGAGCCCTTCAGCCTGGTTGGCCTCAAAGCTACACAGAGGATGCAAGCAGGACACGTGGTGGTCAAACAGGGTGTCATTGGACGGACGTGAGGGCCACGAGGACAGAGACCGGCATGCTCACATCTGGGTCCTCAGTTTTTGCTGAGCTATTCAAGGTGTGCATGCCCTTGAACAACCTCATTCTCTTTCCAAGCCTCAGTTTCTTCATCTGTAAAATACTATGCACCATTCAGGATTGTTGATACGATCAAGAAGATTAATGCACACGAATAACAGCCGTTGTCATTATAATATAACATTGAGAGAAGGCAACACAGGATCTCCCGAATCAGAAACGTGAACTCTCGGACATCACTCCTACTGGATTCGAACGTCAACAGGGGTTTACTGAGCGCCTGCGGTATGCCAGGCGCTGCTGTAGGTAGTTACTGGAGACACAGCTGGGAACAAAATGCACAGAAACACCCCCCTGGCCACGCCCCCAGCGCATCGCCCCGCCCAAGACCCGCCTCCCCTCCGCCCCCTCTTTCCTGAGCCTACCAGAACGAGGTAGAGGTGGAGGTTATCTACATATTCATGAGTCCATCAGCCAATCCACAGCCTGAACTCAGGCCTGTCTTTGGAGCCCGGGTGATTGTGACGTCAGGAGTGACGCAGTCAGTGATACTTAAAGACGCAGTAACCTCCGGTAGAGTAGGGAGGTTGGGACAGATTTAGAGCGACACACACCTGCCTCTCTTTGGGGGTCTGTACAATACAGGTTGGGATGTGCGAGGCATAGAAACCAACTCAGACTAATAGCACCGAAAGAGTGTTGCTTTCGTGGGTGAAGTCAGGGATACGTTTGGCGCGCGCACTCCCTGCCAGTCACTTGTCCAGCTCCGGGTTCTTGCCCGGAGCTGGAGCTTCAGCACCGGGGGTCGCGGACAGCTCCAGGGCCCAGACAGAGGGCCCTGAGTGGGTGGGTGTGCGGGTGTGTAGAGGGCTCTGGGGACAGGGTCCAAAAAGAGCCCCAGGCCCTCAGGCAGCCCACGGGAACAAGGGCCTACTCTCTCTGCCTGTCTGCCCCCCTATCCAAGCCTCAAAGTCTATGAATCCACCTGACATCTCCAGGCGGATGTTCATTAGGCCGAAACTGTTCCTGGTCCCCAGTCCTGCTGTTCCCACGTCGTCTCCATGTCTGCAGATGGAAGTTCCATCCTTCCGGGTGCTGGGGACAGATATCTTGATGTTATCCTTGACTTCTTGCTTGCTCACTCCATAACCAATCTATTAGGAAGTACTGTCGCCTCTGCTTTCAAAAGTCTATATTAAATCTGCGCACTTCTCCCGCCACCTCTGCCTCCCCTTGACGCAAGCCTAGGATCTCCCACCCGGACCAGCTCAGTCCCCTCCATCCAGGCCCTCGGCTCCAGTCCTCACCGGCCCCCCCGTCTGTCCTCCCCGAAGCAGCCACCAGGGGGCGCCTGTGAGCACCTGAGTCAGGCCCCGCCCCTCCTCTGCCCACAGCCCTCCAGGGTCCCACCTCCCTGGGGGTAAAAGCCCAAGTCCTCCCCGCGGCCCACAAGGCCCTGCACGGCCTGCCCCGCCCCCTCCCTGCCCTCCCCTCCTCCTTCTCTCCCCCTCACTCACTCTGCTCCAGACACACGGGCCTCTTCGCTGATCTTCCAACATGCCAGGCATGGCTCTGCCTCAGAGTCTTTGCACTGGCTGCGCCCTTTGCCTAGAACCCTCTTTTCCCTGGATATCACCTCCTTTCCACTCACAGCGAGTGGGGGTGGGATAAGTTACCAGGGGGCTAACTTTCAGGCATCATAGGCCCTGGAGACCTGGTGGAGATGTTGGTCTCTATCCCAAAGGCAATAGGGAGCCATGGAGTGTTTTATAGGAGGGAGAGGTGAGACAATCACATCTGCATCTTTTAGTTTCCTTCTGGCTGTTGTGTGAAGAACAAACTGCCCAGGAGACTATGTAAATAGAGGAGGCTTGTGCCGGCTCCCAGGCAGGCAATGGTGTGGCTTAGATGAGGCCAGGGCCCCCCAGAATTCCCCTTGGGAGAATCTGGGGTCTGCCTTGATTGTGCTTTGTCCCCCAGAGCTCAGTACAGCACCTGGCATACAGCAGGTGCTCAATAAAAGTCTGAGGAAGGAAGGAAAGAAGGAAGGAATGTCCCATGCCCAGAACCTTGGCTTGGAGACATCTGACGTTGCATTAGGACCTCACAGCAAAGCCCGCGAAGAGGACATCATTGGATCCATTGTACGGATGGGGAAATTGAGAGTCAAAGAAAGGAATATGCCTGAGTAAACCTAGGCTGACTCAAGGGTCAAGGCCTCTGGTGGTAATGGAAGGTTTCCAGGGGGAGGTGGCATTTGAGTGGAGCCTGGAAAGACAGAGATGAAGGTCAAGGGCCAGAGGAGGGCACTCTTGGCTACAGGAAAGGCATGAGCGAGCGCGTCACGTTGTGTGATGGTAGGAGGATGAAATCCAGCTGGAAACCTGATGGAGAGATTGTGCAGGGCTGGAGGTCGGGGGAAAAAGGTCCTGAGCTGGGAAGGTCTGTCAGGTGCAGAGAAAAGAGCTTCCGTATCTGCCCCGCGCCCAGAATGGGGGTCACTCCCCTCCCCCCGCCTTGAGTGTGGGAGGGGCCTGCGACTTGCTCTAACCAATGGAATATGAGAAGGTGATGGCGTCACTCCCATGGTTAGGTTACTTTTTCCTCCCTTGTGGTTTTTCCAATTGTCGTTAAATACATGTAACATAAAATTTACCATTTTAACCATTTTAGGAGTACAGCTCAATGACATTAAGTACATTCATATAATTTATAATATAAGCATTTAATGCTATGATTTTTCTCCTAAGCGCTGTTTTAGCTACATCTCACAAATTTTGATTTGCATTTTCATTGATTTAAAAGTATTTTCTCATGGCTCTTCCATCTAGGTTAGCAAGAAGTTTATGGTTTAATCTCCAAATCTTTGGAGATTTTTTTCACATAGCTTTCTGATTTTTTTCCACATAGTTACTGATATCTAGTTTAATTTTGTTACATACTTTGGATGATTTGACTTTTCCTAAATTTAAGGTTCGTTTTATGACCTACCTTGGTGCGTATGATTAGAGAATATGGTCTATCTTGTTGAATGTCCCATATTAACTTGAAAAGGATGTATATTCTGCTGTTGTTGGGTGGAGTGTTCTAGAAATGCCATTTCAAGTTGGTTGATAGTGTTATCAAGGTCTTCTAGTTCTTTGCAGATTTTCTGTCTACTTTTTCCACCAACTGCTGGGAGCATAGTTTGAAGTCTCCAAGTATAATTGTAGATCTGTCACTTTTCCTTTCTTCTTTATCAGTTTTTGTTTTGTGCGTCTTGACTGTATATTGTTGAATTGTTTGCTGGTTGTATGTGGTGAGATGCATACACATTCAAGATGGGTAAATTGGCCCTTTTATCATTATATGTCCCTTGCTATGATGACTGCTTTGTCTGCTTTTAAAATTTTATTTATTTATTTATTTAATTTTTGGCTGCACGCGTGCTTTCTCTAGTTGCGGCGAGCGAGGGCTACTCTCCGTTGCAGTGCACGGGCTTCTCATTACAGTGGCTCCTCTTGTTGTGGAGCATGGGCTCTAGGCTCGCAGGCTTCAGTAGTTGTGGCACATGGGCCCAGTAGTTGTGGCTCGCGGGCTCTATAGCGCAGGCTCAGTAGTTGTGGCACACGGGCTTAGTTGCTCTGCAGCATGTGGGATCTTCCCGGACCAGGGCTCGAACTCATGTCCCCTGCAGTGGCAGGTGGGTTCTTAACCACTGTGCCAGCAGGGAAGCCCCCCAGTATATTTTAAATGACTATTTTCTTGGTATATTTCCATCGTCCTTTTACTTTTATCTATGTCTTTATATTTTAAATGGGTGTCTTGCTAATCATGAATTTCCTCAGCTTTTGTTTGCTGGAAAAGCCTTTATTTCTCCTCCATATTCAAAGGATATTTTCACTGGGTATAAGCTTCTGGGTGGACAGTCTTTTCCTATCAGCACTTTAAAGACATCCTTTTTTTTTTTTTTTCACAGTAAGTCTGTGATCATTCTTGTCTTTGCCCCTCTGTAAGCCATGTGTCTTTTTCTGCTCAGCTGCCTTCCAGAATTTTCTCTTCGTTTTTAAATTTATGCGTTTTGAGTATGACATGTCTGGGTATGTATTTGTGGGAATATTTATTCCGTTTGGTATTTTCTGAGCTTCTTGGAACTGTGATTTGGTGTCTTACATTTTGGAAAATTATTGGGCTATTTTCTCTCTCTCTCTCTTTCTCTCTTTTTTTAAGTCAATTGAGGGAATCCCCTGGTGGTCCAGTGGTTAGGACTCTGAGCTTCCAATGCTGGGCCATTCTCTCTCAAAATATTCTTCTGCCCACTTTTCCATGTCCTCTGAGATTCCAGTTGCACATCTGTTAGATCATTTGATCTTGTCCTATGGCCTTTGGGGGCTCCCAACCTGTCTACAACACCTCTTTAATGCTTGATCATCTTTTTTTTGTTTTTTTTTTTCGCGGTACGCAGGCCTCTCACTGTCGCGGCCTCTCCCGTTGCGGAGCACAGGCTCCGGACGCGCAGGCTCAGCGGCCACGGCTCACGGGCCCAGCCGCTCCGGACGCGCAGGCTCAGCGGCCGTGGCTCACGGGCCCAGCCGCTCCGGACGCGCAGGCGCAGCGGCCACGGCTCACGGGCCCAGCCGCTCCGCGGCACGTGGGATCTTCCCGGACCGGGGCACGAACCCGCGTCCCCTGCCTCGGCAGGCGGACCCTCAACCACTGCGCCACCAGGGAAGCCCTTGATCATCTTTTTAGGAAAGACAGAGCAGGCTTCAGGCTTGTATTCTGGTTAGAGTTGGATAGGACTGGGGAGGATTTTTATTGTATTTATCTTTTCAGCTGACCTTGACTGGTGGCAGCCTGCGGTGGTGAGTTGTACTTTTCTCTTTAAACACATCCAAGTCTTTTTCTAGAAATGGGCGGATGGGAAGAAAAATGTTCAGTAATACTCGGACACAGACAAAAGGGGGCGGGTGGTCCGTGGGTAGCAGGAGGTTGAGGGGGACTTCCCTACCTAACCTCGTCTTTTGGCAGCTGGGGAAGCTGAGGCTCAGAGCGGCCCTGGGCCCTCTGTCCTTGGGATTGGGGGGTGGGAAGTGGAGGAGGTGCTGGAGGGACCCTCACTGGGCCCTGGTCCAGCTCAGCTGCCACTGGGGGTTTGGGCATCCAGCTGGCCCGCAGGGGTCTCGGTTTCCTTGAATGGAGATGTAGCTGATGAGCCAGGCCCCTCGACCGGATCTGTGTGTTGGGGGGGGGGGTGCCCAGCAGCCTCACCAGCTCCCCTGTCACACAGGGCATGGCTGGCTCTCTAGGCCTTTCTTGTTCTGTCTCTCTGTGTCTCTCTTTGTCTCAGACCCTCTGGCTGTCCCTGTGAAGTCTCCTTCTCTCGCCCTTCCCGTTTGAAAGCCTCCTCCTACATCTGCCTTCCGCCACGGGGCTCTGACCCGCTGTCTGAATGGCTGACCCCCACTGCACATCTGTGGGGTGACGGTCTCCTACGATCACAAGGTACTGAGGCAAATTATAGTTACGGGGCGGGGGCCTCCATGCGGGCGAACCGCGTCCGCTGGGCCGGGCCCTGCCGGCCTCAGCTGGGCAAGCTGGCTGAGGCGTGGCCCCGCTCGGGCCACGAGAGCCGTGCCTGGGCCCTTGCCCCTCCCCACCCCCCTTGCCAGACCTGCAGCTTTTGTGCCAAGAGGAAAATGCCTTTGGGGAGAGTCAACAGGAAATGCCAATGTTTGCAAAACCCTGACCAGCTCTTCATTCATTCATTTCAACAAATAGATTACCGAGCGTCTACTCTGTGCCAGGCACTGTTACAGACACTGAGGCCAAAGCCGTGAAGAAGACAGACAAAAGCTGACATTTCCCCCCCCCCCCCAGCTGCGGGCCACAGACAGTCAATAAATAAAGTGATTAAGGGAAATAAAGCTGGGAGGGGGCTGCATGTGTGCGGTGGCAAGCGCTATTAAGCAGGGGGCTGGGCGGGCGCCTTCCTCAGGAGGTGTCATCTGAGCTGGGACCCGGAGGAGGCGAGGGTGGAAGCTGGGTAGGTGTTCAGCATCGGCCCCCCCGCCCCCCCCAAATCACAGAACTGAGTTCTACTTGCTGTGTGTCCCTCGGTTCGTGACTAAACTTCTCGGAGCCTCAGTCTTCCTGTCTGTACCGACCTCACACGGCTTCTGGCGTGTAGTAGGTGGTCAAGAAACAGTGATCCGAATAATCAAATCTGATCCACACCCTTGCGCTTGGTCAGGGATCCTTGGAGCCTGTTGTGTGTGGGAGTCCCAGCTAGGGCTCAGACCCAGGTCCTGTTCCCTGGGAGTCCCCAAGCCAGATGCAGAAACTCTCAGTCCCGTGTGCTCAGGGTTGGAACCTAGGGCCAGAGGGTGTGCGTTGCACAATGTCTCTCCAACAAGAAGAAGGTGGATGGGGGACTTCCCTGGTGGTCCAGTGGTTAAGACTCCACCCTCCCAATGCAGGGGGCCCCGGGTTTGATCCCCGGTCAGGGAACTAGATCTCGCATGCCGCAACTAAAGGTCCCGCACGTTGCAACAAAGATCCCGCGTGCAGCAGCTAAGACCCAGCTCAGCCAAATAGATAAATAAATATTAAAACAAGAGAAAGGTGGCTGATAATCCAAGCCTCTCAGGGTGGGAGGTAAGAGCACGTACGTGTAGCCCAGACAGTGGACAGGGCGTGGCTGGGTGTCTCTCTGTCTCTATCACTCACTCTGTCTCTCCATCTCTGTCTCTCTCTCTTAGTGTCTCTGTTTCTCTTTTTCTCTGTCTGACTCTATCTCTCACTCTCAGGGACAGGTGGGGAATATTGGGCTGCTTTTGAAGGTTGCACAGGGGTCCCCAGGTAACGACAGGAGGAAGGGTGTGCCGGAAAGACAGGGAGAGTGAAGCCCAGAGAGGCCCAGGGACTGGTTCGAGATCACACAGCCGGGACTCAACAATCCAGGGCCCTCGGATGCCACCCTCTTTGTGCACCGAGGGTACCTCTCTCTCCCCACCTCTCAAAACGTACCATCTGCTGTGCCTTGGCTTCAGGGCCCCGCCTGGAGTTAATGAGACCTCGGGGCCTGGGCACCTCCCCAGCCAGCATCCAAGACAGGGGTGGGTGGGAGGGAGGGAGGGAGGGAGGGTTGAGGCCCCCCGCTGCACACACACCTCAACTCCCTCTGGCCCCCGAGCTTTCTTCCCTGATGGAGTTGATGGGAAGGAGAATCAGCAGGGTTGGGGGAAAAGGACAAGCCACACGCCTTCCGGGGCTGGGAGGGGGGTATTCCCAATCAGAGGCTCATTCACAAATCCACGTACCAACCTCTCTCTCTCTCTCTCTCTCTCTCTCTCTCTCTCTCTCTCTCTCTGTCACACACACACACACACACACACTCACGGCCTGCGACGGCCTCCTTGGGCTGTGGGTGGCCACTTGCAAGAGACTGGCCTGGTGTGTTTCAGACCAATGCATCTGCATCTCTCCCCCTCCTCTCTCAAGCCTGTGATCTCCAGCTCTGAGAGTCCCCGGCACCTTCTTCTGACTCCCCCAGAGAAAGCCCCTCGCTCGGGCCTATGGAAGTCCGGACCCCGGACCTGCGCCCCAGGCGGCCGGCCCAGCCTGCGCTTCTGACCGAGTGAGGCAGCTCTGGCTGCCCTTGCCTCCTTCCAAGCATGGAGGTGCCCGGGCCCGTGGTGTCCAGCAAGCCGGGCGAGACCTCGGTCAAATGGCAGCTCTGCTACGACATGACGGCCAAGATGTGGTGGATGGTGAGTGGGGAGGCACCCACCAGTGCCGGGTGGGGCTCGGGTGGAGGTCTTGGGGGACAGGAGGGGACAGTGGGGAGCCAAAGGGCTTTTCGCCCCGTTCTCTGGCCTCTCGGATTCGGGGACGCTCGGACATTGGTGAAGGGGGGTCAGATGTGGTTGGCAGCGGCAGTGACCCCTCCCTGGGCGTTTGGAAAAGGAGGAGAGGTGGTCAGAAGGGGGGAAACCAAGGCCAGACGATGGAGAGAAAGCCATTCCGGAGTCTTCCACCTGGCAGCGTGGCCAGGGCTGCCCAGAGGCGGTTGAGAGTCCGCATGTGCCGGTGTCTGTGGCCAGGAGGGTGCCGTCCTTTGGGGAGGTCTGCAGTATGTTAGCTGGATCTGAAACCTTGCAGTAGCCATGACTCCATTGCCCCAGGGCCTACGCTGGGAGGTTCTGAGTAGAGCGAGGTCTGGGGGCTAGGGGCGCTGGGTGGGAGGCTCAGGTTAACAGACAGGAGACGGGAGACTCATGGTCTGAGCTGCTGTGGGACTCTGGCCACACCTCTGCCCGTTTCTGTGCCCCCAGACCCTGGGGAGGGAATGGGCGCCCTGTAGCATCCGCCCTTAAGACTGGACACCCTTCTGGAAACTTCGAGGGGGATGGCCATGTTCCCTGAGTCGGGACCCAACTGATGGGAGAGAAGACATTCTTGGGCAAGGCAGGATGTGGCACCTGGGAGCTGGGTGTTTGCTGTTTGAGGCTCTGCAGCCAGCATGAAGCCACAGGCCTGTGCACCATTGTCTGCCCCGCCGTCCGTCCACCCCTCTGTCCCGCCAGGAGCTGGCCTGCCACCCAAAGTGGAACTCTGAAATCTTCTACCTACCTATACAGTTCTAGGTCTGAACCTGGGTGTGCTGTGTGACCTTGGGCCAGTGGCTTGCCCTCTCTGTTCCTCTGGTTCCCCTATCAGGGAAATGGGTTTGGGGCCTACACGTCTCAGGCTTCTCAGCAAGTGTTCTCCAAGGAGATCTGGGCCTTGGGTGGAAGACCTCCCACGACCCCTCATTACTGCTGCCCCTGGGGTTCAGGTGACTCAGGTGGTTTGGGTGAAGCGGGTGTTATAGAGTATCAAGGTTTTGGGGTCCATGAGGACAGAGATGTTCCCACATCCCTGAGTAGCATCACGCGTTGGTTTCATTTTTCATTCCTCATTTAGCCAACATTGATTAAGCACCTGCTGTGTCTCCAGTCCTGTTCTCCTGCTGAGGACACAGCAGTGACCCAGACAAAGACCACTGTCCTCTTGGGGCTGATGTTGCAGTGAGGGAGACAGAAAATAAAAGTATCAGTGCACAAAATCGGACTTAATTATGATTGTGGAAGGGGTTCTAAGGAGCTGGGGGCTTTGAGTTAGGCTGGGGGATCTAGGAGGGCTTCACTGACAAGGTGACATCTCATCTGAGACCTGGCAGATGGATGACAGAATTCATTAGAAGAGAAGGGGGAAGAGCATCCCCAGCAGGCACAGCCCATGCAAAGGTCCTGGGGCAGGATGGGGCCTGGTATGTTCGAGGAACAGCCAGGAGGCCCGTGGGTCTGGAGCAGAGTGAGTGAGGGGGGGAGAGGGAGGAGGGGAGGGCAGGGAGGGGACGGGGCAGGTCGGGCAGGCCCATGTGGGCCACGGGGAGGACTCAGGCTTTTACCCTGAGGGAGGTGGGAACACTGGAGGGCTGTGGGCAGAGGAGGGGCGGAGCCTGTTTTACATTCTTTAAAGCTCCCTTGGGCTTCTGTGGGGAGAAGGGATAGTCTGAGGCTGACGTGGCAGCTGGTACCAAGGGGAGGCCAGGGCAGCACCCAGGCCAGCCATGATGGGGGCCTGGGGATGGAGGGAAGTGGGTGGGTTTCTGATGAAGAAAGGCAAGAACCTGATGATTAACTTGGAAGCTCAGATAATGGCGTGATTTGCTTAAAGTCACACTGGCAAGTGGAGGGCAGAGCTGAGAACTGGAGAAGAGGCCTGGGGCTAGAGGTCAGAGGTGAGAGAGTGATTCCGCATCACCTTTCTCCAAAGTCCTGGGAATGTCAAGCAGTCTGCGACAAGGAGAATTGTTCTGTGCAAACTTGAGGTCTTATGAATAGAGATAGAAGCCCCAGTACAGAGGAGGTTATGGACCCACTAATCAGCTAAGGACAGGTGTCAAACTGCGGTATATCCAGAAGAGGAAAGAGGATGGGGTTCAGCAGCCTGTGGAGAAAGATTGAGAGATTCAGGACTTCAGCCCTAAAAAGATGCCTGGGCAAATTTGGTTAAATTCACCACCTTGCTCTGGGCTCAGTCCCAAGCTGGGTCATCTGGGCCCCCCACAGAAGATCAGCCCCAGCCCCACCCACATGGAGCCCCCAACACAAGAGCTGAAACAGCCAGACCCAAGACAGTTCTCAAATGTCCCCAGGTAGGGCTGCCTTTGGGCACAGGAAGCTGATGCGGGAGCTGGGAAGGTGGTCTGTGCAACCCCAGAGGGCAGAGCTCAGCCTCTGCAGGGGTCAGTTCAACATTGGTAAGAACTATCACCCCTCTGGCTGAAAGGTAATGAGGCATCCGTCACAGGAGGCATCCAAGCCCCACTTGCTGGGAATTCCATCCTTTTAAGTAGAGAGGACCAGGCCATTCTAAAAAGGTCTCTTTATGCTCAGAAGAGCAAAGATCCCTAGGTGGGTGAGGGACCCCCAGGCAGCATTCAAAATGTGGGGCTGGACAGGGAAGTGTGAGTAGGAGTCAAAGATTCCAGCCTCAGCCCCCAAATCCCAGGCAGACTCCCATCTCCTGCAGCCATTGGAGGCACGGCGCCCAGGGTCCATGGGACTTTCAGTGCCCTCAGAAATATTTAAATTTATTTATTTATTTATTTTACAACCAGAAGAACGCAAAATATGATAATAATGAATATATAGCAATGCATCTAGCCTGAATTATGTTTACGTGTATACCAACGCAACCAGAAAACATAATTTTTAATAATTTTATTTTTTAGGGAGGAAGGCCAAATGCGTCGGGCCCTCCAAAGTCATAATGCAGCTACATTCATTCAGTCTCTGTTCATTCGTGCAAAGAGCAAATTATCTCACTTCTTGGTGCCTCAGTTTCCTCATCTGTAAAGTGGGGGGGGGGGTGCGTGAAGAATAAAGCCTCTCTCCTACAGGGTCCTTGTGGGATAATCCAGTGAGCCAATGACCATGGAGGTGTCTGGCAAACTGTTAAGGGCGGTGCCCAGGTCAGGAACTGTGTGATACTCACACAGCTAAAGCAGGAGAGATTGTGGTTAGATTCCAGGAGGACTTCCGTGGCTGCTCCATGTATTCAGCAAGTGCCTATTATGTGTCAGCTGTGAGCTAGGCTGACCCAGCCCTGCCCTTCTTGGGCTCATGGTCCAGTTGGGGGTCAGGGAGTTAGAGAGAAAATGAATAAATGCACGAGAGAATTCCAAATTGGGAGGAAGTCTGCAAAGACATTAAAGGGGTGGGTAATGGGCCTGAGGAGGAAGGCGGGTGGGCAGGGGAGACCTCTCTGAGTTGCAGCCTGAGTGATCTCAGGGACCAAAGGGCTGGAGGTAGTGAGCACAGCCTGTGAAAAGGTCCTGGGGCAGGACCGGGCCTGGTGTGTTGGAGGAACGCTGGGAGGCCCGTGTGGATGGAGCAGAGTGAGAGAGGGGGAGAGAGGGAGGAGGTGAAATTATGATTGTGGAAGGGGTTCTGAGGAACTGGGGGCTTTGAGTTAGGCTGGGAAATTTAGGAGGGCTTCATTGAGGAAGTGACATCTCATCTGAGACCTGGCAGATGACAGAATTCATTAGAAGAGAAGGGGGGAGAGCATTCCCAACAGGAGGCACAGCCCGTGCAAAGGCCCTGGGGCAGGACTGGGCCTGGCGTGTTGGAGGAACAGACAGGAGGCCCTTGTGGATGGGGCAGAGTGAGGGAAGGGGAGAGAGGGAGGAGGGGAGGGCAGGCAGGGGACGGGGCAGGTCGTGCAGGGCCTTGTGGGTTTGTGGGGAGGACTTGGGGTTTTATTCCAGGGGCACTAGGGAGCCCTGGGAGGGCTGTGAGCAGGAGAGGGCCTCCCCCATCTGCCGAGGGGGTCCCTCTGTCCGTCTGTGAGTGCCGCCCGCTGCCTCCCCCGCCGTGTGCCCGGCGCTGGGGTGGGATTCGGGGGGCACGTAGTCTCCCCAGCCCCCGGCCCGCGCCCGCCCGGCCGCCACCCACTCTGCCCACATCTGAGGGACCGAGGAGCCGGACAGTCTGCTGCAAACCACGGAATGTTTCCCGGAGCGCCTGGGCTGGGAATGTCAGCGGTGAGGAGGGGAAGGGCGGGGAGCCCCGGAGAAGAGAGTTGGGGAGACACAGAAAGCAGGGCCAGGGAGGGGGGCGGACCCAGGCAGCACAGAGGGCTGAAGGGGTCACCATCATGCTCCCCCACTTTACAGACGGGGAAACGGAGGCACAGGGCGGTGAATGGACTTGTCCACAGAGCTGGGGTGAAGCAGCACAAGGATTCGAACCCGGGCTGCAGAGCTTGTGGGCTTAACCCCTGAAAGAGTCAGTGCAATTCTTTCAGTGAATGCATGAAAGAAAGAAAGAAAGAAAGAAAGAATGAATGAATGAATGAATGGTCTCTGCAACTGAGTGAATGAAGGCAGCCAACACTGCCGGCCCCGCCTCTCACTTGAGCCTGAGACAACCAGTACCTGACCACACCCATCAGCTCCCCACCCCACCCCAGCTCCAGGTCCCAGCACTTTCCTACCTTCTGGAAGTCCTTCCTCTCTTCCAATCTTTCTTCTCCTGGGCAGGCAAACATGGGGTGTTCAAAGCCTCCTCTGGCGGCTCCTGAGGCTGCCCCTCCAAGAGCAGGGTAGAGCTGGGCTGCTGCTCATTCTAGAAGTCAAGAGAAGGAAAAGCCATGGCTCAGAGAGGGACAGTACTTTCCCCAAGGTCACACAGCAAACTACTGTAAATTTGCAGCCCTGAGCCAAGAGCTCAAGATAATAGCCATTGGAGTCCTCCCAACAAGCCTATGAAGAAGGAACTGCCATGATCACCATCTTACAGATGGGGATACAGGCTCGGAGAGGGACGGTCACTGTATGAGGAGGAAGGGATGTGACAAGATAATGTGGTGGTTCAGAGCTTACCCTCAGGATCAGCCTCTGTCTGTCATCCATGAGAGGCTGCTATTTTGGGAGGTCACTTCACCCAGGTAGTAGGTGTCACACCCCAGCCCCACACAAGCTGATGACACAGTGCTTTGGCCCCCCTTTGCCCCTGGTGGCCTTGAGAGGCTCCGAGAGCCCGAGGCCTAGAGCCCAAGACAGGGTGGCGGTGCCTGGTCTTTGGATGGAAACTCAGGGAGCAGGGAGAGGGCCCTGGCCGGGGGCGGAGGGGTGGGGCTCCCTGGAGGAAGTGATATTTCAGCCAAGCCTGGGCGGGGGGATGCTAAGGCTTTCAGCTCAGAGAGATGGTGGTGAGGGCATTCCTGGCAGAAGGAACTGTGCAGACACAGGTGTGGCGGTGGGAATGTGCTGGGTGTGACAGAGCTAGAGGCCAGAGGAGGTGAGTGAGGTAGCAGAGGAAGGCGAGAGAGAAGTGTGAAGCCAGACCCTGGTGGGCCTTGCATGCAGGGCTGCGGAGCTGGGCCTCCCCTCCCGGGCAGCAGGGAGCCGTGCGGGGTGAATGAGTGGGGAGGGACACGGCCAGATCTCAGGCAGCTGTAGGATTGGGAATGGGGGCTGGGAGGAGAGTGAAACGGTGATCCAGATGGTGGAAAAGCGGACCTGAGCGTGGATGGGGGAGAGGCCCGAGGGGGAGAATGGGCAGAGCGTGAGCGCCCACAGGCTGCGGAGAGGGAAGGGGGAGGAGGTGAGGCCGATGCTGCGATCCCAGCCTCAGGGGCGGTGAGCAACAGTGGAATTGTCCCTGAGGTGGGGACATGGGGTGGAGGAGGGGCAGGAAGATTCTGAGTCTAAGGATCCTAGGGGATGTCCTAGCGGGGAGGCTGAGTAAGGTGTGGAGAAAACCACTGGGGCCTAAAGTAGTGCACGGTACATCTTACGTGATCAGTAACTGCTTATCCATGGGAGGGAGGGACAGAGGGTCAGGGAGGGAGAGATAGAAGGATAGAGGGATGGATGAGTGGGTGGGTAGATGGGTGGATGGACTGTGGATGGATGGGTGAATGGATGGGTGGATTGTGGATGGATAGGTGGATGGATTGTGGATGGATGGGTGGATGGATGGATGGGTGGATGGATGGATGTATGGATTGTGGATGGATGGATGGGTGGGTGGATGGATGGGTGGATTGTGGATGGATGGGTGGATGGATAGGTGGATGGATTGTGGATGGATGGATGGATGGATGGATGGGTAGGTGGGTGGATGGATGGATGGATGGATTGTGGATGGATGGATGGGTGGGTGGGTGGATGGATGGATGGGTGGGTGGATGGATGGGTGGATGGATGGATGCGTAGGTGGTTGGATGGATGGATGGATGGATTGTGGATGGATGGGTGGATGGATTGTGGATGGATGGGTGGATGGATTGTGGATGGATGGATGGGTGGGTGGATGGATGGATGGATGGATGGATTGTGGATGGATGGATGGGTGGGTGGGTGGATAGATGGATGGATGGATTGTGGATGGATGGATGGGTGGGTAGATGGATGGGTGGGTGGATGGGTGGATGGATGGATGGATGGATGGGTGGGTGGATGGATAGATGGGTGGATGGATGGATAGATGGATGGGTGGGTAGATGGATGGGTGGGTGGATGGGTGGATGGATGGATGGATGGATGGATGGGTGGGTGGATGGATGGATGGATGGATGGATGGATGGATGGGTAGGTGGTTGGATGGATGGATGGATTGTGGATGGATGGATGGGTAGGTGGTTGGATGGATGGATGGGTGGATGGATGGGTGGATGGATGGATGGGTGGGTGGGTGGATGGATGGATTGTGGATGGATGGATGGATGGATGGATGGGTAGGTGGTTGGATGGATGGATGGGTGGATGGATGGATGGATGGATGGATGGATGGGTGGATGGATGGATGGGTGGGTGGGTGGATGGATTGTGGATGGATGGATGGGTGGGTGGAGGCTGAAGACAGAAGTGGCTACCCTGAGTGTGAAGGAAAAAGGGCCCAGCACAGCCTGGTGAGGGCCAGGCCGGTGAGATTTGGTGGTGGTGGGGGGTCCCAGAAACCATGTCGGTTGCCCCATAACTCTCTCGCAGTGAGGCACCCCCAAGTCCTCTCCTCCGTCCTCACTCTCCATCGACAGCTGTGGGGCTAGATATTCCTCTCCACGCACACATGGCTCAGCTCTGGGGGGCCCACCGCAGACAAATCAGTGGAAAATTAAAATAGTGCCTGTGTGCTGGTTATCGGCGGTCTCAGCTGGGCCGCTTAATGACCCCGTTCTGGGGATTGTTACCAGCTGGAGGTGGCTGGGGGTGGGCATCGGCGCAGAGCCACCCAATCTGAAAGGGAGAGGGAGGGGGTGGTACCTGGAAACAGTGCTGCCGGGAGAGGGGAAGGGCCATACGGTGGTCGTGATGGGAATCCAGGAGAAAGATGGTGCTGGGCCCTAGGTATGGACCAGCCTGGGCCCTGCATTCTGGTGGGTCCTCCCTCCGGGCCTGTGCCCTGCAATCCCTCCTGCAGGGATGCCTGGTAGTTTCAGCTCATCTTTTAAGTCTCAGGCCCAATGGCACCACCTCCCGGAAGCCTTCCCCAGACCAGATCAACTCCTCCAGTCATTTACTCTCTGCCCTGCTCACCTGTATGTATAATGTTATCCTCATGGATACACGGGTGTTAAGAGCAAGAACTTCACTTTGCCGCTCGCCAGCTGTGTGTCCTTGGGTAAGTCACTCTCCCTCTCTATGCCTCATCTTCCTCATCTGTAAAACAGGGATGATTATAACCCCTTCCTCATAGAACTGTTGGGAGGATTCAGTGAGCTATTCAGGGCAAACTGGTAATTACTGAACACTTACTGTGTGCTGGGCAATCCCATTTTAGGGATGGGGTCACTGAGGCCCACAGTGAGATAAACTAACCTGATACCGTCATTGTGTTGTGTGCCTCGACCAGGACAATCCCTTCTGCCCTGATTCCCCAGCTCCCACCCTGGTTTCCACAGTCTGTCCTCCCCATAATGACCACCAGAGGGTGCAGGTGAGCACCGGAGGCAGGTCCTCCTCCCTCCTCTGCCCACAGCCCTCCAGGGCTCCCACGTCCCTGGGGTAAAAGCCCAAGTCCTCCCCACCACCCACAAGGCCCTGCACGGCCTGCCGCGTCCCCTCCCTGCCCTCCCCTCCTCCCTCTCTCCTCCTCGCTCACTCTGCTCCAGACGCATGGGCCTCCTCGCTATTCCTCCAAAGGAACCAGGCCCGGTCCTGCCCCAGGGCCTTTGCACGAGCTGTGCCTTCCACCCGAGATGCTGTTCCATATCCTTTGGCCAAACTGGCTTTGTCTCATTCCTCAGTTCTCAGCTCAAATGGCCCTTGGACAGCCCCCCTTCCCAACTAAAGCAGGTCTTTCTGCTGTTCTGTCCTTACCCTTCCCCCATTCTTCTCCTGAATGCAACAAACGCAAGTTGCAATTATATTCTGTGTAATTCTGTATCTCCCACTGGACCACAAATGAGAGCAGGGATTTCTGCCCTGGCCTTCTCTGGGTCCCCAGCGCTCCACATAGGTCATGGCGCACAGGAGGCACTGAATAAATGTTTATTGAAAGATGAACAAAGGAGTAGATAAACATCACACAAATAATGTGCATGACAGAGCAGTCACAAACCCCCATCTCTCCAAGCTCAGCACCTTTATTCGCCCCGCTCTGGCTGACTTGATGATAATTTTAAACTAGTAGTTCATAGATGCCACTCTTTTCTTTTTACTTTCCGTACGGGATAAGACAAATCCAGAGGGCAGAAATAGACCTCAATATATTTGGGGACTTTTCCAATTGGTGGAGAAATGACGGTTTCTTCAATAAATTTTGATCGAAGGACAGCTTTAAGGAACAAAAACTCCAACATTTTATTTTGGTATCGTTTTAGAGAAAAGTCACAAAGGTAACACAGAGAATTCCCATATACCCTCACCTGACTGCACTGATGGGAAAATCTTTCTTAACAGCTGCGCATTTGTCACAACTAAGAAATTAACATCAGGATAGTACTATTAACTAAACTCCGTCTTTTAACATCACTGCCTAAGCTTTACCATTTTTTCTATTAACGCCCTCTTTTTGCTCCAGGATCACACATAGCATTTACTCATGATGCCTCCTTAGGCCCCCTGGGCTATGATAATTTCTCCATCCTTTCTTGTTTATCATGACCTTGACTGTGTCGAGGAGGACTGGCTGGCGTCCTGAGAACATTCCCTGATCCGGGTTTCTTGCATATTTTCTCATGATTAGACCGGGGTTTTGGGGAGGAAGACACAGAAGTGAAATGCCCTTCTCATTACCACCCCATCAGGGGTCCGTGACGTGCACACGACGTCACCCTGAGGGTGACCTTTTTAAAATAAATTGAACAGTAGTTGATTTACAATATTGTGTTAGTTTCAGGTGTACAGCAAAGTGATTCAGTTACATATATATTCATATATTCTTTTTCAGATTCTCTTTCATTATAGGTTATTACAGGATATTGAATAGAGTTCCCTGTGCTATACAGTAAATCCTTGTTGTTTATCTATTTCATATATAGTAGTGTGTATCTGCTAATCCCATACCTGTAATTTATCCCTCCCCCTGCCTTTCCCCTTTGGTAACCATAAGTTTGTTTTCTTTTTTTTTCTTTTTTCTTTTGCGGTACGCGGGCCTCTCACTGCTGTGGCCCCTCCCGTTGTGGAGCGCAGGCTCAGCGGCCATGGCTCACAGGCCCAGCCGCTCAGCCGCATGTGGGATCTTCCCAGGCCGGGGCACGCACCTGTGCCCCCTGCATCGGCAGGCGGACTCTCAACCACTGCGCCACCAGGGAAGCACGAACATACATTTTTTAGAGGCAATTTGGTATTATAGCTCTGCCAAAGTTTAAAGTGCAAACGTCTTTAAAAGAATTTCTTTTTAATTGAAGTGTAGTTGATTTACAATGTCGTGTTCATTTCAGCTGTACAGCAAAGTGATTCAGTTATGTATATATTTTGCAGATTCTTTTTTCTTTTAATTTATTTTACTTATTTATTTTTGGCTGCGTTGGGTCTTCATTGCTGTGCAAAGGCTTTCTCTAGTTGTGGTGCTTGGGCTTCTCCTTGCGGTGGGCCTATCTTACTGTGGAGCACGGGCTCTAGGCGCCCAGGCTCAGTAGTTGTGGCTCGCCGGCTCAGTAGTTGTGGCTCGCCGGCTCTAGAGCACAGGCTCAGTGGTTGTGGTGCACGGGCTTAGCTGCTCCGCGGCTTTTGCGGATTATTTTCCTTGTAAGTTATTACAAAATATTGAGTCTAGTTCCCTGTGCTATCCCGTAGGTCCTTGTTGGTTATCTATTTTATACATAGTAGTGTGTATATGGTTTTTAAAAAATATTTATTTATTTGGTTGCACCAGGTCTTAGTTGCAGCAGGCGGACTCCTTAGTTGCAGCAGGCGGACTCCTTAGTTGCGGCTCGCCAACTCCTCAGTTGCAGCATGTGAACTCTTAGTTGCGGCACACATGTGGAATCTAGTTTCCTGGCCAGGGATCAAACCCGGGCCCCCTGCATTGGGAGCACCGAGTCTTAACCACTGCACCACCAGGGAAGCCCCTGTAGTGTGTATATGTTAATCACAAACTCACAATTTACCTTTCCCCCCAACCCGGCAAACGCCTTTTAACACCACATTTCCAATTCTTGCAATATATCCTCCATGTCTGCAGAGATACGTGTGTAAAGGTATTTGGCACCATATTGTTTGTGGTAACAAACGCTGGCAACAACCAAAATTAGCCTCAAGAGAAGACTAATTTATAGAAACCGTGGTCAGCAGAAAACAGAATGGTGCTTCCTCAAAAAATTAAACATAGAATCATCATATGACCCAGCAATTCCACTCCTGGGTGCATTCCCCAACTGAATCGAAAGCAGAGTCACAAAGAACTATTTGCACACACGTTCACAGCAGCATTATTCACAACAGCCAAAAAGGTGGAAGCAACCCAAGCGTCCGTCGACAGATGATGGATGAACAAAATGTGGTCCATCCGTACAATGAAATATATTATTCAGCCTTAAAAAGGAAGGAAATTCTGACATGCTCTCCAACATGGCTGAACCTTGCAGACATCGTAGTGAATGAAAAAAGCCAGGCGCAAAAGGACAAAGTGTCTGATTCCACTCACGTGAGGTCCCTAGCGGAGTCAAATCCATAGAGACAGGAAGTAGATGGTGGGGGCCAGGGGCCGGGGGGAAGGATGGGACGTCAGTGTTTAAAGGCAACGGAGTTTCCGTTTGGGAGGATGAGAAAGTTCTGGAGACGGATGGTGGGGATGGTTGCACCACAGTGTGAATGTACTTAATGCTACTGAGCTGTGCACTTACAAATGGTTAACACGGTAAACTTTATGTTATATATATTTTACCACAATTTTTTTTTTTTTTTTAAGTGTGCATCCATTCAGTTGACTTCAGTCCCTAACAAGCTGCTTCGGCTGTTGGGCAGCCAACATTTAGGACAAACCAAGGGATAAAGGCTGCAATGCTTATGGGTCCCGCGAGAGGGCAGCACATGACCGGGAGACCCGCCTTAACGCTTAGATCCACGTTCGCACGTTACTGAAGGCTTCCTGTCTGTTTCCCACCTTTTTTGTTTTGTTTTATTTACCTCTGTATTTCTATCCTTTTTTCCTATTACTGTCCCTTCATAGGCAAACGTCTCAAGTGTTCAACGTGTGTCTTTTCTACATCTATGTGTCATTGAAAATGTATTTTGTTAGGTTGTATGCATAGGTGATATGCCTGGAAAGACTATGCATGAGTGGCTGTGTGGCTGTGTGCCAATAAAACTTTATTTATAATAGCCAGGGATGGGCTGTGTATCGGTCAGGGTTCTCCAGAGAAGCAGAACCGATAGGATGTGTGTGTGTGTGTGTGTGTGTGTGTGTGTGTGTGTGTGTGTAGACATAGACAGATAGATGTAGAAATAAAGATAATTATTTTAAGGAGTTGTCTCCTGCCATGTGGGAGCTGGCAAGTCTGAAATTTGTAGGGTAGGCCAGCATGCTGGAAATTCAGTTATGAGGCGGTGTTGCAGCCTTGAGCCTGAAATCTGTAGGCCGGGCAGACTGGAGACTCAGGCAGGACTTCTGTGTTACAGTTTTGAGGCAGAATTTCGTCTTTCACCAGGAAACCTCAGTGTTTGCAGTTAGGTCCTTCGACTGATTTGACGCAGCCCACCCACATCCTGGAGGGCCACGTCCTTCACTTAGAGTCAACTGATGCAAACGTGAACGGCATCTACACAGTCTTTGCACAGCAACATTTAGACGAGGTCTCACAAAATGTAACCATCCCAGGCTGAATTTGATCCGTAGGCCACAGTGTGCCAACACCCGTGTCTTAATTTCCTGGGGCTGTTATAACAAAATGTCACAAATCAGGTGTCTCGAGCCACAGAAATTTGCTGTCTCACAGCTCTAGAGGCTAGAAGTCCAAAATCACGGTGTCCGTAGGGCTGGTTCTTTCTGAGGCCGCGTCGAAGAATCTGTTCCACATCCCCCTCCGTGGCTTGTAGACATCTGTCTTCATGTTCACACGGCCTCTCCCTGGGTGCACATCTCTGCCCAAATTTCCCCTTTTTAGAAGGACACCAGGCATACTGGATTAAGGCCCACCCTAATGACCTCATTTTTAGCTTGATCACCTCTGTAAAGGCCCCCATCTCCAAATACCATCACATTCTGAGGTCCTGGGGTTTAGGACTCCCGTGTACGCATTTGGGGAGGATACAGTTTGACTCGTAATACCCTGTTATAAATGTGGATGGTTCTTTCTCCTTACTGTATAATATTCCATTGTATGAATATACCTCACTTTTTTCATCTGTCCTAGTAAGGATGGGCACTCTAGTTGTTTCCATTTTGGAGTTTTTATGAGTGAAGCTGCTATGGCCGTTCCTATATGTGCCTTCTGGTGGATAGACGCAGCATTGCTGTTAGGTGTGTACTTACCTGTGTCAACTGATAGTGACAGGCTGCTTCCCAGGGGGCTGCCACAGTCCACACACACACACACACACACACACACACACACACACACACACACGTGGGCTCCCAGCAACCCTCAGCATTATCCATCTTTCTCATTTTGCCCCTCAGACAGGTGTAAAGTGATACAGCTGTGCTACTCTGCATTGCTCCTGGGTTGACCATTTCTGCTTTCCTCTGAAAGTCACCTGTTCACACACGTTGTCCACTTTGCTCTAGGGGTGCCATCTTTTTGTAATGGTTTTGAGGAGCAGGGCCACTGTGTTGCACACCTCCAGGGCAAACATTCCCACTGGGATGTCTTAGAACTCAATTAGACTAGAGTGAGAATGACTTCCCCTGCAATATGCAATACAGCAGCCCTGGGTAGGAGCTCCTTGGATACTCCAGCTATTGGCCCTGCCATTTCTCCTCCTGTCCCATCATCTCTCTAATTCACTGTGTTCCTAGTGTCCTTGACTGGACAGAAACTTTAATTTTAATGTCATGGAATTCACACATCCTTTGCCTTCTGGCTTGTGCTTCCGAGGCTTTGTTTGAGAAGTTCTTTCTCACCCCCAGGTCCTAAAGTTCTTTTCCTACATCTTCTTCTATCAATGTTCCTGTTTTTTCTTTCACATTTAGGTCTTTAATCTGGGGGGCATCCATCTGCTGGTGACATCAGCCAGGGAACCAGTTTGAGTTTTCTCATGGAGCAAGCCAGGTTTCCCCAATGCCGTTGGTCCAGCCACCCGTCTTTTCCTCTTTGGCTTGAGGCATTACCTCTGCAGATATCCGAGGATGCACCTCTGGGCTCTCAAATCTCTCGGATGGGCTCATTTGATTATTTTAAACATCTTGCCCCATTGGATGCCGTTGGTGAGGTGTGGACACTTACTCTATTTGACAGTTGGGGAAACTGAGGCTCGGGGAAGGGAAGAGAGCTCCCAAAGTCATATTGTGGGAGGATGAGGGTAGAGTCAGGACCGGAAGCTGGGGCAGGTTGAGTGTTTTAATTGGTTCTGTTTATATCCATTAGTGTAAAGCAGGGGGTCACAAGTTTTTTCTATAAAGGGGTAGATAATCAATATTTTTAGCTTTGTGGGCCAGTCAGCCTCTGTCATGACTATTCAACACTGCAGTTCCAGCATAAAAGCAGCCATAGATGACATGTAACTAAATGGGATGGCTGTGTGCCAATAAAACTTTATTTATAAAAACAAGTGGTGGGCCGAACTTGGCCCCTGGGCTGTAGTCTGCTGACCAACTGGCTTAAATGTTTAGCAAACCCTGCTGGGTGTCAAAGTCTGTTCTGGGCACTGGAGATACAGCAGTGACCAAGACAGATGTGCACAAACACAGAAATGAATAACTTCTAACAATGAGGAGGCTATGAAACAAAAAGACAGGATGACAGGTGGATGGCAAGTGGGAGGGGAGAAGGGAGGGAAGGCCTCATAAAGAAAGTGTCCTGAAAGATGAGAAGCCAGCCTTGAAGAAATTGGGGAAAGATGTCCCTGGCTGAGAGCACAGCTCATGCAAAGGTCCTGGGGCAGGACTGGGCCTGGAGTGTTGGAGGAACAGCGAGGAGGCCCGTGTGGCTGGAACAGAGTGAGCGAGGGGGAGAGAGGCAGGAGGGGAGAGCAGGGAGGGGACGGGGCAGGTCGTGCAGGGCCTTATGGGCTGCGGGGAGGACAGTGGGATTTTATTCTTAGGGTGACGATAACCATGGAGAGATGGAGGGCCTTTTTACAGATGGGATGGGGTAGGGGCAGGAGTGAAATCCAGGAAACCAGAAAGGAGCTGCAGCAGCCCCCGTTGGGCAAATGGCTTCACCTTTCAGATTCTCAGTTTCCCCATCTGTAAAATGGGACCCATGAAACCCACTTACTCCACAGCAAAGCAAGAGCCCACGGTATGTTCACACGCGCAGGTCTCAGAGTCGGATTAAGATCCGAGGTCTAACTCGAGCTGCTGGAAACCACCTAGGCCCGGTCAGTGCCCCCCACACAGTAGGCCCGCAGGGATGCTACAGGGTGTGAGCAGCGGAGGAAGCTGGGTAAATGCCCAATTTCAGGAAGGCAGAGGCACGGGATGGGGGTGCAGAGCAGAGGGTGAAGGGTTGAAGCCGTGCCCTGCTTGGCAAGTCCTCGGGGGCAGAACCCCTCTTGTCCTCGCCCATTTCACTCTCCCTGGGTCTGTGCCAGTCACGGGGCGGGGGGGTTCCCCAGAACTTCCTGGTAGGTTCAGTTACTATGATGGGTGTGGTTCCTGAGAAGGCTGGGGACTGTTGGTCGGGATGGGAGGGAGTGGATCATGGGGTGAACCAGCACGGGGACCACCCGTGGGAAGGCCTGGGCCATATAAGGAGCCTCTACTGCCCCCTCCCTGCCTCCGGAGACATCAGACACCTGCAAGGGGGCAGCGGGCAGCCAGCCCGGGAGTTGGGAGGAGTGGGAATTCCAACCTCTCCCTCATCCAGTCCAGTTACTGCTGCCAGCCGAGGCCCTGACCTTTCTCCCAGATCCCGGAGCTGAGTAATCGTTACCGGAAAAATAAGTCAGGCAGCTGAGTGGCTGCGGAGCATCCTCCTGGGGTTGGGGTCACTCTGGGTCCCCAGTCTGGTTGCTGGAGACCAGGGTACCACGGCCATGATGTGTATGGGGTCAAGGTTCCCCCTCCCCTCCCCCTGCACTCTCTACCCCCTCCTGTGCCCACACTGCCCCCAACACAGGTTCCCCACCACCCCGAAGTGACACGCTGCCCACCCCTCTCACAGCTCCCTGCGAGGTCTGACAAGTGGGTGCAGAAAAAGGCCCAGGCATCCCTGGCTGCCCCAAGCATCCTCCAGCCTTGGTCCCGCAGACGCCTGGGTCCAGGAGGAGCAGGGCAGCAACTTGGCTGGGAGTCTTGGACATCAAAGGGAGCTGGATTTGAACCTCAAGCTCTGTCATTTCTTTGCAGGGTGACCTTGAGCGAATGAGCTTGAGCAGTTGGCCCTCCCTTTCTGAGCCTCAGTTTCCACCTCCGGGAAATGGGAACAATAAAACAGCCCTTCCTGGTTTTGTGAGGCTCCCGAGGGATGCCCACGTGAGCATCCCAGAACAGAGCATGGTCCTGAGCGGCTATGCAGTACACACGAAGAGCTCCCCAAATGGGTGCAGGGTGCTTCCCGGGTGCTGGGTCCCTGTGGAGCTGGAATTCCAGGGAGAGAGACAGACCACAAAGGAAAAAGATCACAGTGTTGGGGGACACTGAGTGCCATAAGGAAAACTGAAATGATCGTTAGACTTTGCTGTTGTTTCAGCTGGCGTTGTTGATAGCCAATGGATAGTGTGGATAGCCCATGCTCCACACAAGGCCTCCCAAGGCCTGGGATTATTTAGTGCCCACTGTGTCCCATGCTCCAATCGCGGCTTAACCCTGCAAAACCCATTTCCCAGAAGAGCGTGTGAGGTCTCGGGTTTGTCCAGGGTCACGAGCCAGTTGTGCAGGCAGGGCCTGGGAGCGGAGCTGCCGGGAGGCACACTTCCTGGACCTGCCTCCCCTCCTTGGGCAGAGCTGGCACCCTCCCAGCTGCAGCGGCCCCACCAGCCCCGCGCTTCCCCCAGCGGGGGTCCCGGAGGGCTGCACTAGGGAGGGGTGTGGCCAGGGCGAACACCGGGGCAGGGCACAGAGGGAGCAGGGTGCCGCCGCTGACCCCCAGGGCTGCCTGGGAAACGCCAACGCCTCATCCTGGCTCCAGAGGACACGTTGTACTAGAGATTATATAAACCAACCTCTCCATTCGTTGGCTTAATTCTTTCAGGCTTTTCCCCCTCATCTGTCATTCTTTAATCGCCCTGTTAACGGAGCTCCCGGCCAGGCCTCTCTCTGCAGCCCGACCCCAGCCACTCCTGTCTCTCTCCGTGAAGATCCAAGTGGGGGCCTCTGCCGCCCCCCAAGGCCAGGTCGAGGTGGTGGGAGGGGCGGGCATGGCTGGTGCAGCGTGTCTGAGAGACGGGAGCATAGGGCCCAGAGCCAGGGCACCCAAGTCAGGCTCTGACTCCACTCTCAGTTTCCTCCTCCAGAAAGTAGGGGTCCCTACCTCCAGGTTGCGGAGAAGGCCACGAAAGGAGCGAGCACATAGTAGGTGGTCAGTTAACGTGGGCCGTTCACCATTCTGATGAACCAAGAGGTGGGGTGCCCACCCCCACCATGGGGCAGGGGGTACAGGACAGCCCGGGACTGGCCCTGGGACCCCATGACCCTGGTGGCCCTCGCCAAGACTCGGTACATCCCTCTGTGAAGTGGGGAGGCCACCTCCCCTCAGCTAAGCCTGTCGAGAGAGTAAATCCTAAGAGTTCTCATCATAAGGAAAAAAATCGTTTCTATGTCTTTAATTTTGTATCTACGTGGAGTGATGGGTAAATGTATGGTGGTCATCTGAAAAATTAAAATAAATGAAAAAGCCTCTTATCCTGAGAAAGAAGAAAGAACCTAACTAAAAATAAGTAAAGAAATACATACGTAAGCCGGGCCCATTGCACAGATGGGCAAACTGAGGCTGGGTTCCCCTGTGCGTCCGGGACAGGGCTGGGAGTTGGCGCCCAGTGGAGAGGAGGCTAAGATGGAGTACTGAGCTGAGGGCATCAGTCCCCATGGCCTGATTCCAAGTCATGGCCACCCCTGCTCTGCACCTCTGTTTCCCTCCTCCAGCAGATGGGCCGCGTGGGCGGCGATGTCAGGGTGCCTGCCCTCCCCACCCTGCCTCTCTGCCCCTTTACGTAACCCAGCAGCACAGCCGGAAATCACCGTGCCAACGACTCTCTCCCTCTGTAACCGACTTCCTGCGGTTATGGCCCACCTTGGGTGCCAGCCGCCCTCTCCCCACCGCCCCCCCACCCCGGGCCGCAGAGCCAGGGAGTCCCGTCCTTTTCCAAGGCTCCCACTCCCAGGAAGCCAACCCCCTCAAGTGGCATGTCTACCTGGGTGACCGTGGCTGCCAGGGGCCATCACCAGGCTCCTTCTGCTGCTAGCCTGGGAAATCCCTTACTGGCTGCCTCCTAACCCACAGCTGGGGGTCAGAGGGCAAAGGGCAAAGGCCAAGGAGCTCCCTTTTCAGATCTAGAGGAGCAGGAGTTGCCTCCTGATTTCTGGAAGGGAAAGAAACCTCCCATTTGGCAGGACTTTTCCGAGCTGCTGGCAGGAAGGGAGGGAGGGAGCCCCCACGGTGGGAAGAGGAGACCCCAGCCCTGCTCAAGGGACATGAGGGGGCATCTGTGGGGACACTCCTCCAGCCAGCAGGGCAGCCTGTAAATAATGGCAACCGTGGCTGTCATATGACTGTGCCCATTTTACAGATGGGCAAACTGAGGCAAGGATGCCTCCTGCCTGAGGCCACGCCATCTGTGAGCAGCAGTGCTAGGGTCTGAGTCTCCAAAGGCCTGCCTGCTGGGGCCTGGCAGGTGGGGGTGAGGGGAGGAGGTCTCCTGGGCTCTCTGGGACTGGAGACTGCAGTGCACTTCCGCTCCCGTTGTTGCATGGAACTGGATGGTCTCTTCCCCGCAGTGGCCCCTGCCAGGCACGTCAGTGAGTTCCTCTGGGACAGATGGGGAAACTGAGGCCCAGAAACCGGAAGCAACTTGTCCGAATTCCCACGCGACAGTAGGAGACGCCTAAGCTGGACGGTACTGGGGGCCAGGTGGGCAGTGTCCCCACGCCTGCCCTGGATGGCTCAGCAACTCCCACCCCGTGAGATCCCCGGCCTCAGTTTCTCCAACTGAAGGAGAGATGCCAGAGAGACATGAGCAGGACCTCGGAGGCTGGGCCCAGGGCCGGCGTGTGTGGGCAGGCTTCGGAGTTCCAGGCGGTGCCCGAGCCTACACCCAGGTGCCCGCGCCAGGCCCTCCGGCATAGGCGCTGGGTGGAGGCCTTCCCTGATCGCCTCCGTGGAGGGCTGGGCTTGACTCTGGCCGCCACATTCCATGGTCTTCTCGCTGTCCCCAAACATGGCAAGCTGCCCCTCCAAGTCACTGGGCAAGCATGTGGCAAAAGCGGGATTCCAACCCAGCTCAGCCCGACTCCAGAGCCAAGGCGTCTGGAGAATTTCAAAGCGTTCAGGGATACAGCTCGCCGGCCAGCCAGCAGTTCTTCTGCCCACAGGCAAGGACTCACGTCTTCTGGAGCCACAGTTTCCCTGTCTCGTCCAGAAAGGTCATCATTCACCTGCTCTTTGCTCTGCTCCACTTTCAAGGGCGTGAAATGTGTCCAGAGGGAGAGAAATTTGGGGTAAATTTCCTGTTCCCCGGGTCTCCAAACCCAGGAAGTGCTACCAGGTGTCTAGCCCCAGTCTCTCTTGCTGCTTTGCTTCCCTTCCCTGCTGTTTGGAGGGCTGCAGAGATGAGCCCAGAGAAGCCGGGGGCAGGGGGTGTGCTGCACCCTGAGCGGGTCGACAGCAGCACCTCCCACATTCTGGGAGGGTTGGGGTGAAGGGCTAGGGAGGCCCCAGGTCGGCAGAAACAGGGGTGCAAGTCTGAAGTGACCTGGGAACTTGTATGTCACATGGGCTCACAGAGCCCTGGAACAGACCTGCTCTTCTCTGGGACTCAATTTCCCCATCTGTAAAGTGGGGGCAATAGTACTACACCCCCTCATAGGGCGGCTTTGAGAATCCCTGCATTGAGTGTGTAAAAGATTTAGCACAGGGTCGGGCCCCCAGCAGGCGCTGGTCGATATCGGCTATTGATGTTCCTATTATGATGCAAGTGAGCAAGTCCGTCTACACTGCAGGCAGCGGTGCTACTCAAAGCATTTAACGAGTAGCAGAGCCCAGGCTGACTAATAAGAATAGATTTCAGCTAGGGACGCTGGGAACCGACCTCTGGATAGGGGAAGAGGAGGCTCTGTGTCCCAGGGAAGTGACCATTGTGAGCTGGACCACAGGCCCACGAGTTGTGCGCTCTTGTGGAGCCCAGGGCAGCCTGGAGAAGCAGACACAGTGGTCACAGGGCAGAGGACAGAGAGCCCAGGACAGGACCAGGGCAGTGAGGCGGAGCGAGCCCGAGCTGGTCTCGGGCTCCCTGTGTGTGATTGTGGGTCGGTGCCTCGGTTTGCACTCCTGTGAAATGGGTTGAGGAGAAATGGGCCCGTCGATGGGGGATGTGTGTGTACAAGATGGAGTCACATGTAGAAGAGGCATGGGCGGTACCTGGCACAGAGTAGGTGCTCGATAAACCTGTCGTGCTTTCGTTGTCCATGCGTCCCATAGCTCTCAGGAGGATCAGTGAAGTCCACCCTGTGAGGGCCTGGCCTGTGGCAGCAGGCAAATACATGCTTGTTGAGTAAATCGTGACGTTCGGGCAGCCTCTTTGTTGCCACAATGTTTTCCAGTTTCCAAAACGCCTAGGCCTCTCCTGCAGAGACTCTACCCCCGTGGACCCTGTGGATATTTGGGGTCGCGTCATTCTCTGTGGGGCTGTCCCGGGCGCTGTGGGTGATAAGCCGCATCCCTCCCCCCTGACCCATCATGACAACCGTAAATGTCCTCAGACATGGTCCAGTGTCCCCTGGGGGGCAAAACCGCCCCCTTGAGAACCTCCATGGCCTCATTAGCACCCTCACGCTCAGAGATCTCCTTTAGCAGAAGAGAGAATTCAGGCTCAGAGAGGGCGCCCAGCACATCAGGCTGGAGCCGGCGCCTGCTGCTGCCCCAGGCGCCCACGCTGCGCAGGACTCTGGTCCCACCTGGGGAGAGGTGGGCAGTCAATGCCACCGGCCGTGCCAGGGTTCCAGGAACCGGCAGAAGGAACCCAAGACATGCCACAGTTGCAAAATCTAAGGGCGGCATGCCGGCATGCCTAGGCAGTGCCACTGCCTCGGCCGCGTGGGCACCACCAGGAAAGAAACAGCAACTCAGAACTGGGCACCAGCACAAACGGTGGAAACCCAGTCATGGGGATGGGGGTGGGGGGAGAGGAAGGACCCAATCAGCGAGCGACTGCGCCTTGCTGTGTGGCCTATCGGGACACAGCTGGGTACGTGCTGACCAATGAGAATGCCACAAAGAGTCAGGCCCCGTCTTCAAGCGAAGCCCATTGGCCCAATGAAGGGGTGCGGGGTGGGTCCATTTGGTCCCCCAAATCTAGCATTCTGGGTCCCTCACAGACATCCCTTGGCTGGTGCTTCTTAATTTGGGGGCCTCAGGGTTGGTTTGAGGGAGCTCCTTGCTCAGATATATGCCCCAGGGCTGTTATCACCTTATCAAAGCCAGAATTATACGTAAAAGTTCAGTAAGTCATTCACTAAACACTTATTGATCAATTGCCACGTGCTGGGCAGTGAGCAGGTGAAGATGAGCAAGGCAGATGTGGAGGAAAAGCCACACTGGAAGGAGAGGAGTCTGGGAAGAGGAATAGCCCGTGCAAAGGCCCTGGGGCAGGACCGGGCCTGGCGTGGAACAGCCGGGAGGCCCGTGTGTCTGGAGCGGAGTGAGCGAGGGGGAGAGAGGGAGGAGGGGAGGGCAGGGAGGGGACGGGGCAGGCCATGCAGGGCCTTGTGGGCCACGGGGAGGACTTTAGTCATCCCGAGGGCAACGGAGCCCTGGAGGTCTTTAGACAGTGGGAAGTTGTGTTGTGCCACCGAAGGACTGGGATTTGGGGTACGGTCCTTCCTTTCTCTGGGCCATAATCTTCCTCATTCATCAAACTGAGGAGTGATAATACTTACCTAGGGAGCTGATGTGACGGTAAAGGAAGGTTCCGGCAAGGTAGCTGGTACATGGTGGGTACACAGCCTTCACGTGATCCAGCCCAGCCCCCATTACCACCCACCTGGACCAGCACATCCCCTCATCCTGGTCCCCAGCTCCCACCCACGCCCTCAGTCTGTCCTCCGCGCAGTAGCCAGAGGGCCCCTGTGAGTACCTGAGTCAGGCCCTGCCCCTCCTCTGCCCACAGCCCTCCAGGGCTCCCACCTCCCTCCCAGTAAAGATCCAAGTCCTCCTGGGACACACAAGGCCCTGCACGACCTGCCCCGTCCCCTCCCTGCCCTCCCCTCCTCCCTCTCTCCCCCTCGCTCACTCAGCTCCAGACACACAGGCCTCCCCGCTGTTCCTCCATTGCACAAGGCAGGGCCCTGCCCGGGGCCTTTGCACGTGCTGTGCCCTTTGGAACACTCTCCCCGCAGACACCTACATGGCTCCCCCTCCACCTCCTTTAGGTCTCAGCTTATTGTATTGCACCCCCAAGCTTGACCCCCCACTTCCCCTCCCTCTCTCTCCGTTTCTCTATTTTTCTCCGTGTTGCTCATCACCGCCAGACATCTCCTTCCACATCTTGCTCCCCGTCTGTCTTCCCCACTGCACCATCAGCTCCATGAGGGCAGGAATTTTGCCTTTTTTGTTCCCTATGGCAACCTCAGTGCCCAGAACAGCGCCTGGCAGAAGAAGGTGCTCTATAAATGTTAATGGATGAATTAATGAAAGAAGACTTTAATTCTCTTTACCCCCCCCTCCCTGAACTGTTCCAGCTCAGCCCCTGTCCCGCTTCCTGTATCCCCTCCAACCCACCCCTTCCCCACCACCCCCAGCCCTGGGGGCGCCCCCGGGGTTCACCGGGCCCGAGAGAGGGAACAGCAGGTGTGGCGAGAAGAACCAGGCAGGGGCCCCCCCAGTGCTCCAGAGTCGGGACAGGGCCCCCCATGCGCTGGCAGCAGGGCAGCCCCCTCCGGCAGCCGGCAGCCACTTCCGCTGTCCACAGGATTTGCTTTTTGAATTAGAGGAGGGGGAGTAATCGGGGCGGGCCGTGTTTGTGTTTGTGGGAAGCCTTCGTGGCCTGGCGGCCTGGCGCGGCCTTGCTAGGCGGCTGGCTGGGACTCAGTTCTGGCCCGATTCCCGGGAGGGAACCGAGGAAGCGGGTCCATGTGGGTGTGTGCAGACGTGTGTAGGGGTCTCGACCCCCCATCCGGCCCAGAAGCCCAGCTTGGCTCATCTTGGGGGGCGCTGAGGCCTGGGCGAGCCCTCTGCTCCTGTATTTGGGCCCAGGGTCCCTGCCCCGCAGCTCCAGAATCTCTGCCAACCAAACCCCATGCTGAGGTTTTCCATGATGAACAGATGATCTGAGGCCTGGCGGGGAGTGGGGTGCCGGGCTGAGCCTTGGAGGGGCACCGCGGCCCCCCTGGAGGGATCACTGGGGCAGGGAGTGCCTCTGCGTCCGGGGTTTGGGGCGGGGGGTGCCATCCTCGGAGGGTCCCCCGGTTTGGCCACGTAATGGTTGACAGAAGACAGCCTTGTGAGGAGGGCGGAGGCCTGGGCCCGCTGCCATGTCAAATTCCTCCCGGCAGCAGTTGGGGGGTGGGGGGAGGGAGAGGTTTTTGTGTTTTTTGTTTTTTTTCCAACAGAATCCAAAGGAGGGGAGAGAGCTTTTGGCAGGAGGAAGGGATTGGAGCTAAGCCTGGGCCCGGCTCGCTCTGAATCACGCTCTTGGCCTTGCGCTCGGCAGCTGGAGGGGGCTGGCGGGAAGGGACAATGGCACTTATCCTCTGCCTGCTCCACCTTCTCAGAAAAGGGGGTGGCCTCCTCGAAGGACAGCAGACCTGGCCTTCGACCAGCCCCAACCCCGGCTGCTGTCCCATCTCCCACTAACTGCTCAACAGGCTTTGCTGCTTCCACACCTTTACTTAGGCTGTTCCTTCTGCCTGGATACCCTTCCCATCCATCTCAGGGTCTCCCCAGGCCACCTCGGATCTGGTCTTCCGTCCCCCTGGGCTTAGAGGCCTGAGGCCAAAAGAAATTTAAAAATCAGTAATACCGGGGCTTCCCTGGTGGCGCAGTGGTTGAGGGTCCGCCTGCCGATGCAGGGGACGCGGGTTCGTGCCCTGGTCTGGGAGGATCCCACGTGCCGCGGAGCGGCTGGGCCCGTGAGCCATGGCCGCTGAGCCTGCGCGTCCGGAGCCTGTGCTCCGCAACGGGAGAGGCCACAACAGTGGGAGGATCAGTGATACCAATCCTGACTTTATTTAAACATGACATTTTGTTTGTCACAGATTTTCTGCAGATTCGTTGTCTTGATGACTGAGCTTTTGGTGCCCCTTTAAATATTGCGCCCCTCTATAAGTGCCTCTACTGGCCTCACCCAAGTTTCAGCCCTGGGGATCTAGTCTGTGCCAGGCTGAAACCAAAGCCTGGGGATGGAGACAAGGCAAAGAATACAAAGGTCAGGCGTCTGGCCCCCATCACTGGAGACACACACTGAACGGGAGAGAGCCACACGGGCGCTAGCGCTAATGGAAAAGCGCCAGCGCTGAGAGGCCCACTGGCCACTCAGCTTACCCGCTGTGTCACCCTGGGTAAGTCATTTCCTCCCCTGGGCCTGAATGATGCTTCTTCTATCACACAATCTAATAAGGGTTTCCCTGCCGGCCCCGAGGGCTGTTTGTGCATGAAATGGCATAATAGCTGGAGATGGTTGCCTACAAAATGTAAGCTGGTATTAGGGCTTCAGGGCCACCCTTGGGCCTCAGTTTCCTCATCCATAAAATGGGCGTAATGATACCTGCTATGGCTAACCTTCCAGGGCCCTGGAGGACTCAAAGGGGAATAATGATGCTTTGCAGAGGGACCTTGTGAAGGCTGAGAAAGTGGGGACAATCGCTTCTGTTGGGAAGTCTGGACCCGTCACCCCTCCATTAGAATAACACCTCCCGCAGAAACATTGAAAAGGTGTACTGGCTGTGTGACCTTGGGCAACTCCCTCAACCTCTCTGGGCCTCAGCATCCTCATCTATACTATGGGAATGATGACAGTACCTTCCACTCGGAGCTGCAGAGATCAGCAAACCACATCCCAGGGGCTAGATTTTTCTGTTCAGCCATCGAGCTAAGAATGTTTAAATGGTTGAAAGAAATCACAAAGAATAATTTTTTGTGACAATTTTGTGAGATTCTCATTCTGGTGTTTGTCAATAAAGTTTTATTGGCATCCAGCCACGCCCATCCGTTGACATGTTGTCCAACGCAGCTTTTGAGCTACAAGGGCAGAGCTGAGTGGGTGCAACAGAGACCTTCTGGCCTGCAAGGCTGAAAAGAGTCATCCTCTGGCTCTCTGCTGAAAAAGTTTGCAAGCCCTGGCTTCCTTTGAACTTCAGTGGGTACAAAATGAGCTTGGTCCAGGTGTGTCCACTACTGTAATTAAATCTGGGATATTTTTCCCCTGTCAACATCTAATCTCCAGCTTTTTCCCCCCACCACTGAGGACTCCTGAAAGTCTGCCTTACTGCCCCATCCTGTGCCATCTCAGCCACAATCCCCTGCGGCTGGGCACTTAGGTTGTTCCTATTTGCTAAGGCAGAGCTGCAGCGGACAGCCTCGTGACTCAAGCTCGTTTGTTTTGACGTAACACACGCCCTCCATCGTCCAGTGGGTGCTACGTCCTGTTCTAGGCACTTGGCAGATATCAACTTATTTCATCCTCGGTATGACTGCTGTGTTCCCCTCCCCCATGTTACAGATGGGCAAACTGAGGCTCAGCAAACTGAGGTGACTTGCCCAGGGTCACGCTGCTGGGATTTGAACCCAGGCTGGGTGACGCCTGTCCGTGCCTTGGGCCGCTCTCCTCGTTCCTTGAGGTAGAGACCCAGAAGCCCAGTCCTTGCAGCAGAGGGGACAAGGATTCAAAGGCTCCATTGGTTCGCTGGCAAACCGTCCTCACTGGATATATTTGAAGATCCCTTAGGGCCAACGTGGCGTTTGATGCTTGAGCCCCACCTAAGGCCTCCCGAAGGCAGGCCCTCGACTCTGAGATTAGCCGGGAGAACTGGCCATTGCTGCCGAGACAGGGAAGGGACAACCCTTGGGGAGAATCCAGGTGTGGATTGGGGGGCCCCGCCCCAAACCAGTAGCTGCTTTTCGCTTGGGCCTGGGAAGGGGGGCAGGGCCAGCAGGGCTCTGCAGAATCCAGCAAGCTTTGGATTTCCTCTTCACCTTCCCGGCTCCCCCACCCCTGCTGCCCTCTGATCGTCACTCTCCCCGTCACCCACCAGGTCTGCAACGATGCTCTGCTCCTCTGTTCGTTCAGTCTTGGCCACCGGACGTGGGGCCACTGAAATTCCCCATCCCTCTGGAGGGCGTGGCAGATGGTGCAACCACTTGGGAAAATAGTTTGGCAGGTTCTTAAAAAGTTAAACACACACCTTCCACCGTGAGATCCAACTTTTCCTCCTAAGTCTTTGTCCAAGAGAAAGGAAAGCCTATGGCCGTGAAAGACTTTGACATAAATGCACTTAGCCTATGACTTATTCCGCTGGCAGACAGTTACCACCACGAGGAACAAAAGCAAATGTTCATAGGAAGGCTTGTGCACGGAGGTTCATAGCAGCGTTATTTGTAATAGTCCGGAACTGGAAACAACTCATATGTCCCTCAGCAGGTGAGCGGATACAAGATTAACACACTCAGACAAGGGAACACCAGCCAGTTATAAAAAGGCATAAGCTATTCGTATATGGAAAAATGTGGATGAACTGTAAAATAATTATGCTGAGTGAAAGAAGCCAGACACAAAAGAATGTTATTGACACTTGACCACGCCCATTGGTTTACTTACTGTCTGTGTCTGCTTTTGTGCTAGAGACGGACGGAGCTGAGTAGTAAGTGACTTTGGGTAGTCAGCAAGTAACTCTCTGGGCCTCAGTTCCCACATCTGTAAAAATGGGGCTAAGCATATCACCTAGCACAGGTGTGGGTATCTGTGTGGCTTTCTTCACGTTCTCATGTAAATGTTGGACGCGTGTCTTTATCATTCAGCGATTTGGGTTTTCTTTTTTTTTCCTCTGCAAAATAAAGGATCTTGGAGATTAGCTCATATCAGTGTTGTGGCTGGGGAACGCTGGTGCATGTGTGTGTGTGTGTGATTCTTTAAAATATACATTTAACATATACACATTATATAATGTACAAATATAAATTATATAATATTTAATCATTATACATGTGTTCATAATGTATACCACATAATACATGCTTAGTACACATAAATTTTATATGATTCATTTTTATATGTATATAAAGACTTAAGATACACACACATATGATTCTTTTTAAAAATGGGATTTTAAACAGGCGTTGTCCCTCTGAGACTTTCACTTATTCAACAAGTATGTATTGAGCACCTACTATGTACCAGGCACTGTTCTCAGTATCAGGGACACAGCTGTGAACCATACAGACAGCCTCCCCTCCCCTGACATGGAGTTGACAGTGTTCCCAGCACATCCTAATTCTGAGTTCGTGATTTAGCTGTTTATTTGGGCTTTCAATGCTGAAACGAGTTTAATCTCAGTCTGACTCACGACTTGCACTTAATCATTGTTCCATTTATTAGTAAATTTAAATGTTTGCTAATAGAATAAATACCCAAATCCTCAAAATAAATACCACCGGGGTAAACAGAACTTTCACAATAACTGACACCTCAAAGTGCTTCTTCCCCATCCTACTTTCTGGACTCCGCTCCCCAAAGTTAACCATAGTCCTGAATCCTCTCTTCTTGAAAATAATTGTATCTCAAATATATATTCCCCCAAAATATTGTCTCATTTTAGTTACACGGAATTCATAAAGAGGGACTCGTGCTGTGTCTAATATTTGTGAGTTTTTTCTTCCACTCCATGTACTGTTGCTAAGTCTATCCTTACGGTTTGCCTGTGGCTGAACACCACTGTGGCTGCTGACTAATATGCCACTGGATGAATTTCCCACAATGCATTTCTCCATTCCCTCAGCGATGAGCACATTTGGGTTGTTTCTGGGTGTCTGCCTTCTTCACAGTGCAGTAATGATGATTTTGTGGCATGTTTCCTGGGGCAAAAGGCCAGGGTTTCTTGTGGATATGTATCTAGGCGAGGAAAGGCTATGTTATGTGGCACATGAATGTTCGGTGTTGTCATTAATATCAGTCTGTTTTCCAAAGTGGTTGCAGTGTGGAAGAGCCCTGTGTACCCACAGCCTCTCCATCATTTGGTATTGTTGGATGTTTTCAATTTGGGGCAATGATAATGGGGCCTTGGTGTGGCTTTGTCATGCATTTCTTTGATCCTTAAAGAGGTTGGACATCTCTTCATGCACTTACTGGCCACCCATGTTTCATTGTTTGCGTGCTTTTTGCACATTTTCTTTCGGGGTAGCTGCCGTTTTCACACTGAAACTTCTTTTTAAAGGATTGTATCATCCCATCAGAAGGCTATACCATTATTTATAGCATGCATTCTCAGCAAGGACAAAAATCAGTTCTTGGGGGTGAAAAAAAATCTTACTCTTTTAGTGTACAAAACGCAGATATACATACAGTATATAAACAAATATTCAGTATATCTGGGTATTAAAATTTCATAAGGGGTGATTAGGGAAAAAATGTCTAAAACAACTGGGGGGATAATGAAAAAAAGGCTGAGAAACACTGATTTATAGCAATTTTCACAAGTCTATGGTGATTAGGGGCATACATACTTTTCCCAAGTTCAGGATAGACTCCTGGAAATTGGACCATAAGGTCTGAGCTTGGCTTAGACCTCTGCCATGCCTGCCAAACTGCTTTCCCAGTTTATATACACATTTACCTCCAGGCAATTTATGAAAATGCCTGTTTTACCACATCCTCACCAGCACTGGGTTTTATCCATTTAGAAATCTTTACTGATTTTGATGGGTGCCAAAGCATGGTAGATTCTTATTGTTCATTATCCTTTCTTTGGTCTCTGTAAGCCTGGACATTTTTTATACGTTTACTAATCAGCCTGTCTTTGGGGAATGTTCTAGGGTGGAAGAAATGTAAGCCAACACATCTGGAAGGAAGGGGATCTTTTATATACAGTGGCAGTAACTTAGCAGAGCTGTGTCCTACAGTTATACAGAAAGCAGAACTTTAAGTGATGCACTTGGATATTTAGCAGAGGGGACTTTCCAGTCAAGTGTCGAAGGTGCAGCCCCGTTTCTTCTCGCTGCTTATAGCAAAATGTGCGAGGAAAGAGATAGATAAAGGGAAGAACTGTTAAGCAAACAGGAACCAGGACTTGATAATTTGGGAGATTCTCACAAAACAAGCCCAAATCAGGAGATTCACTGTCCCGGAAAGCGTCCTCCGGACCATCAATCATCACTTACTGACTGGGTAAAATTGGGCTAAGAGTCTAAACCAGTCTGAGCCTCAGTTTCCTCATCTGTGAAATGGGGATACAAAGGTAATAGCGATCAACCACGTGCCAATAAAAATTTTAAAAATTAAAGGTAATAGCACCACCCACCTCATGGGGCTGCTATGAGGGTAAATGCGTAGCCTCGTGTAAAGCATTTAACTCTATGCCTGCAGGCCCAGGGGTGGCCTTGTGGGGAAAATGATGGGTGGGGGGCAGCTTCTGTGCCCCCACTACTGCCATCTGGACCCGAATCCCTGCCTGGCTGACATCAATCCACCCCCCGCCTCGCCTCTCCTCCCAGGTACCTAATTCCCTGAGGCAGGGGAGGAGCTGAGGGTTCAAGCTGAGGATTAACAGAGGCCGATTAGAGTCGAGCTGAGAGCAGGGGGTCCCTATCCTCTTGACCCTTTCTTCTCCGGAGCCAGAGCCGGTGTATCCACCCTGGCTCCTTTGGGCTTCAAGTCTGTGAGAGGGGAGGCCACCTCCAGAACCTCCCCCCCTCACCTGCAAAGCACCCTGGAAGAGCCGTTAGGTTTAGGATTAGGACCCTTGGGCTTCTGACGTGCTGGTCGAGGAGCTCCCCCTCTCTGGGCCTCACTTTTCTCTTCTTAAAAATGGGGAAAGGAATGTGCAGATGAAGCCGGAAAACCTCAGCGTCCCAGAGCGAACGCTCCCTGGACGCCTGAGATATTGGCTACATACTGAACACCTACTATGTAGGCAGAGCTGCTGTTAACCACCGTTTGCCTGAGATTTTCTGGGCCCTGGGGTGCCCAACAACGCACAGGATGAACTTCCAGAAGACCCCAGAGTCAGCCATGGCTCCAGAAGGGTGGCCCAGGGCCTGATTCTGCTCCCGGGATGCTGCCTGCCCCCGCCCGAAACCCTGGCGTCCTCCCTGGGGAAGCTGAGAACCACCTCCCCAAAGGGGTCCCTGAATCCTGGATCCCCAGTTGGGGGGAAGTGAGGTCGCAGGCAGGGGGAAACCCAGACAGAAGGACGGCAGCAGAACCTCCTCCACCCCACCAGGTCGCGGCAAGCCCCCCTCCCGTCGTCCCCTAGTTGCGCCAGACGCAGAGCCTGAGAGGGGGCGGGGAGAAGGGGGCGGTGCCTACTCTGCGGCTGCCGGAGGAGGGGGGACTGCGGGAGAGCGCGTGGTGGGGGGCGGGGGCGCTGCGGCACGGCTTGCCAGCCCGCAGCAGCCCGCGCAGCAGGGGCGGGGGCGCTGACCCTCCACGGCCCGGCCCCTCCCCCCGCTGCGGAGGCCTCTCCCTTAATCCCGACCCGGGGAGGGGGCGCCCGCTCCCCCCCACACCTACCGAGGCGCCGCGAGCGCTCCCCGCCCCCACGCCCCGCCTGGAGCCCCTGCGGGACCCCCAGGGAACCCCTGCCCCCCAGGTCTGTCACCCTCAGTGTCCTAGTCTCTGTCTGTGTCCCCATCTGTCCCTTCTCCCCGCTGTGCATGTTTGTGTCTGTGTATCCGGGACACCTGCACTCAGGGGCAAGGGTGGCTGCTGCGATGGCCTGGGGGAGGGGTCCTGGGGGGGGGTCGGCGTGTGGCTCAGTCCGCGGTCTGAAATGTCTTTCCACAATTGTCAATCTGTGTGCGTGTCTGAGTGCCACCCTGCTGGCTGTGAGTCTGTGTATGTGACAGCGTGGAGGCTGTGGGTGTCTGGGTGACACCCCAAAGGCTGTGAGCATGTGGGTCCCCCGTGTGTCTGTCTGGGTGACACCGCAGGTTGTGAGTGTGAGTCTGTGTTCGTGGCATCCTGCAGGAGGTGTGCGTCCAAGAACCGCATCGGCTGTGAGCGTGGGCCCCGATGTATCTAGGTGACACCCGCAGACTGTGTGTGTCTGTAACACGCCGCAGGCGCGTCGGTGTGCGTTCTGTGTCGGTGTTGGAGTCGAGGAGGCCCGGGCCGCGAGTGTCCCCAGCTGTCTGCGTGTGTGTGTATCTCTGTGTGTGTGTGTGTGTGTGTGTGTCTGTGTGTGTGTGAGCGCGCGCGCGCCGTGAAGGTGGATCCGCTCCCTCCGCAGCGAGCCCGACCCGGGCCCCACGACCCGCCGCCGCGGCCGTTCGCCTGGCCTCCCCTCGCGCGGGCCGGGCCGGGGATGGAGCCGCAGCCGGAGCCGCCGGAGCCGGGGCCGGGGCGCGGAGCGGCCTGAGGCGCGGGCGGCGCGCGGGACCGGGGGGAGGGCGGGCCGAGGGGAGGGTCCTGGGCCGGGGGGGCGGGCACGGCGCGCCCCCTCCCTCGCGCGCTCGCTCCCTCCCCCGCGCGCCCTCCCTCGCCGCCTCCTCCCGCCGCCTCCGGCCCCCCCTCGCCGGGGACCGAGCGCGCTCGCTCCGGCGCCGGCCTCGCCTCCTCGCAGCAGCGCCATGGTACGTCGCCGCCCCCACTTTCGTTTTCGCCCGGGGAGTTTTTGGGGTGGTGCGTGGGCTCCGGGCGAAAGTTGAGAGGTCTGGGGGGGCAGGGGGCGGGGGCCGCCCGGGGGAGGGGCTCGATGCGGGGACCCCCCACACACCCGCCGCCCCGGGACCCCCGCCCTCCAATCCAACCCCCCCCCGCGGCTGGGGGCGGAGCTGGCGCGCGGGGCGCAGCGGGGGACCCCAAGTGGGGGGCCCCTCGCGGGCACCACGGAGTTGGAGGGGAGGGCGGGGCTCCCGGGAGAGGGTCCCCCCCCAGGCCAGGCCTCCGCCCCCTCCCTGGCCCGGCGGGAGAAGGTAGGCGGGAGGGCGCGGCTCCGGGCGCAAGACCCCCAAGCGCGCAGCCGGCTGGGAAGCCGGGCCCAGGGAGGGGGCGCTCGACGGGGCCGTGCGGGGTGGGGGTCGCGGCGGCCCCCGCGGGCTGCCCCGGCCCGGGCGAGCGCGGCGCGCCAGCTAGCGGAAAATGGCCGCTGCGGAGAGGGGCGGAGAGCGCGCAGCGGCCGCCGCCGGGCGCCTTGAACTTGGAGCCGGGCGGGCGGCCGCTCTCGGCGCCGCGCAGGGGCAGCCACCCGGCCGGCCCTAGCGCCGCCTGAGCCCCGCCCCCGGCCGACCCCAGCCCCGCCGCGGTCCCAGCCGGGAGGGGTCACTGGGTCCAGGCCGGGCGCGCCCCAGGCCCGCGAGCGCCGGTAGCTGCGCTTGAGGGTTCCGGTGTCCGGTCCGCCGGTGTCAGTGGCATCTTCACTCGAGGGGTGCGTTTGGGGGCCCCTGTGCTCTCAAAAGAGTCCGCACGGGAATCCGGGGGTGCATTCGCGGGTCTGTGCAGCTACGTGGTCCCATGCCTGTCCATGGGTCCGTGAGTCCCCGGGCGTGGGGTCCTCTCCTTTATGTATCTGTGTGTCTGCACATCCACGTGGCTGTGTGTGTGTTGTGTTGCGTGTTGTTAGAGCATAGCATTGTGCGGCTATGGGACAGTGTATGTGTTTGTGTGTTAGGGTAACTGGGCGACTGTGCCACGGGTCCCCGTGGGGCGGTGTTGTAAAGCTGTGTGGCTGAGTTGGATGTCCCGGGGGACGTGATGTCCCTGGATGACCACGGGGGTGTCCACGTATGAGTGTGTGGAGGTTAGGGGGTTGCCAGTGAGTGGGGAACTGTGTCGCGTGGCTGCGTCTCGGGACAGTTGGGTGTCGCTGTGTGCGTTTGACGCGCTGAGTGACTATTCCTGGGGATGGGTCTACACTCTTCCCCCCCCCCGCCCCCCGCCCATTTCCCTTTTTCCTGTAACCCGGGCTGCCGGATGGGGAACGGGTGCTTCCTCCACCTCGCCAAAGCTCTGTCCTCTCCTCTCACTCCCTACGCCGTCCGCTCCAATTACCCCTGCCTCGGGGTTCCCTAGCTGCACGGCCCCAGGTGGTCCCAGCTTGAGGTTCGGGCGCGAGGTGGCGCCGGGACGCGATCACTCGGCGCCGATGTCTCCCGCCAGGGGCTGCGCGTGCGCGTGGCCCGGAGGGGGGCGGGGCGGCGGGGGGGTCCCCCCTCCCCCCCAGAGGAGGTCTCGAGGGATGGGTGGTTACCGAAGCGCGTGGGTCAGGTCTGGACCAGGGGGGTGGGCAGGGAGACGCGCCCCCAGCCCTACCTCCCAGCGCTTGCCCGGGACCGGGCCAGACCGGGGCGGGCGGGCACACAGGATTGTTTTCTCCCCTCCAGGGGAATCCCCGTCGCGCCCCCATCCCCACCCCAGGGCGCTTTACCTAATTTTCTAAATATAAAAGCCCCAAGGCCAGGTGGGAGTCTCTGCTTTCGACTTTCAACCTGCATTCCCTTTTGGGGGGCTGTTTGGGAAGAGGAGAGAAGGGGTCCCACGTTGACACAGGGATGCATCCATACGCAGCACTCAGGGATCCTAGCTCAGGTAAGATCACCCATCCTCGCGCCCCTCCGTTCTCCGTGCTCACCCTGCCCTGCACCCACTACCGGTGCTCAGACGCAGCGCTCCCCCCACCTCACGCCTGGGCGCTGCCCTCCACCACACTGGCCTCCATGCCCACCTGTCACCTGGTGCACAGTCAGCAGCCCACGCTCTTGACACACTCTTACAGCTTTCTGTTCACAGCCACACGTGTACAGAATTCTGGCCCCACACAGGTGCACACACAGCCACACACAGAGGCAGCAGACACTCGTAAACAGGCACCTGCGTTTGTGGGAGGGGGAGGAGCCAAGCCCATCGCGCCCTCCCCCCACCTCCACGTCTGAGCCAGGCCCCTGCAGGGTCTGGAGAGCAAAGACCCCAGCTGTGGGCGCATTTGGGGGGAGGGCAACCATGAAGGAAAGCAGGAATGTGGGTGCTGTGTGTCACCGTGTGTGTGTATTGTGTGTGTGTGTGTGTGTGTCTGTGTGTGCCAGTGTATAAATAGTGGGAGGGGTTCTGTCCATGGGTTCGTGTGCTTGTAAGTGTATACGTATGTTCTGGCATGTGTGCGTTATTGTGGCTGGTTGCACGTGTGTTGTGTTTGAGCCGTGCATGACCTCGTGTGGGTCTGTGTGTCTCTGTGGGAGTCTGCATGAGTCTGTGTGTGTCCCCTCGGGTCTGGATGTCTGTATCTGCTGGAGTCTGTGTGACGTGTGAGAATCTGTGTGTGTCCATGTGGTGTGTTTCTGTGTGTCTTTGTGCCTCCTCGTGGCATGTTGTGCGTGTACCAGCCCCTATGTCATACCCCCTTACTTCTCAAGGCTGAGGACCTTAACGTCCCCTTCTGGAGGCTCAATTTCTCATCTGTAAAATGGGAACACACAGGATGCCCCACAAGGTTGCAGGAGGGGTGGCAATGTCAGTCGTGCGTTCACAGGTCCTGGCCCCCTGGCTGTGTCCTCTGTTCGCTGGGTACGGCCGCTGTGGAGTTCCCTGGTGGTCTCAGGCTTTGATCATCCCTCCCTGAGCTGCTCTCACTTTTGAAAATGCTGCTGTGAATTCCACTCACATGTTTTAAGTTTGCTTTTTAATAACATGAGCGACTCACGAACATCTAAAGAGGATGCAAAAGTACCCAGAGTAAAAATCAAACCTTCCTCGTCACCCCCACCCCGCTGGGACCCCCCTACTCCAGAAAAGCCCCGTTTCATCCAGCTTTGTCTGAGCGACTCCACATGTAACAGACACACGTTCTTATAAAGGATACACATATATCCTTATAAAGCATATATGTATATTCTTTTTTAAAAAATCCCAAATGAGATCTTGAGTCTACTTGCTGAGTCTACAGCAAGGGTTCTTAACTGGGGTGGTTCTGTCCCAGGGGATACTGAGTGATGACCGGGGACACCTGTGGTTGTCACACTGGGGGGCTCCTGGCTCCTGGAGCCAGCGATGCTGCTCCACCCCACAGCGCCCAAGACGGCCCCACCAGGGATGGTCCATAATGCTGAGGGGGGAGGAGCCCCGCGCTGCAGCATGCTTTCCCCTGCGCATTTCTTGGAGGCATCTCCATGTGGGGGTCCCTTGTTCTTCTGTGGAGCCCCATAGTATTCCAGCCTGTGCCCCCGGGTGGCATTGCTGAACTGGTCCCCACAGATGGACACGGTGGCTGGCTCCAAATTGTTGGCATTAGTGTTATAGGGTGACAGTCAACACCCTCATGCGTCCGCATCTGGGACAGTCACAGATACAGTCCGTATGTGAGCCTAAGAGTTGAGTGAGGGGGAGAGTGCATTTTTAGACTAAAATGAGCTAAGCTGTGCGCCAAAGTGCCTGGAGCTAAATCATGAGGCCCCTTTCTGGGATGTTATACACACAGGTCCAATCCAGCAATTGCTTTGTTTAGAAAACACTAGGTGCGGTCCAAACACTGGCTGGTTTACCCACAACAACCCAGAGGGGTAGAAACTATTATCGTCCCATTTCACAGAGCAGGAAGCTGAGGCACAGGGCATTTTAGCTCCTGGATGGAGAAGACATAGACCCAGGCTGCAGCCCTGCACTGCACCTGGCCTGCTTTGGCCCTACTGTGTACACTGTAGGGACCGCTCCTGCTGAACTGGATGTAACTCTTCACTGATGTTTGTGAACTGGCACCTGCCACCACTAATATATTAACAAAGTCTTCCCACACGTTATCTTAAGGATTCCCATCCGCCCAGACTTCCAAAATGTGAGATGCGTCTATTGTTGTCATTTTACAGATGTGGAAACTGAGGTCCAGAGAGAGAGAGAGAGAGAGAGAGAGAGAGAGTCTGTGGTCTCCAAACTGTGCCTTCCAGAGTAACCTAAACTGCCTTGGGAAGGCTGCCCGTGGGGCGGGCGTCAGGGGCAGTCTGGGGGTCACTGCCACCTGGGAGAATGCTCTGAAGCCAACTTGAACTTGGAAATGTCTGTGAATTGGGGATTCTGCCCTCCAGGTGTTCATGGCGTTTTTTTAAATAATAAAATATTGCTTTATGTTACGTTGGCATTTGGATTCCTAGACACCTGCCTCTCTCTTTCTGGGGTTTAAATGCCCCCCATGGCTGCACAGTGGGTTTTTTTTTTTTTTAAAAAAAAAAAACCATTTGTGAAGTGCTATTTGAATGACCGTCATCCACGTGCAGGGGGAGCTGGCAGGACGGAGGGCATATGTGTCCTGTATGAATCCTGCTCACTTCTGGTCCAGCTCCAGGGCCCCAGGTCAGTAGCATCCGTTCCTGGGGCATCGGTTTCCTCCCCTGTAACACGGGAGAATAACAGAGTTGCTGGCGTCTTCCATGCCCCTGGGCATGGGGCAGCTGCCCGAAGTTGGCGAGAGGTTATCATTTGTACTCGGGACACACGGGGCAAAATGGCCAAGCTTTCTAAGAATGTCTCTGTGCATATTTGACGGAAGGTCAAGGCGCTGCTAAGTGCCAGTATTCTTATGCTGATCAACCCCATGGGGTAGGCACTGTTCGTCCACTTCACAGGGGAGGACACCAATGGGGGAGCATCCTGGTCTGCTAGGTAGCCGAGGGCTCTGAGCGAGCCTGGGAGAATTCTCTGAGTGAACTGGGGGAGGGGTGAGGCTAGTTCATCAGCGGCAGGTCTGTGCCCATCTATTCCAGAGGGAGAACAACCAAGCTTGCAGAGTGTGGGCCCTGGGGCCAGGTAGCTGGGCTCCAAGCCACTCCGCATGCCTCAGTTTCTGGATCCATGAAATGGGCACATGCAGGGGTCAGTAGGAATTACCAGACACCTGGGAAGAGGCTGTGAGGTTTTATCTGGCTAGCCTGAGGTACTGCCTGGACACTTTCCTCCTGGGGTATGGGGGCGACATATGGGGGAGGCCGAAGCCCCCCCAACTCCCAGTTCCCCTTTGATGCTGGCTGAGGAGGAGAGAGCAGATTTCTGGTGGCTCCCCTGTTGGTTGAGGCCCTTCTGGCCACGGAAGGGCAGTTACAGCCAAGCTCCTCTGCCTGGGAACTGCAGCCCCTGTCTGGCTCTCGGGAGAAGCAGGGGGAGAGGATGCCGTGGGACCCCTTCTCCCGCCAAGCACCCCGGGTTGTACATCTTTAAGGGGAAAGAGGCGCGCTCGCGCCGGGCCTCTGCACACGTCACTTCTTCGTTCTTTCCCAACCCCCCCACCCCCACCCCGCTCCTTTCTCCAACTTCCCGGCTCGCTCGGGGCGGGTTGGTGGGGGGGTGTCTTCAGAATCCACCTATGGCCCCCAAATGTCCTGCAAGCAGCCCACCCCCTGCCCACTCGACTCGGGCTGGCGGTTCAGGGGGACCCGCTGTGGTCGGGGTGTGCGCGGGCCCGTGGGTCCCCGGTCCGGTGGCCCGGCCCAGGGCGGCTGGAAATTCGTAATAATAAGCCACGATGGGGGTTCAGGAGGCATGGAGAGGGGGAGCGGCTTTCGTTCCTCGCTCGCGCTCTTTTTTCCCTCGTTTCTTTGAAAGTTGGATGTTGAGAAGTGGGAGGTTCGGGGTGGGAGGGGAGAGAAATTGGGGGAGGGAGAGAGGAGGTTGCCAGAGGGAGGAGAGACAGAGACACAGAGAGAGACAGAGACAGAGGAGGAGGTGGGGGGGGGACAGGAAAGGAGGAGAGAGAGACAGAGAGAGGGAGATAGAGAGAGGGAGTCGGGCGCAGGAGGGAGGGAGAGCGCGGGAGGGAGGAGGGAGGGAGACCGAGGGAGGAGGCGGCGAGGAGCGCGCCGGCCGCGGCCGCGGGGTGGGGGGGGGTTGGAAAAATGACTCAGTAAGTTCAGCGCGCCCGCTCCGGCCGGCCCTGCGCCTCCCGCCGCGCCCGGGATGTATTCGTCCCCGCTCTGCCTGACCCAGGTACGCCCCCCGCCCGGCCCCCGGCCCGCGCCCCACTGCGCCCCGGCCCCGCGTCCCCCGCAGCCCGGCCCCGGAGTTTGGAAGCCCGAGGAGGCGGGACGAAAAAGGCGCGCGTCCCTCCCGCCGCCGCGGCCGGGATGCCCCCGCTGCCGGCCGGGGTCCGGTGGGGGGTTGGGCTGGGCCGGGGACACCTCCCCCGCACCCGGGACCCTCACCGGGGACTCCCGCCCCGCCCCCCGCGACCTCTCCCCCTGGCTCGCCCTACAGCCTCGCCCTCCCCGGACGCAGGACGCGCTCCCCCACCCCAGCCAGGAAGGTCGGGGGGCGCCCGGGAGAAGGCCAAAGGTGGGGCTCTGCGCGAACCCCCGGCCTGGACCCAGGCCTGCTCCTAGGAGGAATCGAGGGAGTCCTGGTTGGACCCTGGACGCCCGGGGACTCTTGAGACGAGGACCCCTCTGATGCGTTCCCCGATCCCCCCCACCCCGCAAGCTTGTGCGCCGCCACCCCGGCCCTGGGCAGCCTTTCCCCCCATTATTGGCCCACGTGTGCGCGGAGGGGGAGGGGGCCCGCAAAGTTGGAGGCGCCAGCAGTGGGGGGAGGGGGGCCCCCGACGTCCCGGCTCGGTCTCCCTCTCCCCCCCCCCTCCCCCCCCCCCCCCCCCCGTCCCTCAACCCCATCCCCATATTTTCGCCGCATCGATTGTGAGTTATTGAGCCGCCGCCGCCGGGAGGAGCCGGGAGGCCTGGCGTTCCGGGGTCTGGCCCGGGCACTGCGGCGCTGCGGACGCCCTCGCCAGCCCGGCACCTGCCCCTGCCCCCGCCCGCTGCCTCTCACCCCTGGCCGAGCTCCCAGACTGCCCGGGGCTCGGCCCTTGTGCAATGACCCAGGGGATGTGTGGGAAGGGGGCGGCTGCCCCTGTCCCGGGTTGCCCCTGGGGGACCCCTTCCCTCCCCCAGCTCCATGGCAGGGAGGGGGGCACCCTCCCAGGTCTACTGCTTCCACCCTCCAGCTCTGACCCCACCCCGGGTCCTTGTGTGTCCTCAGGCCATCGGGGTCCTGGCCTCAGTTTCCCCTGAAGTGACACGGAGCTAAGGCAGGTTCCGGAGAGGGGCAGTGAGGCCTCCAAGCTGTAAAGTGCGGGGCACAGGGAGGTGGGAGTCAAGCGGGTGTCTGAGTGTCCTGAGGACCACTGTACAGAGAGCACGTGGATGCCAGTCTCCAATAGGGGTCCCCCCATTCATGATCCTAGGGTGTCCCTCACTCAGGGCAGGCTCCCTCTCACCCGCCCCCTCCAGCTCCTCCGGTTTCTGGCTCCCCGTGGGGGAATGTGAGGGCCGGTGCTTAGGGGGGTCTCAGGGCCTGTCCTACCCATCGTCCCCGGGGTGACCTTGAGCACGTCCCTGCCCCTCTCCAGACCTTCCTTCCCCTCCAGAGCAACTTCGGGGGTCCCCCGACGCAGTCATCACCGGCCCCCCTCTGCCTCTTGTTGCCCGAAGCTCCCCCAAAACCACGAGGGTCCCAGTCAGCGTTGCCTGGTGACCTTGGGCCTCCCAGTCTCTGGGCTCGGGGGGTGGCCTGGGTGGCCCCGGGGTGCCCCCGCCTCCTCCACCCTTTCCTCCTGCTTGCTCCCAGAGCCGCCCAAGCGGGCCGAGCCCAGGGAGGCTATTCCAGGCGAGAAGGTTGGACGGCAGCCTATTGTCACTAGGCCCTGGAATTCCCCCGTCAGGGCTCCTCGGGGGACAGGCCTCCGTCCACGTTGCCCAGAGCGGGTGGCAGTGAGAACCAGAGCTGGTGTTGTGCCCCCCGGGCCTGGCTTTCCCTGGGGCGCAGGGCAGGGGTCAGCCGGGCGGGCTCTTGGTGGAAACGTGACAATAAAAAATACCTGAGGTTGCTGTGTGCGAGGGACAGGGCGACCAGGAGTCAGAGACAGGCAGAGAGAGGACCAGGGAGCTCCCAGGCTAGGATGGGGATGGGCTGGTCCAAGCGCAGGGGGCTCCCCCTCCTCTGCTTTTTCTCCCATGGGTGCCCCCACCCTGGAGGGGAACCCAGGTTCCCCCTCCCAGGACCCCCCTCAGAGTAATCCTCGCAGCTGCTTGCAGGCCCAGCCTGGTCTGCGGTCTCCAGCTGGGGAGCCCGGAAGGACCCAGACTACCCATGCTGGACCCCACTCCTGGCCACCTCATCGCGCCCTACCCATTTCTCTCTGCCTGCGTCTCTCCCTCTCTGTCTCTGCCTGTCTCTCCATCTCTGGGCCTCCGTCTCCCCCCCTTGACTAATTTTACAACCTGAGCCCATCCTAAAATAGCTCCCTTTTAGCCGATCCGACCCGGATCCCGGCTCGGGGCGTGTGAAGCGGGGTGGGGGGTGGGGGCGGTGGGCTGCTCCTGTGCCAGCCCACCCTGTGCCCCCGGGGTCCTGCCCACCGAGGGGGTGGCAGCCGTGGCCCGGGTGGCCCTGGAGGATTCTGGGAGCCCCGTCCCTGTTTCAGTGGTGACTCAAGTGCTTTTCACTTTTACTCTGAAGAGGAACTGTGTGCAGCAGCCGTTACTTCCATAAATCCTGCCGGCGGGAAGGCCGGCCTCCCGCGCTTGCCCCGCTCTGGGCCTCCCTCCCACCCGCCTCCACCGCCACGTTAGTTATTCCGGGTTTGGGGCCAAATCCCTCTTGGCTGCAGTGCCCAGGATTCCCCGGGGCCGCAGGCTGGGCCTGGGCTGCAGCCACGGCAGGGAGGCCGCCAGGGCCCCCTTCCTCATTCATTCATTCTTTCCTGCATTCCTTCACCTCGTTGCCTTGCTGGGCAGCACTCTTTTTACCCCATTTCTCCAGTGGGGAGACTGAGGCTGCGAGAGGGTCCCCGACTTTGGCTTGATTGAATATAATAGATCTTCGTTAAGCACCTCCTATGGGCCAGGTGTCTGTTGCGGGTTTGGGGGGGGAAGGCACGAGGGGCCAGCCTGGGGTGGGTTCTGGGAGGCTCTGCTGGGGTTGAGGGTCCCCCAGCACCTCAGGGCTGGGACAGGGGCCAAGACCAGAGAGGGCTAGGGCCTGCCTGGGGTGGCACAGCATGGCTGGTGGGGCTGGGGATTCGGGGCCATTGCCCACCTGGCTGTTTGGCCAGGCTGGGCAGGTGGGTGCTCCCTGTGGCCCCCCCCACCCGTGGTCTGGTGGCCTCTGATTGGCTCCCATACGCACAAGCTCGCCCCACGTCTCTCTCCCTCTTTCTGTCTCTCTCCGTGTCTGTGTCTCTCTCCCATCTTTTCTCTGCGGCGGAGGTGCCTCCGCGTCAGGGTCCGGCGCCTTGTAAATCACGACGCTGGGATTCTGGCCGAGTCAGCGTTCTCTCCCTCCCTCTCTCCCTCCCTCCCTCTCCCTCTCTCTCCCTCTCTCTCTCTCTCTCTCTCTCTCTCTCTCCCTCCCTCCCTCTCTCCCTCTCCCTCCCTCCCTCCCTCCCTTCCTTCCAATATCTCTCTTTCTCTCTCTCTCTCCAATGTCTCTTTCTCTGCCTGAACCTCCTACCTCCCTCACACCAAATGGATGGGACACGCCTAATGTCCTGGGACCTCCTGCCCCACGAAAGCACGTGTTCACAGCGACCCGCATGCGTGTACACTGCCTCCTCACCTAGGCGTGTGTAGACCCCCGGCACATAGAGCCCGCAGCCCACGCTCCCACACGTGTGAGCATGCAGACGTGCACACGTACGTGCCCTGACGGGTCACTGGGCAGAGACCCAGGTCGGCCTTGGATCTGCATGCAGATCTCGCCCAGGTGGCTGTGTGTCTCTGGGCAGGTGACCCAGCCCTTCTTCAGATGTTTCACCCTTAGCACAGGGCCTGGAATACAGTAGGTGCCAAATAAGCTTGGCTGTGATTGTGGTTATCTCTAAAGTAATAACTGTATGAAACATCCCATAGGCATTTTCCAACTTGCCCTCCTTTCCTTCTGTCGCCTTGAGCCCTGACCCCCCAGCCAGGGTCTTTCTCTTGGTCTTTCCTCCCCGCCCTCCCAGCCCTGTCCAGGGTCTCCCTGAGTTTGGCCAGACCCACGTGGGTATCAGCATCCTTTGTCCGTCCGGGTGTGTGCATATAGGTAACAGGCAAAGGATGAGATTGCTCCTTTGCTGATCTGGAAGCTGAGGACGCAGCAGTAGATGAAACAGATCAAAGCCATGCCCTCGAGGGGCTACAGTATAGGTGAGGGGCTGTCAGGACCGTGCTGCCGCTTTGGCACGTGACCCAGGGCTTAGCGGGGAAGCGGGCCACACGGGATTCAGAGAGAGCAAGTGGGGTGCAGAATGGGCGTTGCTGGGAAGTCCCGAGGATGGGGCCAGACCCTGTACTCAGGGAGCTGGCAAGTGGGGCCAGAGAGTCAGGAGGCACCCAGGTCCAAGTCCCAGCTCGGCTCCTTCCTGGCTGCGTGACTTTGGGCCGGTGGCTTCAGTGCTCAGAGCCTCAGTCTCTCCCTCTGGACAGTGGGCACAACAATTGTTCCCATTTCGTAGAGTTGACAGTTCAGTACATGCTCCGCCTCGCTCCCTGTCTGTCTCCCCCACACCATGGCCTTCTGGCTCAGCCCGCAGCATCCACCCAGGACACCACGGCACAGAGAGGGAAGTCAGGAGACCCAGGGCTCGGACTCACTCGTCACTTTGGCGGGGACTTTCTACTCCCTGGACTTAGTTTACCCAGAGTCTTTCCAGGGGTCCTTACCTTCCTGCCCTCACCACCTCCCCTTTCCCTATTGTTCACTCTGCTCCAGCCTCACCGGCCTCCTCGCTGTTCTCCCCAAACATCAGGCTTGGCCCTGCCTCAGGACCTTTGCATGTACTGTGATCTCCACCTGCAAAGCTCCTACCGTGGAGTGTCATCTTTTAGGTCTTTGTTCAAGTGTCCTCTCCTATGAGAGACCCTCGTTGACCCTCCCCTAGCTGAAAAAAAAACACACCCCGGCCCCCTCCTCAAACTCCTTTAAATTTCTCCAGAGCATTTTGTTCAACCTGGCATTTTATTCCATGTTTATTAGCTTGTTTAATATCCAGCCCTGCCCACGTCAGGATCTGGGTGAGGGCCGAGCCGAGGACACTGCTGGGTCCCCAGCATCATGCATGGAGCTGACACAAAGTACATACTCAGTAAATGTTTGTTGAACAACCAAATGAATCTCTCCCTCATTGGATAAGAGCTGTTCATAAGCTACGATGCTCTGAGCTTGAGGGGAGGAACCACTCTAGGTTAGGAACACTTACTCTGGCACCAGATGGGCCTGCATTCGAATATGAGCTCTGCTGTTTGACACTTAACCTGGAGGAGGGGACATTGGAACCAGGGCTTTGAAGGGTGCATAGGGGTTTGGGATAAAAGCTTAGGGATGGATAAGAGATTCTCAGTAATGTTTGTTGAATCACTGAGTGAATGAAGGAGAGAGAATCCTTCGTGGAAAACTTTTTTTGGGAATTGGAGTTTCACGTCCTGGTTTGCTGCCCTGGACTGTCAGGATGGGAGGGCTACAGGGAGGCCCAGAGTGGGGCACAATCCAGTGCGCAGTTGACCAGTCCATAGCGCCCAGCAGGGGCTTGGACCCAGGTGTCTACCTCCCAGATGCTGCTGTCCTCTTTGGCCAGGAAGTCCCAGCAGGGAGAGCAGGAAAGGCTGCCTGAAGGAAAGAACACTGAAGACAGGGTTTTGAGGGATGTGTAGGAGTTCTAGAGGATTCTTGGCATCTAACTTGCCTTGGCCAAGTGGGGTTTCTGGGAAAGACCTGGTCCTGCTGCCTCCCCTCACCTTGCGGCTCTGATCACCAGGGCAGTGGATAAGCCCCCCAACCAACCCCCAAAAGGGTGCAATATCCTTTTCTGCCCTTTGTACAGAATGAGAAACAGGCCCAAGGTGGAACAGTGATTTGTTCCCTGGATCATACAGAAGGTGAAAATGGAGGCTGTTGTCACCCAAGCTCGTGCCCTCAACAAGTCTGCCTGGCAGCGAGTGCTTCAGCCCTGGGCCTCAGGGTTGGGGGAGAGCAACTGAGCTGGACTCAGAGACCTCAAGTTGTGTGGTCCAGGCTGGGTCTGGGAGAACCCTGAGGAGAGCAGGAAAGGCTGCCTGAAGGAAGGAACACTGGAGAGAGGGCTTTGAGGGACGTCTAGGAGTTCAGGAGGATTCTTGGCATCTAGCTTGCCCTGGCTGTCTCCCTTGCCCTGTCAGCCAGTGAGGGCATTGGGAAGTGCGTGGGGAAGAGGCATTGGTTGTCACAGGTCTTATGGGACAAAGAGAGTGACAGGCCTGCCTCTCACCTGGGTTGACCTCCCCAGCAGGATGTGGAAGGCTAGGGCAGCAGGTCCATGACCCAGTTAAAGGTTGTTTGTCTTCCTCCAGGACCAGCTGGGGTCACCAGTGACGTGGGCTCCCGCCCCTGCCCGCCTCCCTGGCATCTTTCCCCAGAGAGGGCCCGGGGAGGAGAGGGTAGGGATAAGGCAGGGGCATGGGGGCTTGGAGAGGGGAGGAGCCAGAAGAGGAGAGGAGCTCAGAAAAGGGGGAGGCGGCTCAGAGACAAAGAGGTTCAAGGGGAGGAAGAGTCTGGGCCCCAAATAATCGTAACAACAACATCCATGATGATAATAGCGTAACGCAGGCTTTTGAGAGCCGGGCAGATAATGGGGTTCATATGCTAGGAAGAGATGGCACCCCGTTCAGGAAGGCCTGCCGGCTGACACTCCAGCTGCCCCTTCCCAGCTGTCTCTTATTACCGCCCCAATAAGCTCCAGGCCTCGGGTGGCAGCCACGGCCATTGCCCAGGCCTCCTGCCACCCTGGCGTCCCCTCCACAGGGGACAGTGTCCCGCCCCTCCATCGATTTCCCACCCCAGCTTCTCTGGCCAGAGGACCTGGGCTCCGGTCCCGGCTCTGCTGACCGGCTGTGTGACCCTGGGCGAATCGCTCCCCACCCCTGGGGCTGGCATGTCAAGTGACATGGTGACATAGAAAAAGCACCTCTGAGGTTGGATAGGACCTGACAGGGGACCGGCCCCCCTCTCTCCTCCCTCTGCCTCAGCAGGTCAGCTGGGGTGGGGACGGGATGGGGGAGAGGCGGAAAAGGGCCCCGAGGTCCGGTCCGAACCACAGCTGTTACCGTGACTCACAAGTTGGGAGCCCTTGGCATGGGGGAGCTGGGCTGGCACAAACGGGGCCCCGTTCCGCCCCACCCCGCAAGGGCAGGAGGCTATTTTCAGAGCCTCAGTGATAGGGGAGATCTGAGGTCATCCCCCAGCCCCAGCACCCCATGGCCAGAGGTGGCCCAGGGGAAATGGAGCTCAGGGCCGGGAGGGGCGCTGGGCGGGCGGTACCGCGGGCACCCAGGCCAGGAGGTGGGAGCAAGCCTGGCCGCATCCCTTTAGAAAAACCAATTCGTGGCCCAGAGGAGCGGTTTCCCTGTCTCCCCGAGAGACCGCGGCCTCACAGAGAGCAGGCTGCTCTGAGAAAGGGGCCGATGGGGTCCTGGGTTCTTGTCCTTATGCCGACTCTGAGACCCTCCAGGACCTTGGCCAGGTCTCTGCCCCTCTCTGAGCTTAGTTTCTCCATCACAGAAGGCGTAGTGGAGCCTCGGGCCTTTTCCTGCCCCTGGGAGATTGTAAGCAACCAGTATAATCTTTAGAGCAACAACAATGTCTAATAATAATAATAATCATAGCATAACGCAGGCTTTTGAGAGCTGGGCGGATAATGAGATTCACATGCTAGGAAAAGACATCACTCGCATTCAAGAAGCCCAGCACAGCCCCCAGGCAAGAGCGGGGAAGGGGGGGGGGACGGAAGTTTCTCTTCTCTGTCTTCCTTTCTCCTTGAATTTCTCATCCCTTGAGGCTGAGAAACCAGGTCCTGGATGTTATGCAGACTCAGTTTCCCTTGCTGAAAAATGGCGAGAATGAGACAGCCCCCTCCCACCCCTGTAGAAGGGGACGGGGGCCTCCCATGGCCCCACGTTATTCTCTGAGGGGGCCCGATGGGGGCTGCCGTTGTTTTCGTGGCGAAGTCAGATGGGTGTGGGTTCCTGTCTCAGCTCTGCCCCTCATGATTGGGTCCCCTCTTGGATCTGTTCCTTCATCCATAAAATGGGTGTTGTGGCCACCCAGCAGCACCACTCAGGCAGAGGCGGGGATGTTGAAGTCACAGCTCTGGCCAGGTCGCTGAGCCTCCCAGGCCTCGTTTTTTCCATCTGTGGAATAGGTCTGTGGGGGACAGGGTAGGGTGAACTGGCCCCCAGGGGCCTCTCTCTCCAGCTCTAAATCTCCGTGGCTGAGCTCCCCTTTCTCTGGTGCATTCTGCTCTCTTGCCTCCTTGGGCCTCAGCTTTCCCCGCCCCTGTAATGGGTCTATGCAGGAACCACGCCCTCTATGCAGGAACCGCCCCCCCCCCCCCACTTCCGTCAGCCCCTGACATCCAGGTGGCCCATCTTGGCCTGTGGACCTCAGCCAGTCCTGTCTGTACATCTGGGCTATAGGAATGACGTCTTGTCCTCATTTTTATCATCACTGCCAAGAGCCCGTTGAGGCAGCCCTTGGACCCCTGTCTGGTGTCAGCTTCCTCTGCTGAGCAGTAGGTCTGACAGACAAGCCCCAAGTGACCCTCTGAGCCTGGTTGCTCCTGGAATCGTGAGCATCCAGTGTGTGCTCAGCCCTGCCCTGGACATTTGAGCTCACACTCTAGTTCAGTGGTTTGCAAACTACAGTCACAGGGCCCAGTGCCCACCGTCTGTCTTTATAAATAAAGTTTTATTGGAACACTGCCATGCCCATCCCTTACATCTCCTCTGTGGCCAGTCTTGCACTACAGTGCAGAGTGGAGCAGTTGAAACAGACACGAAAATACCCACTGTCTGGTTCTTTATGGTACTTTTAAAGTTTGCTGACCACAGTTCTAGAAGGCAGAGAATGGATCCGTGCCACCAGCATTCCACCAGCCTCAGTTTTCCCCATCTGTACGAAGGGTCCCCATCAGCCTCCACCTGGGACCCCCAGCTTGTCCTGCCTGTACATTGGGGTTCAAGACAGTCCTCCATGAACGGCTGCCTTCGCCTGTGCCTACCACGTGGTCCAAGCCTCAGTTTCCCCATCTGGGCAATGGGTTCTCAGACGACCCAGTGAACCTCTGCTGGGTCCCCACTGGCCTCCACTTTTTTACCCAGGACGTGGAAGGATCTGCAGCAGCCCCCGCACACCTCTGCCTGGCCCTCCTTCTAGCGGGTCTGCCTGGGGCCTCATTCTTCCGGGCGGGGCAGTGGGTCCACAGGCCCCAGCGCCTCCTAACCTCTGGTCTCTCCCGCCCCGCAGGATGAGTTCCACCCGTTCATCGAGGCGCTGTTGCCTCACGTCCGCGCCTTCGCCTACACCTGGTTCAACCTGCAGGCGCGGAAGCGCAAGTACTTCAAGAAGCACGAGAAGCGGATGTCGAAGGACGAGGAGCGCGCGGTGAAGGACGAGCTGCTGGGCGAGAAGGCCGAGGTCAAGCAGAAATGGGCGTCGCGGCTGCTGGCCAAGCTGCGCAAGGACATCCGGCCCGAGTGCCGCGAGGACTTCGTGCTGGCCATCACCGGCAAGAAGGCGCCGGGCTGCGTGCTCTCCAACCCCGACCAGAAGGGCAAGATGCGCCGCATCGACTGCCTGCGCCAGGCCGACAAGGTGTGGCGGCTGGACCTGGTCATGGTCATCCTCTTCAAGGGCATCCCGCTGGAGAGCACCGACGGCGAGCGCCTGGTCAAGGCGGCGCAGTGCGGCCACCCGGTGCTCTGCGTGCAGCCGCATCACATCGGCGTGGCGGTCAAGGAGCTCGACCTCTACCTGGCCTACTTCGTGCGCGAGCGAGGTGAGGCGGGGCTTGCGCGTGCACGCGGATCTGGAGGCCGGAAGGGGGTGTGTTGGAAGGTCGTCGAGGGGGGGAGGCGGGCCCACGCGCCAGCGGTCTACCCGAACGGGGGAGGTGGGCGCACGCAAAGGTAGGAGCCAGGAGGCGGGCCTTAAAGTCCGAGGGCGGGGACAGGTGCGGTGGGAGGATCTGAGCCCTGTGAAGGGCCAAGGGGAAGAGGTACGGTTCAGGGAGAGTCTGGGGTGGGGGGCAGGTGCGTCCTGGGGCTCTGAAGGTAGAGGCAGGCCCTGACCTTGGGGGGTCAGGGGTCCAAGGGGGGTGGCAGGTCTCAGGAGGTGAGACCCTGTCCCAGGAGGTCTGTTGGCAACAGGGGTGAGGATAGGCCAGTGACGGATGCGCGGGGGACAATCTTATCCCTCCTGGGAAAGCTGGAGGAGAGCTGGGGTTGCGCTTTGTGACTGATGGTTGATCGACTCTTGGACTTCCCCCAGAGACCTGACAGGTCCCATATTTAGGCCGAGTGGGAAGCTGGGGCGCTGTGTGACTTTGGCTAGGTCACCAGTCTCTCTGGTCTCCAGCTGCCTCCACTCTGGCCCTTGGAGCTGGGTGTTTGCTGGCTCTGTGGTCAGATGGCCCACATGGAGACTAGCAGGGTTTGCGAAGATGGGGAAATCCACGGCAGCTTCCCAGAGGAGGGGGCTCCACTGAGCTGAGCTCTGCAGAACGACTGGGTAGTGATGAGTGTGGCGATATCCCAGGAGGTCAGCCGCCTAGACGGAGACGTGGCGGCTGACTGTCAGCAAGTCTTGGTGGCCAAGGGCAGGCCCTGGCTGGGAGGGCAGTGGGGTCTGTTGCCCTGCTGTTCCTGGTGGTGTGGCCAGTGGAGCTGTCAAAAGGAGGGTATTAGCATCCTTACCCGGATTGGGCCTGGGGAGACTCGCTGAGATCATGTGTGTGTGCGTGTGTGTGTGTGTGTGTGTGTGTGTGTGTAGCGCGTTGGACTCTGGCCTGCCACGTGGCGGGTGGCAGCTGTGACTGTCTTCATGAGGATGGAATCAGGTGTGCCCGGAGACCCTAACAGGCACGTGTCCCACGCGCCACCGTGCCCACCCAGGCTGGTACACACGTGGGTGCGAACCCGGGGCTGCCTGAGCGTGTCAGGTGGGTGCACTCGGGTTGCAGACCCAGCCCCAAGCCCCCGTAGACCCCACGGGAGCCCATGTGATCACAACCAGAAATGATAGAGGAAGGCTGGGGGAGGGGTGGTGAGAAGAGAGGCAACTCTGGAGCTGGACTGCCCAGATTCAGAACGCAGCCCTGCCGTGTGGTGTGCTGGCTCTGTGACTTTGCCTCAGTCCCTGTCCTGTGCCTCAGTTTCCTCCTCCGTACAGCGGGGGTGACATCCATGCCAACTCTTAGCGATGCTGTGAGGATTCCACGAAGTCTCCTGGTCTCCACTGTGTGTGGGAGGGAGAGCTGGGGCAGAGTTTCCCGGTCTTGACCTTGATTCCTTGACCTTGACCCCATCTGCCCCTCCCCCCGCCCCCACCAATTAGCACTAAACGCAGGGGGCCAGAGGCAGAGGGGTAGACAAGGTGACTGTTTCGCTGCGGGCGGGATTGGGGGTGTGGGCAGGGGCAGCCTTGGGGGCTGCAGTGCCCATTACCATGCAGGTCCTGGTCTCTCTCACCACATCCATCCTCCTCCTCCGCGCTGAGCTGATAAAATTTTGAAGCGAGTTTTCTGCCAGCGTCAGCACAATCTCCAGGCGCCTCCCCTCCCCCACCGCCCCCCTCCCCCCTTAGCTCAGCAGGCAGGCCAGGCCTCCGGGCCTCCCCAGACACCTTCGTGTCTGACTGCCGTGCCTTTGCTGGCCGGTCTGGTCAGCATCCTCACGTGAGGGCCGGGGAAGGTCGAGGCTGCCGTGCCCTCCGGTGCAGGCTCCGTCATCCCAGGGGACCACTGCTGCTCAGACAGGCCCCAGCGGACCCAGCTTCAGCTGGCTGGGAGTGAGGGTCGGGCGTGAGGGCTGGGCCAGGAACCCACGCCCGGCTCAGCTTCCTGCCTGACGGCTGGGTGATCCTCAACAAGTCACTTAATCTCTCTGTGCCTGCTTTCTTTGTTTTTAAAATGGAACGCTCAAAAATAGCTGGCCGGTAGGAATACTGTGTCCTCATGGTGAGCGTTCAACAAATAACCCCCATGCGGTCAATGAACACGGGTACCAGGCACAGGGCTTGGGCTTTGTGGACCGTTCTTATCAATGTTATCATCCTCATCAGGATCATGATTTCCCGCCTTTACCCATGCTGTTCCCTCTGCTTGGAATGCCTTTCCCGTCTGGAAGACTCCTACTTATGCTTCAAAACCCCAACTCCCAGCTCCACTTTCTCTCCGTCAGGCATTTTTTTTCCTGAGGACTTAGCAATTCTTTTCCATTCTCATGGCAACCCTGCAAGGCAGGGATCATTGTACCCATTTTACAGATGAGGAAACCAAAACCGAAAGAAGATAACTGCCCGGCCCAAGGTCACACAGCTAGGAAAGGGCAGAGTTAGGGTTCGGACATGGGCAGGTTCTGTTGCTGACACTGCTGCTGTCCTTCTCAGCTCGGTGGCGGAAGGGGATGGAAGTAAATCACAGCGTAGGATGTGGGTATCCAGTCAACGTGGCTTGACCACCCCCGGGCTGGGTCTGTGTTCTAGGCTCCTACCAGCTAGGGCCTCATCCGGGGTTCCCAGGCCGAGGCTGGCCCCCAGAAACCCCCTGCTGAGCTTCAGGTCCCCAGCTTCCACCGCAGGACCCCCGTCTTCATCTGGGCCAGAGTTATGTCTCTCTTCTCGGCCAGGCAGTCACCTGACCTCAGAGACAACTGGTCACCTCCCTGTTCTCACCTTGTGGGTCCCAGGGCTGCAGGGGGTCCAGGCCAAGGCCAGAGTGCGGTGCCCACTCAAATCAGCCCTGCTAGGAGGCCACGGGATTGATGGGGAGTGGGGAGAATGGCCCTCGGTTGGCTTCTGGGGGACGGTGTCACAGGGTGGATGGTGGGACAGGCATCCGCCATTCGGCTGAAAGGAGGTACCACCTCTAGCGTCAGAAGCAGGGCCTTGGAGCCGACGGAATGACAGAGAGAGAGGCCCAGAGACATGGGGAGACACAGAGAGACCCACAGACGCATCATACACTCGGCCCTTCCCTGTCCCAAGACAAGGGGACGAAGTCCAGCTCCCCCCACGGCTTCGGTCCGTATCTCTCCCAGGGGGTGTCAGGCGGACTGCTGGAGCCGCACCCCAAAGGAGAATCCCAGGCCTCCATCCTTGGGTTTATTTTGGAGGAGAGAAGGTTGGGGACGAGCCGTGAGGAGGTCCCTTTAGCTCTGGGGCTGCCAGGCTCATCAGAGCCCAGGGCACCGCCTGGGGCCGAATTTGGCTGCTCCAGGCATCCATCTGGCGCCGTTGTGGACACAGGGGCCTGATTCCAGGGGTGGACTCCGTGTGTGCCCTGGGGGTGGGCTAGCAGACAGCTGGGGGGCCACGGTGAGGGGGAGACATGAGCTCCACCTTAGGACATTGGAGCTGCCCGCTCAATGCGTGCATTTTAGGGGGAGGGATGTGTGCAGTTAAGCAGGGCTTGGGCAACCTGACAATTCTCGGTTAAATTAATAAACACCTAATGACAGGGAGGGGTGTGGAGAGGGATGGCGGGGCAGGCGCTCTGGCCAGGGAGGGCCTGAAAGAAGTGAGGGAGCTGCAGAGGAATTTGAGTGAGGGTGTGTGGGGCAGTGGGGGCTGCAGTCAGTGCAAAGTCCCTGGGGCCGGAATGGCCCCGAGCACAGGTGCTAGTGGGGGACGCGCCTGGCAACGGGGAGGCCGGGAGCAGGTGAGCGGGCTCTCCTCTCTCCTGCCTCCCGTTTGAGAAGGAGTCTGGAGAAAGCAGAGCCCAGAGAGGGAAGCCGCCTGCCCAGCCCCGAAGCCCAGCCAGGCCTCCCCGCCCCCTCCGGCGGCCTGAGAAACCTGAGGCGCGGGCGGGCACCGTGCCAGGGCGGGAGGGGGAGGGGCTGCCAGGCCCGCCCGCTCCGGCAGCTGCCAGCCCTCCCCGAGCCCCGCCAGCCCAGATGGTGCCCATCTGCTGACGCTGCCGTGGGCTGGCCTCCCGTTCCCGCCTCCTGTTCCCGCCTCGTTCGGTGCCAACCTCCCGGAAGGGCGCTGCGGGCAGGGGCTGGCTTGGGAAGCTCGCAGCTGCTAGAGGAGCTGCCCAGGGTGCCCAGGGAGGGGTCAGGAGGAACTGGGGGCAGGGGTCCCCGTCGCCTCCTGGATGGACCTGGGAAACAATAATAACAACAGAGATAATGGTAACAGCAAACACATATCGTGTGCCCGGTGCTGAGCCCATCCTACATCTGGTTTCATTCTCTCCACCACTCTGGGAAGGAAGGACTATTACCTTCTCCCTTATTTCAGATAAGGACACAGTCCCAGAGATGGTCAGCCGCTTGCCCAAGGTCACACAGCTCCTAAGAGGTAGGGCGAAATGAGAGCCCACAGATCCTGACTCCTTGAAACCATTAAAGGAAAAAAACCTAAAAACCGCTTTTGAGGTTATCAGATGGAACGCACACCTTCCTAGTTGTACAGATCATGAAAAGAGCTGGCCCGGAATACACAGTGAACAAATGAATCAGTTATCAGTGAACGTTCCCGAAGTGCCTGCCGTGCCCAAGCCTGCGGGCTGGGGTCTCCATAAAGCACACCCTGGGCTCGGATGGCAGGAGAAAGGGCCTGGAGCAAGGGGGCCTGGATCAGTCTCAGCTCTGCTCCCGGCTTGCCCTCTCTGGTCTGGGGCTGGGGGAGAGCTGAGGCCAGGAAGGTAGGGCCTTGTGGGGCCACAGAGAGAAACAAGCCAGACCCTGACTGAGGGTCCTGCCGTCTCCTCCAAGCCCTGTTAATCTTTATCCCAGCACTGGCTCTGTGCTGGGGAGACAGAGGGCCGATGTGGACGGGAGAGCGTGTGAGGGCACCCGTTGGCTTGTGTAATGGATGCAGTTTGTGTCCACACGTGCTCCGGGCTGTGTGACCTCACACCGGTGCATCCCCCTCTCTGTGCCTTAGTTTTCCCATCTGGAGAGTGGAGAAAATAAGAACTATGTCCACTGCATTGGTGATTGGAGTGATCCCTGGACAGCATACAGGAGGCCCTGGATAAACGCTCAGTCCCTTCCCGGATCCTCTTCCCAGCCCCAGGTGGCAAAGGGGAGGAACCTCAGTGCATCTAGTGAACCAGCAGGGGCACCTGTGACCCAGGATGGGCCCCCCCCCCCCCCCGCACTGGAAGTCGCCTCTCCAGGTGTCTGGGTGGCGGAGGGGTGAGGGGCTCTTGGCAGCCTGGATTCCCCCCGGGGCTGAGCAGGCAGGTGGACCAGCCGTCTGTCTGTGCAGAGGAGGTGGCAGCCCAGCGGTGAGGTCCAGACACCAGCTGACGATGTATTTATAGCGGCAGCAGGAGTCCTCTGGGCTCCTGGTTAGCGGTGCTGAGGGAGCCGCTAACCCAGCAGGTGGGAGCCCAGTGTCCGGAAGAGGTAGGGGCACGATCTGTAGCCGGATGGCCCCGGTTCAAATCACGCTGCTCGGGAGCTGTGTGACCTTGGGCAGGTGACGTCACTGCTCTGGGCCTCAGTTTCCTTGCCTCGGAAATGGGCATGATACAGATGGTGCCTGCTTCACCGGGCTGGGTAGGGTTAAATGAGTTAATGCATGAAGAGTGCTAGGAACAGGGCCTGGCACAAAGCAAGTGCTCAAACATGACTTGGTGCCTTAAAAAGGAAGGCGATTCTGACACCTGCTACACCATGGATGGGCCCGGGGGACATGATGCTCAGTGAGAGAAGCCAGACACAAAAGGACAAATACTGTTTAATTCCACTCACAGGAGGTCCCTAGAGAGTCACAGCCACAGAGACAGGAAGTAGATGGTGGGGGCCGGGGGCTGGGGGAGGGGCCGGGGAGTCCGCGTTTCACGGGGACAGAGTTTCAGTTTGGGAAGATGAGAAAGTTCTGGAGATGCACGGCGGGGATGGTCGCTGGACATTGTGAATGTACTTAATGCCACTGAAGTGCACACTGAAAAATGATTAAAATGGTAAAGTTTATGCTACTGATATTTTACCACAATTTTAAAAATTATTTGTTGTTGATAATAATTTGTAAATCAACTAGGCTTCAATTTAAAACTTCCCAAAAAATGATAATAATACTAATAGTACTCGTCTATTATATTGCAATGATAAATGATAAAAATAACATCAGGGATGGTGATATAATCCTAGTTATTATTATCACCGCCTTTATTATCATCTTCATTCCTTTGTTTCTAGCCCCAGCTCTGCCCTCTGGCCAGCTGGGCAACCTTAGGCAAGTTAGTACCCATCTCTGTGCCTTTGTCTCTTCATCTGCAAATTGAGCATAGGGAGGGTCCAGCGATTGGAGTTCAGATCCTATCTATGAGAAAGGAACCTCTTAGCACGAGGAGTGCTCAGAAATATTTGGAGTTCTTTCCTGAGTAGCCTGAGTAGGTCCTCCCTCCCCCAGGGACACCCCTGCATGGGCGCCCAGCTTGCATGCCTGCACCTGCCAAGGCAGGGCCGCAGAGGCTCCTGAGGACCCGAGAGGTGCGGAGCCCTCAGAAAACGGGAGGCATCTCGGTGCACCTGTGGCGGCCATCCCGGCGTGGCGGGGCTGCAGTTGCCACCCTGGCCCTGTGCCCAGCGAGCCAAGGGGAGGCTGAGGGCAGCTAGGGACATCTCCGGGGCCCCCTCCCCCCCGCTTCCACAGACAGCTGCCAGGCCGGCCCCTCTCCCTCCAGCTGGGTGTGGGCAGGAAGTCACAGATGGTCAGAGTCGGTGAGGGACAAGGGAGGGGGCACGTGGGAACACTGGACGTCTTGTCCAGATCAGGAAACTGAGGCCCAGAGAGGGGCGGGGCCTTGCCCAGGGTGGCCCAGTAAGGGCCTTTCCTCTGGTCCATTCTGTCCCATCTTCTGTCCCAGGCTGACTTGGATGGGTGCCAAGATGGGGGACCCGGGTACTTCAGGGTAAATGGCTTGCAAATGGGAGAGGGGTTTCAAGGCCCGGGGCGGGGTGGGGTGGGGGCGCGGGTGGCTGGTGGTGCTCTAGATTGCTAGAGCTGAGGTCTGCTCTAGATCCTCCAAGGGACAAGTTCTGGAATTTCCAAGGCCTGAGTTCTAGACGCTTCAGAGCTGGGATCTTTACCATCTGACAATTCTAGAATTCTCCTGGGTGGGTTCAGAGCAGCACAATTCAGTAGAAGTACAACTCGAGCCATACAGATAATTTTTCTGGTATCCACACTTAAAGGTATAAACCTACAGGGGAAATTAATTTTAACAGCCTATTCTGTTTAACCCAGGACATCCAAAATATTGTCATTTCGACACATAATCAACATGAAAAAATTATTGAGATGTTTCACCTTCTTTTTTGTCCTAAGTCTTTGAGAGTCACTGTGTGTTTTGGACCCGCCACATTTCAGGCGCTCAACGCCACACGTGGCCAGTGGATGCCGCGTCAGCACTAGAGCATCTGCGTTCCAGAGAGTTCCAAGGCAGATCTCAAATCTCCCAAGTTGGGGTTCTTGAGAATGTGAGGACAGATTCTAAAACTCCCAAATCAATCATCAATTATCCAATCAAGTATCGGTTTCGTCGATATCCAAGAAGCCCTTAAGTGTATTCGTGACCATGGACGACAGTTTCCAGACTTCCACTCGTTGGGTTTTCACACGGCCAAGGACAAGCTCTAGAATGTTCTCGAGCTGGGTTCTAGAACATCCAGGGCAGGTTCTAGAATTCTCTGAGGCAGGGATCCAGAAAGTTCAGGTCAGAGTCGAGTACGCCTGTCCTCAGACCCCGGGTGACTGAGCGAGCAGAGCATTACAGAAAAGATGCCTGCAGAGGGAGAAGGAGGTCGATTTTCATTTTTCTGAGGCTTTTTCCAGACTGGCTGAGTCAGGGGCTGCGTGCTCGGGGGCAGCAAGGTGGATGGGGGCCCTGTTGTGGGAAAAGGTTTGGGAGCTGCCCTGTGGGCTGCCCGGAGGCGGCAGCAACAGCTGAATGGGCCCCTTGTTCCTGACCACACCCTCCCCTTAGGGTCACCCCAGGACGAGCTTCATTCGCTTAGGCAGCCCGCTGTCTTAAAGAGCCAGCGCCCAGAGAGAGGGGAAAAGGGGGGGGGCCGCTTCGCTCCCAAGCCCCACCCCCAAGCCTCCCAAGGATGGAGGAACTGAAGTGCATATACATGCGGGGGGAGCACCGAACCCGGACCTCCCAGCCCCATGTGATCAGACGGTGGCCCTGAGGCTGTGTGTGCACGGTGGGGCTTGGGTTTCATCTGGGACAAATTCCTTCTCCTGTCTCGGCCGCCGTTTTCTCCATCTGTATCTGCAGCTCCGTGTTCCCACCCGTGGGGGTCGTTGGGCAGATGGAAGTAGTATCTGGGCCAGGTTTGGTACACAGTCGGCACTCTGCTGTGCCCATCGTGCAATTATGTAGCCCCGTTTTACGGAGGAGCCGAGCCACGAGGCTCTGGCTGAGGCTACGCAGCCCAGATTTCACCCAGCTCCGCCACCTCCACCCTCCGCTCGGGGCTGTGAAGCTTCAGGTTGCTCGCTGGCCGTCTCCGGGCCTCAGTTTCCCCTTCAGAGCAATGGGAACCGCCCCTGCCCGCTTTCAGGCTAGAAGCCTTTCACTTCTCCCGCCCCGAGGATGCTGTGGCTGGCAGTTCAGGGCATCCCCCAGATCGGAGCCAACCCAGAGGGCCTCGAACGGAGCTGCGCCCGGTAGCCACTCTGGGCGGCCTCGGCGCTCCTGTGCCCCAGGCCGGCCCCACAGACAGCCCGGGACAGGTTGCTGCCGGATGGACAAGCCTGTTCCCTGCTTCCTTATGTAACCAGGTTATGCAAGGGCAGCTGGCCTGCTTACATAAGGGGAGGCCGGGCCAGCCCCAGCTGGGGAGGGGGAAGCTCTTAAAGGGGCTGGTGTCTCCCGTGTCTTCCCTCCAGGGCCCTGTGCCAACCCACGGAGGGGAGCCTTATAAACTCTGGCCGATTCTGTACTCATCAGCGCCATCCTTGCCATCACTATTATTATTGCTGTTGATGTTATCGTCACTCTGTTCTTTCCCAGGAGGCACAAAGCCCACTCTGCTTCTGACCCTCGGCTAGTCCCTTCTCTCCCTGAGCCTTAGTTTCCCCATCTGGGCAAGGGGAGTGGTGTCAGTGAAGGAAGGCAGTGGGGCGTAACGGGGGTGCTGGCCCCGCCACCTGCTCGCTGTGTGACCTCAGGCAAATGGCGAGCCTCTCTGGGCCTCGGTTTCCCCATCTGTAAAATATGCTTGCCTCTCTAGGGTTACTGAGGGGGAAATGAATTCAGACATGCGAAGGGTTAAGATGGCATCGAGCACACAGCCAGCACAACTTCGTGGTAGTCAATAGATATTTATTAAGCGCTTACTGTGTGCCGAGCCCTGTACTGCGAACAAGACAGACAAAAATCCAGGCCTTGCGGGGCTCACAGTCTGGTGGAGGAGATGGACAAAGAACAAGTTCGCGATAAGGGCTATTGAGAAAAATAAAGAAAGGCAAGGAATAGAGTGGTGGGCTATTTGGGGAGGGACTGTCTGAGGACTTAACATTTGAGCTGAGATCTGAGGGTGAAGAGGAAGCAGTTGTGTGAAGAAGTGGGGAAGGGCACCTTAGGCAGAGGGCACAGCCTATGCAAAGGCCCTGGGGCAGGACCTGGTGTGTTGGAGGAACAGCCAGGTGGCCCTAGCGGATGGAGCAGAGTGAGGGAGGGGGATAGAGGGAGGAGGGGAGGGCAGGGAGGGGACTTGGGCTTTTACACCTAGGGACCTGGGAGCCCTGGAGGGCTGTGGGCAGAGGAGGGGCGGGGCCTGACTCAGGTGCTCACAGGCGCCCCCTGGCCACCGTGGGGAGGACTGACTGTGGGGCGTGAGGGTGGGAGTTGAGAGACCAGGGCTGAGGCCACCGCGCTGGTTCAGGCTTAGGCGGGCGACAGTGGGGGCCAGCCAGGCAGAGGCTGCTTCCAGAAGTGTGAGAGTTCAGTGGCAGTGGTCAGCATGGGTGGAGCAGGACAGTGCACGTTGGTCACCTGGATTATGGAGCCCCTTTGGAGGCTGGCGCTGGCCCCCTTGCCTCCTGCTTGGACCTAGGCAGGGAAAGGAGGGGCGGGCAAGTGCAGGCCCCTCAGTCATACCCAGGGCCCCTCCTGGAGTCAGGACATTGTTTGCGGGCAAGCTGGAGAAGGGCTCTGGTGCCTGGGTGGCCTGCGGGGCTCTGCGCGGGCTGTGCGGGCAACTGCCCGGTGCCCAGCCCCAAGCTGGGTGTTCCACCTGCGTGGCTGCATTGTTCCCGTTTTTATTCCCCATCTCGCCAGGTGAGCTTGGGCTGGCATCTGCCCCGCCCTGCACCTCAGTTTCCTCATCTGTGAAATGGGAATGATCATCCGTAACTGCTCGGTGGGTTCCAGGAGCACTGGCACACAGTAGGTGCCCATTCAGTGATCAGCAGCAATTGTGCAGGAGGCTTGGGAGTGGGGGAGCCCCCCGGCATGGGAGGCAGGCATGTGGAAACCCACGATACTCACTGAGATGGGCCACTGGGCAACTAACCGAGTCCCCGCGACTGAGCCCCTGTTTTGTCCCTGCAAAATGGGACCACAGTCACAGAACCCCTGTGACACCTGGTCAAAGGCCAGCACAGAAAGGCATGTAGGCTGCTATCACACTGTCCCAGCCCCATGTGACACCTGGGGAAACTGAGATCCAGAGAGAATGGGGGTGCTTAGCCTGGAGTCACACTGCCAATCGGGCAAGGAGATGCCCCTGGAACAGATGGCCTGGCTTCAAGCCATTCAGAGGGCCTCAGTTTCCAAATCCATGAAATAGGCACACTGTGGGGGTCAGTAGGAATTACTGGACACCCAGGAAGAGGCTGCAAGGATTTATCTGGCCAGTCTAGACACCTTCTTCCTGGGGTACTGGCATGAACTATGGGGGGGTGTCTTTGGTTTCTCCCCATCCCCCTCACCCAGTTCCCCTTAGGTGCTGGCAGAGGAGGAGATTCCTGGAGGCTCCTGGGTTAGCTGGGGCCCTTCTGGCCAAGGAGGGGGCAGTAGGAGCCAAGGCCCCTCTGCCTGGAAACTGCAGCCCTGTCTGGCTGGAGCAGGCCTGTCCTCTGCCCTGTAGAAGGGCTGGAGCTGGACAGTCTGGCCCATCCCAGACAGACAGGGCTGTCTGTCTTTGCTGCATACCTACCATGTGCCTGCCTAGCCTCTGCCAGACCCAGACACGTTCAGTGAGGCAGCAGGTGGTGCAGCCAAGTCTCTCTGCGTGGGTCGAGTCCCAGCTTTGTGCACTTGGCCCAACTGCCTAACCTCCCTGAAGCTCTGCCCCTCTGTAAATCTGTATGTAGCTCCTAGGATTATATGTAGCTCTTGGCAATATAAGCACTCACTAAATGGAAGTTATGATTATTATCATTTTCATACACTGTTCTCTCTCCCTCCCTACAAGCCCCTTCTGTGCCTGGCAAACTCCTACTCAGACATCAAGGCCCCAGCTCCAATGTCCCCTCCTCCAGGAAGTCCTCCTGGGCCCCCAGGCCAGGTTTCTGTTATTTTCTTGGGTTCCTCCTGCCCAGAGGTCCTGCCCTGTGATATCCAGGACCTGAAGCAGTTGGGTGGGCTTCCCAAAAGAGAATTTCTGCTGATCCTCATTGAATGAAGGGGGCCCGAGATAGGCAATGCTTAGGTGATATTCTATACCCCACCCTCGGCCTGTTGTAGAAATCCCTTGTATCACCACTGGTTGGAGTCCATGCCCTTAAACCTGGTCTTTCCCTCTGAATATCCCCCAGTTTTCCCAACATTCCTCAGATTCCTTTGTCTGACAAGCATTTATTTTGCACCTGTTGTATGCCAGGCCCTATCAGGATCATCCCAATTATTCATGCAACAGGCATGTATTGGGTACTGTGTGCCAGGCTCTGCTGGAATAATCGCACTCACTTGTCTGCAAACATCTGTCGACTGCCAGCTATGTGTAAGCACTGCTTGAGCACCGACTGCATGCCAGGCTCTGGGAAGAGAGGAAGCCCAGGGGAGGAGAAAAGTCTCCCACTAACCCTCCCTCCAGGCTTGGGCCCTCTAGTCTCCACCCTCCTCCTGCATTCCAGGCAGCGGGTTAAAAATGTGGGCGCTGGAACCAGAGTTAACTGAGTTCACATCCGCTTGTCCACTCACTGGCGTGAGACCTGGGGCGAGCCCCTTCCCATCTCTGACCCCCTCTGTAAAACGGAGCGCTCAGCAATCTGCTTGCTGCTCAAAACCTACTTTCTGCAGAGAAGGAAACTGAGGTACTGAGCAGGCAGGCTCCCCAGAAAACCCTCCGGGCAACACCGGGCGGGAACCCATCTTAGCCCAGAGAGGGGCAGGGCTGGCCCGAGGGCACACAGCTCCGGTTGGGACCCTGCCCTGCTCTGGAGCCCTCCCCTTGGTGCCCGCCTCCCTGGCCTGGCTGCCAGCCTCCGGCCTTCCCCCCACCCCACCCCCGACTCCCGCGGGGCTGCCGCGTTGGTGACGCAGCCGGAGAAACTTCTGAAGGAAGGGAAGCTGGGAGGGGCTCCTCGGCAGACCCTGGCTGGCCGGCCGGGTGCCCCCACCCCGTCCCTGGCACGGGGGATGCTGCAGGCTTCCACAGCCTCCATCCACCGCGTGGCCGCAGACGGCTTCCGGGGCCGCGTCCCCTCCTGCGGCCACACGTGAGCACTCAGCCCGTGGGCACATGTGGCTCCCCGGCTCCCCCCCCCAACCCCCCCCCCCCCACCGGGCTGCCAGGGAGGCAGGCCGAGGCCTTGGCTTGGCTGCTGGCAAAGCCAAGAATTTGCTCCAAATGTAAACAGCGAGTTATTTTAAGTCTGCCCCCCTCCCCGGGTGGCGCTGACACATTTGACATTGGAGGGGACCGGGAGGGGGGAGGGGGGGACGAGGTTGCGCGTGTGGGTATTTTTAACCTTGTTTTTCACATCCTTGGTGCCACCCGGAGTCTGGTTTGTGCCGAGCGGCGGCGGTGGTGGGGCGCACGGGGCTCGGGTGGCAGCAGGCGGGCGCCTCCCCCCGCCTGGCACGGCTGCCGCCCTCCTGGCACAAGTGCCTTTAACCCGCGCAGGCCGCCCCAGCCGCCCCCCCCCCCAACTACGGCCGCCCCCCCACTCACCCCACCCCGGGAGGGGAGCCCGGGCTCCAGGCCCCGCCAGCCCGCTCCTCCCGCGCCTACAAAATGGCCGCCAAGTCCAGAGAAGCATCTGGAAGCCGGGAGGGAGCATTGAGAAAATGGCCGCCAGAGCGCTGATGTCATCGGTGGCGTGGCCGCCAAGAGCGGCCGGGGTGGGACGAGTCCCGGCCTGCAGGCCTCAAAGTGGGCCCTGCGGCCTACGGGGGCCTCCCGGACGGCTTTTCGGCCCAGACGCCCCCAAACCACCTGTGCCAAAGCCCCCCTGGAGCCCGCCGGACGCCCCAAGTTCAGCCCAAGGCCGCGCGTTCACCGCCCGGGCCTGCACTGGGGCCGGCGGGGGGCGGTGGACGGCCGCTGCCCTGACCCGCTGGCCCGAGGTGTCCACCACTGCCCGGCAGGGCCCGCAGCCAGGCCGCGGAGCAGGCGGGGGCGAGAGCCAGGCCGGGTGGGAAGAAAAAAGAAACTTTTCTTTGAAAGTGATTCCGAAGCAGGTTGGCTGGGGCCCAGGCGGCCGGCGGCAGGGCAGAGGGAGATGGAAAGTGTGGTCCAGACTCTAGGAACGCGGCGGGTCAGGAAGGACCAGGCGGGGGAGGCCCGGGCGGGGGCCGGCGTCCGGGAGGTCACCCTGGCCGTGGCCTTCTGCCTCTCGGCCCTGATGCCTTATCCAGATTTCCCCCGGGGGTGGATGAAGGCCGTGAACGTCTAGCATCTTGGTTTTTTCCCTTGGATTTGTCCAAACAGCCCCCGGAAGAAGTGTCGCCTGGGGGTTTTAGATCCTGTGTACCAGGATGTGGAGGCTCAGAGAAGGAACGTACTTTCGCGGAGGTCACACAGCATTGGTGAGACTGACATCCAGTTCTCATGATTGCTGGCCTTGGGGACCTGTGGTCTTGAGCCTGCAGGGGGCAGGATGGGATGTCTCCAGGGAGAGTCAGGGTTTGTACTGGAATTGCTTGAAGCCCAGGGCAATTTCGGTTCTGGTCCTCCTGCTACACTACCAGGGAAGTCCAAGTTCAGTCTAGCCTGAAGCCTTCGTGCTGTGACTCAACTCCTGGCCCTCCTCAAGATGACCAGGAGGAAGCCTTGACCATGAATGAACCTCATGCGGCAGAACTTTGTGTCTGTTTTGTTCGTTGCTGTGTCCCTGGATCCTAGGACAGGGCCTGGTACACAGTAGGTGCTCAATACATGTGCTGAGTGAAAAAACACCGTTTCCCCTTATGCTTGGGTTTGCACAGATACTCATATGGGATGGGGGTAGAGACTCAGGACACAAAACAGGTTGTAACGTAGCTGGACATACATGGGAATCCCTTGTCACACTTCTTAGAAGGGATACGAGGACATGAAACCCAGACTTCCAGAGCATCAGGCTTAGGTCCTGTGGACACATAATCCCCCCCTTGGTCTCTTGGGCAAGAGAGGGAGCTAGACCAGGCAGGCATTTGCAGGAAAGGCATTCCAGGCAGGGAACAGCATGTGCAAAGGCCCTGGGGCAGGACTCTGCCTGGCGTGTTGGAGGAATAGTGAGAAGCCTGTGTGGCTGGAACAGAGTGAGTGAGGGCGAGAGAGGGAGGAGGGGAGGGCAGGGAGAGGACAGGGCAGGTCGTGCAGGGCCTTGGGGGGGACTTGCGACTTTCATACGTTTAAAGACCCAGACTCAATCCAGTGTGATGAGAACTAGGACAAGGTTTGCACAAGGGGCCAGGGGAGGGTGTTTCAGAGAAGGAGACGTTAGAACCGGGCTTGGAGAGATGGTTGGAGTTTGCCTGAGAGTGAGAGGGGCAGGGAAGGTTCATGGCAAGAGCGAGAAGGATGGAGGCCAGGGTCGCGTGTACGGCATGGCCTTCCAGGACAGAGAAAGTTGAACCTCAGCCGGCGATGTTTAAAAGTGGCCGGTGACACAGGGGAGCTGGGAATTCCAGGGCCTGGCTTTGGTTCTCTCTCTAGCTGGCTGGTGTCGGGAGGCGGACGTGGCAGCAAGGCAGAGCCAGCTACATTTGGAAGCCCGCTAAGGTTGGAAGAGAAATCCTGCGGGCGAGCTCACCGTGGCAGCCGAGGCAGGTCCAGCGGATGCACCGCTGGGCCCCAGTGGGAACCCTAGGCTCTCCCGGATCCCGCCAGGTTTAAACAAGTGCGATTATGGTATCAGCAAGTCCTGTCCTTTGTAAATCCCAAAGATAAATTAAATATGACCCCTCTGTACACCCCAGGCCATCACCCTGGGTCAGGCTGTTATGCCCGCGAGGATGTATGCCCACCCCTCCCCCCGGACTTCCAGCCTCTGAGAGTCCAGAACTCACTCAGCAGCCAGACTTTTTTAATGTGTGTGTGTGTGTGTGTGTGTGCGCGCGCGTGTGCACTTTATTGTGGTAAAATATAAAATTCACCATCTTAACCATTTTTAAGCACACAGCTCGGTGGCATTAAGCACAGTCACCCTGTCGTGCAGCCATCCCCACCATCCATCTCTAGAACTTTCTCATCCTCCCAAACTGAAACTCTGTCCCCACGAAACACTCCCCATCCCCTCCCCCAGCCCCCGGCCCCCACCATCTACTTCCTGTCTCTATGGAATTGAGTCCTCTAGGGACCTCCTGTGAGTGGAATCAGTCAATATGTGTCCTTCTGTGTCAGGTTTATTGCACTGAGCATGATGTCTTCAAGGTTCATCCATGCTGTAGCGAGTGTCCGAATTTCCTTCCTTTTTAGGGCTGAGTAATATTCCACCACAGGGATGGACCACATTTTGTGTATCCGTCACCTGCTGATGGACATTTGGGGTGTTTCCACCTTATGGCTACTATGAATCATGCTGCTGCGAACATGGGTGGGCAAGTATCTGTTTTCAATTCTTTTGGGCGTATCGTAGGCGTGGGTCACATTGGTGATTCTATGTTTAACTTTTGGAGGGACCGCCAAGCCATTTTCCGCTATGGCTGCACCATTTTACATTCCTGTCAGCTGTGCACGAAGGTTCCAATTTCTCCACACCCTCATCACCAGAGACGTTTTAAAATGTAACGTAGATCATTGCCCTCGAGACTAAAACCCAAGCTTCCCATGCGGCCCATGGTGCTCTCATGAGTGGTCTCATGTCTCCCCGCTTTGTGTATATGTTGGGGCCACGCGCTCTCTCTGTTCCCCAAATGTCCCATGTTTGTTCCTGCCCCGGGGCCTTTGCACTTGCTGTGCCATCTGCCCTCAGCTCTCCCCATGGCTGGCTCCGTCCCATCCCTAGGCCCTTAGAGAGGTTTCGCCTGACTTTTCCGTCAAAAGTCACCTCCCCCACCCCCAGCCACTGTCTGTCCTCTCACCCAGTTTCATTGCCTCGGTGGAACTTAGAACCACCGAAATTATCTCGGGCTCCTTCTGTCGGCTCGTTTCCTGTCTGTCTCCCCCGCCTTGGCTCTCTGCCATTTCCCCAGTGCCTGGCAAGTGGTAGGTGGTCGGTAAACATCTGGGACATGAATGCCGGGGCGGTGCCTGTATCTCCCAGTTAGGAACTGCGGGAGCCTCAGCAACCAGGATGGAGGGAGTTGTCTGGTGCAAAGGGGGCGTGTGCTCTGGGGCGGGAAGGGCTGGACCGGAGGCCACGGCGGCGCCTTTGTCATGGGCTGGGACAGACCAAATTTGGGCTCGTGGCCACGGACAGGAAAGAACAGTTTGTACACTCCGTCAGTGGGATCTAGTTTACATTTCTGTTGTCGGTATGGTCATGTGTTTGTTTGAGGGAAAGGCCACAGGCGGTGGTGACGTTCCGGCTGCCTGTGAACACCCGGCGGACCTGGGAAGTCGAGAAAACTGGTCCCAGGCCAAACCAGGGTGTCACTTGAAATACAGCCGCTGTCTGGGGCCAGTCTCACTTATACTAGCATGAGTGTGGTTAGCTGTGCTTCATGCATCGCGCTGGAGAGCCTTGTGTGTGTCTCGGAAAAAAAAGAAAGACCTTTCAGGAAGGTCCTGGGGTGAGAGGAGAATGTGAGCCACATAGATACAGAAGGAACTGTGTTGTGGGCAGAGGGAACAGCGTGTGCAAAGGTCCTGGGGCAGGGACCAGGCCTGGTGTTTTGGAGGAACAGTGAGGACGCCCATGTGGCTGGAGCAGAGTGAGCGAGGGGGAGAGAGGGAGGAGGGGAGGGCAGGGAGGGGACGGGGCAGGTCGTGCAGGTCCCTGTGGGCCACGGGGAAGACTTGGGCCCTTACCCCCAGGGAAGTGGGAGCCCTGGAGGGCTGTGGGCAGAGGGGGGACAAAGTTCGTTTCACTTCTGGGTTTGGAAAAATGCTGTCGCCCAAACAGTATTTATCCCTTTGTGATTGGCCCCTCCCCTCCCGGGGCTCCTTTGATTTCAACCTCACACCCATATAAAGTAAGACAACAATGGAGAAAGCCCACTTTACAGACGGGGAAAACTGAGGCTCAGAGGGGAGAGAGGCCTGACTAGTCCCAGGTCACACGCCGGGTTGTGCCAGGGCTTGGGCTTCAACCCAGGTTTCAGGGTATGACTCCAGCTTCTAAAAGATGCCCCAAGGTCATACGAGTTTGGAACCTGGAGCCTCTTCTTCACGACCCCAGTGCATCTGAAAGACTTTGAGGAGTCCAACAGCTGCCCTGAGAAACCCGCAGCGATGCTCATGCTTTTTGACCGTGAACCCCATGCTCTGGTGGAGTCTGCAGACACCCCCCAAGGCACACCCGTAGAAAATCGCAGTGGTTGAGAGTCCGCCTGCCGATGCAGGGGACGCGGGTTCGTGCCCCGGTCCGGGAGGATCCCACGTGCCGCGGAGCGGCTGGTCCCGTGAGCCATGGCCGCTGAGCCTGCCCGTCCGGAGCCTGTGCTCTGCAACGGGAGAGGCCACAGCAGTGAGAGGCCCGTGAACCGCAAAAAAAAAAAAAAAAAAAGTAAATCTCATTGGAGTATAGTTGATTTACAGTGTTGCATTAGTTTCAGGTGTACAGCAAAGTGATTCAGTTAGACATGTACATATATTCATTCTTTTTCAGATTCTTTACCCATATATAGATTATTACAGAATATTGAGTACAGTTTCCTGTGCTGTGCAGTAGTAGGTCCTTGTTGCTTATCTATTTTATATGTAGTAGTGTGTCTATGTTAATCCCAACCTCCTGATTTATCCCTCCTCCCCACCTTTCCCCTTTGGTAGCCATAAGTTCGTTTTTGAAATCTTTGAGTCTGTTTCTGTTTTGTAAATAAGTGCATTTATATCATTTTTAAAATTAGATTCCACATGTGAGTGATAGCGTATGATATTTGTCTTTGTGTGACTGACTTCACTCAGTATGATCATCTCCATCCATGTTGCTACAAATGGCATGATTTCATTCTTTTTGATGGCTGCGTAGTATTCCATTGTATATGCGTACCACATCTTCTTTATCCATTCCTCCATTGATGGACATTTAGGTTGCTTCCACGTCCTGGCTACTGTGAAGAGTGTTGCAGTGAACACTGGGGTGCACGTATCTTTTTGAATTATGGTTTTCATGGATATATTTTTGAGAGGAGCAGATAAAACCTGGTCGGCCCGTCAGCTTTCCTTGCTGTATAGCCTTGGGTAACTTACTCACCCTCTCTGGGTGACCCGTGGTTCTCAGCCTTGATCAAGGCTTGCTGGAGGGTGCTAGACAAAACTGTTAAATACGTAGCCTGACATCTGGTGTCCGGTAAGCTGTCTGTGCTTAGCAGTTGCCATTATCATTGTTGTTTTTGTTATTATTATTATCATCATCATCAATCCCATATCGTCTCACTCTACACCTCAGCTCCCACCTCAGTGAGGTGGAGGTGCTCTGAAATTTCCCTGGCCTGTGCATCAGGCTCTGGGGCCTCTGCTCCCATGGACAGTAGGGTCTGGAGGCTCTGCTTCCGTGGGGTGCTTTTCAGCCTAAGTGGAACAGAGATATGCAAACAACTTATCTGCCCCCCAGCTGTCCCCAACACCACAATTAGTGGCAGAAGGGACCTTTGGCAAAAGCAGAGCAGCAGGGGACCCCCAGCTGGGGCCTTTATCTGACTGGTCAGACAACAGGGTCCAAACACAGGGGGTCACTCCAAACCACTGATAAGAAAGGGGTCCTGGAGTTGGGGCAGGACCGACTGAGCCCCCCCCTCCAAGGCCCCACTGGACGCCTCCTAGTCAAAAGCACGGGACCCAGTTGTGAGGCTTTGGGGTGTCTGGGGGTTGATCCCAGGCCCGTCGGTGCCACCTGGTGCTGCCTGAGTTTGAATATGTCGCCTGCCTCTCTTTGTGCCTCAGTTTCCCCATCTGGAAAATGGGGATGATAATCGCATATCCCTCTTGGGGGAGTTGCGAAGATTAGATGAGTCAGTGGAGGGGAAGCTTGTGGCTCCACATAAGTCAGAGGAGTCACTCACCACCTATTAGCTATTGGAATGTACCATTTCACATGGTGTGACCTTGACGAGCCTCCCAGGAGCTCCAGGCACAGCCCCTTACTCACCCGGGGCTGCCAGTCACATCTCTGGGTTGGGTGGCCTCCCTTGCACCCGGCACAGCCTGGAATTTTACTCCTGGTTTATGTGCTTACTCGTTCATTGCCTGTCACTCTACCATCAGGACGTCAGTGCCACGAAGGCAGGGCATTGTGTCCATCTTGGTTGCTGCTGTGTGTGAGACACATGGCACCCTGGAGGTGCTCAGCAATCAGTTTGCCAAGTGATCGAAGGAGAGAAGTAAACGGTAGTGCAGTTCAGCTCTACTTTATGGATGAGGAAATGGAGGCTCAGAGATGTCAAAGTACTTGCACAAGGACACACAGCAGAGGTTGGCAGACTTTCAGTGAAGTGAATGCTTTAGACCTGGTAGGTCACCTACAGTTTCTGTTGCATACTCTTCTTTCTCTTTTGACAGCCCTTTAAAATCATACAAGACCCTTTTCTCTTTCATTATTGCCTCCCCCTAAAGAGCCCTTTTAGACAGCTTTTTTCCCTAATCACCGCGCCTCATGAAATTTTAATGGCACAGGTCTATTATATATCTATCTATATACTGCATCTATATCTATCCATCTATGTTTTATAAGTAAAAAGAGCAAAATGTTTAGCCCCCTCCATCGCCCCAAGAACCAATTTTTGCCCCTACTGAGAATGGATGGATCTGGAACAGAGTCCCTCCGCCTGACACTAGGGGCCGGATGACTTGTGGGGCTATCCCAGACCAGCCTCCCTGTCCCCACCCCCTCGATGCCAGGAGCCCCCCAGTCGTGACAAACACACATGTCCCCAGACATCGCCTTGGGCTGCAGGATCACCCCAGTTAGGAACCTCTGTGCTAGGCAGACAATTTCTTTGAATGGACATCAGCTTTGGGATATAGACTCCCTGAGCTGGTCCTCGGTTTACCAACCTCATCAGTTGGGTAAATCAAATCAGATGGTGCTATGGAGCTCCTAACACAGTAAAAACTCAGCAAATGAAAGCTGCCCACTTGGGGTCTGGGGCATCTTGGGGCATTGGACATTAGCTGTCCTTCAGCTTTATACACTCTGGGTCCATCCGTTCAGACCGGAGGAAGGTCCATTTTAGGACTGGGCCTCTAGATGGGAGGAGGAAGAATTATCGGTGTCCTCTTTTCCTTTTTCTTTTTTTTCCTTGATTTTTCATGGAAACATCCAGAGCAGCTCAGCCCGATAGAACTTTGTGTGGTGATGGTGGGCGTATTCGGTGCCGTCCAATTCGGTCTCCACCAACCACGTGTGCCTGTTGGGTACTGAAAGGTGACTGGTGCGGCTGAAGTCCTGAAAATTTAATTTCAATTTGGCCAATTTAAATTTCAAGTTGCATGTGACTCGGGGCTCCCATACTGGACAGCTCCAGGAGACAGGGTTTCCAGGAGCCAAATGACAGGTAGATGGTCAGCAGGTGGGTGAGAAATAGTTCGAGGTTTTAGAGGTGATTCAAGATAAGATGGCGGGGACTTCCCTGGCGGTCCAGCATTAAGACCCTGTGCTTCCACTGCAGAGGGTGGGGTTCAGTCCCTGGTCGGGGAACTAAGATCCCACATGGCCTGCGGCATGGCCAAAAAAAAAAAAAAAAAAAAAAAGTAAGATGGCACAATAAAAAGGAAGGAGATTCTGACACCTGCTACAACAGGGATGAACCTTGAGGACACGATACTCAGTGAGAGAAGCCAGACACAGAAGGACAGATACTGTGTGATTCCACTCACAGGGGGTCCCCAGAGGAGTCACATCCACAGAGACAGGAAGGAGATGGTGGGGGCCGGGGGCTGGGGGAGGGGGAGGGGGAGTCAGTGTTTCCTGGGGACAGAGTTTCAGTTTGGGAAGATGAGAAAGTTGTGGAGATGATGGCGGGGATACTATCACATCTGGGTATCATAGTATCACAAGATACTATGAATGTACTTAACGCCACTAAACTGTACACTTAGAAACGGTTAAATGGTAACATTTATGTTATGTATATTTCAACACAATCTAAAAATCAAATTAAAACAATTGTTAGTGAGATGGCATATACTTACAGCATCATATTATTTAGCAACTACATTTATTTAAATTTAAAAAGAACTACCAGGAGTTAGGAGTATAGGAGAAAAAAAGAGAGAGAGCTTCTTCAGCCCAATAAAGGGATCTGCAGAAACCACAGCTAACATTATTCTTAGTGGTGAGAGACCAAATGGGTTCCCCCTAAGATCAGAAGCAGGACGAGGACACCTTCTCTCACCACTTCCAGTCAACAGGGTTCCGGAAGTCCTAGCCAGTGCGATAAGCCAAGAAAAAGAAATCAGAGGCATACAGATTAGGAAGAAAGAAATAAAACTTGCCCTTTTTTACAGGTGACATGATGGTTTTCATAGAAAATCCCAAAGAATCTACCAGAAAAAGAAAAAGACTCTTAGAACTAATATGTGAGTTCAGCAAGGTTGCAGAATACGAGATTAACACCCCCAAACCAATCGCATTTCTAAATGCTAGCAATTTTCGATTAGAAACCAAAATTAAAAACACGCTCTCATTTACAATTGCTGCCCAAACCTACCATGTATTGAATGTCAGCTTGGCACCAACCCTTTTACACTTGTTATTAGCTGACTTGGAGACCCAGCAAACCCTGGGAGGTGGGTTTTTATTATAGTCCCATTTTACAGATGAGGAAACTGAGGCTCAGACAGGTGATACGGCTGGCCTGAGGTCAAGAGCAGTGAATAAGGGCTCCAGACTAGAGCCAGCCGTAGCCTAGGGCCATGGCTTTCAAGGTACAAAGTAATAGCACCCAAGACAGAAACAGCAAGGAGATAGCAATAATAGTAGTAAAACCCTCCCTCAAGTTGGTGAAGTGCTTACTACATGTCAGCCACTGTTTGGGGCCCTTGATCGCATTCATTATCACCTTTTCCCTCCCGAACAGCCTCTGAGGGAGATTCAGTAATTGTGCCCGTTTCACAGATGCGGGGACTGAGGCACAGAGAGATGAGGGGTGGCGGCTGAGGCCCACAGCCTGGGCTGCCTGACTCCAAAGCCTAAGTACACAGGCGGCGCTCGGGAAACATCCCCCTTCTCGGGTAGGCCCCTGAGTGCCAGCCGGGTACTGTTGCCCGCTGAGTCCATGTGGGTGCCGGTTCCGGAAGAGGGTCTGTGCCCAAGGCCTGGAGCCCGACGGCTGGCTGCCCGGGCTGGGCCCCTCCCAACCCAGTGGCCACCCGTGCCCAGACATGCGGCCGTCCAAGCAGGACGGGCCGGCTCCAAGGGGCCGCTGGCTGCCCGAGCCCGGGAGCGGCCACAGGGCGCGGGGCCGAGCCGGGCACAGCCCTCTCACCACTGCCAAGCCTGCCCGGCCTAGTCGGCCACGCGGGGGCCGCTCAGCCCAGCCAGGGAGGGCTGCCTGCGTCCGCTCCTATCGTGGATGGGGAAACGGAGGCAGGTGGGGCCGCTCCTGGGCTGTTTACAGCGTCTCTGGGTCTTGCCCGCCAGTCGGTGCTCAGCGCACAGCACGTGCAAAGGCAAAAGCGCGATGCCAGGGAGACGGCGAGGGCCCAGCGACTGTTGTGCGAAGTGTCATCATTATCATCATCGCCAAAGCAACCCTGGGTGCACCGAGGCCCCAGCAGGGGAAGTGATCCCCGCCCCCCGGGACCACGTGTCCTTGGAGGCTCCCAGGGCTGGGATGGGAACGCGCGCGCGTCTCATCGCAGAACCCAGGCGGCTCAGCAAAGCCCCGTGCTGGGTGTCGGGAAGTAAGCACTAGCCACCGAATTAAAACAACAAGGGGTGGGCTTCCCTGGTGGCGCAGTGGTTGAGAATCCGCCTGCCGATGCAGAGGACACGGGTTCGTGCCCTGGTCCGGGAAGATCCCACATGCCGCGGAGCAACTAAGCCCGTGAGCCATGGCCGCTGAGCCTGCGCGTCCGGAGCCTGTGCTCCGCAACAGGAGAGGCCCGCGTACCGCAAAAAAAAAAAAAAAACAAGGGGCGGGGGAATTCCCTGGCGGTCCAGGAGTTAAGACTCCGCCCCTTCCACCGCAGCGAGCACGGGTTTGATCCCTGGTCAGGGAACTAAGATTCCCGCAGGCGGTGCGGACAAAAAAAAAAATAAATAAAATAAAATGATACACAACTGTGTAAAAAAACAACAGCAAGGGGTGTGGGGCGGGGCACTGTTTTTGTCATTCTAACCCTCCCTTCTCCTTGTGTACAAAACGGGTACACTAACAATGCCAGATTTGTGGCTCTCTTCGTGATTTAAGGGAAAGTATGAAATGAGAACAAGAAAACACATCTGTGGTCATGTTAGGGACTTAAAAATAACAGTAATAATAATAACAGGGTGGATGTTACCATGGATCTAGAGCTCAGTATGCCCTAAGCGCTTCATATGTTATCAGCTCTTTGCCACCTCCTGGCAACCCAGTCAGACCTGTGAGGTGCTTTCGCACATTTGAAATGAGAAAACTCTGAGGCTCAGGGAAGTTAAGCGACTTGCCTAAGGTCACACAGCAATTAGCTCTGGGCCTTGGAGTGTGGCAGGTGGGAGGGGCCTGATTCTCTTTCTCTGGCATTTGATGGTGATTCCCGCCACCTTTGTCCTTGACCTGAGAGGCAAATGTGGGGGGGGGGGCTAGGGGTCTTGTCTGGCTGGGCTTGTCCATTTCCTCCCCCCCCCCCGCAGTCTGGGGTGGAGGGTGTGAGGGCTGCAGAGGGGGCTGGCTCTACTCGCCCTCCATCTAGGCCTCCGGAGCCAATAACGCTGAGCTCAGCGTCTGTCTGCTTCACCCGGCTGCCAAGGAGCCTGATTATTTTTAGATAAGATGGAGGGGCGGGCGCCGGGGTGGGAGGGAGCCCCCAAGCCCAGCGGGTGGGGCCGGAAATGTCACAGCTGCAGAAATATGCCCCTCGGCCCCCTCTCCGGGGATTCTGAGTGGCAACCCAAGACCACAGGCTGGGCCCCCGGGACTCGGAAGACAGAGGCGGTGGGGAGGGGGCCTGAGGGGCCAGGGACTCACCTCTCTGGCCCTCTGTTTTCCTGTCTGTGAAATGGGCATGAGAGTTTCCACCTCATACGGCAGAGGCAGGATTAAATGAGTTATCCTCACTTGACAGGTGAGGAAACTGAGGCTCAGAGAGCACTTCCCCACGACTGAGCCAGCCCCTCCACTCGGGTTCTCGCCATGGTTCAGGACACAGGCAGGCTGGCGCTTAGTGACCTCAGACGTCCATGACCCCCTGGGGCAGCAGCCCGGGAGGGGGCCATGCCATGCTCCAGACCACGGCGCTGGCCCAGCCTAGCACTGGGCTGATGTCTCCTCCCTCCTGAGTGGGGATCCCCGCGACGTCACCAACTCCCCCTCCCTCTCTTTGCAGATGCAGAGCAAAGGGGCAGTCCCCGGGCGGGGATGGGCTCCGACCAGGAGGACAGCAAGCCCATCACACTGGGTGAGTCTGGAGGTGGCGGGGGTGGAGGGCACGGGCCCATCCCCATCCTTTATTTAGGAATCGTTTCCGGAGCACCCCCTGTGGGTTCTGTGTGGTCCCGTGTGAGCATCTGGGTCACTCCTCCCAGCCATGCTGTGGAGTAGGTGCTGCCGTTGTTCCATTTTGCAGAGGCGGGGACTGAGGTCCAGAGAGGAGTATGGGCCTTCCCAGGGGCATCCAGGGAGCTGGGGTTGGAACCCACAACCCTGAGCTCCAGCGTCTGGGCTCTGAGGTGCCCTGACTACTCCCTCCCACAGTCTGTCCTCCCTGAAGTGGTCAGAGGGTGCCTGTGAGCACCTGAGTCAGGCCCCGCCCATCCCCTGCCCACAGCCCTCCAGGGCACCCACCTCCCCCGGGGTAAAAGCCCAAGTCCTCCCTGCCCTCCCCTCCTCCCCTCCTCCCTCTCTCCCCCCCATCGCTCACTCTGTTCCAGACACACAGGCCTCCTCGCTGTTCCTCCAGCACGCCAGGCACCATCCTGTCCCAGAGCCTCTGCACGTGCTGTGCCCGCTATCTGGACAGCTAACTGCTTTCTCTCTCTCCAGATCACCCAGGTCTCAGCTCAGATGCCTCCCTCTCAGAAAGATCTTCCCTGAGACCCTCAGCTCTAGCAGCCTCAGTCACTCTCAATCTCAGCCCTCTGTTTTATTTCCTTTCGAGGAAGTTAGTGATTGCGTATGTATTTGCTTAGTTGCTTAGTGATTGCAAATGTGTTTGCTTATCTCACCTAGTGGAGCATCACCTCCCCAAGGGTAGAGGTGTTTGTTTTGATCACTACTGTGTCCTCAGTACCTAGAACAGGACCTGGTACACACTAGGTGCTCAAAAGACATTTCTAGAAAGCAAAGAAGGAGAGAAGGAAGGATGAAGCAGAGGGAAAAAGAGAAACTAGAGGGATAGTATATCAGGGGCAGGGAAGGAGGAGAAATGAAAAGGAAGAAAGGAAGAAAGAGCCAGTGGGTGAGGGCATCCCCGTTGGAAGGTCCGTCACAGGCATGCACAGGGAGGCTGGATGGTTCCAGGAGGTTCACAGGCCCCCAGGCCACACCTCGCTGGCCATCTGTGACCCGAGTCCTCCTTGACCTCCTGTGATCCCCAGGCGCCTCCCTCCAAGCCAGATGTTCAAGGCAGACGGCGGGGGCCATGGCGCTTGGCCTGGTCCCGTGGGGAGCTCCAGCGTCTGGTAGAGGAAATCACTTCCTCCCCGCCCGCCAGGGAGTCCCCTGGAGATGGAGCTGGGCGAGCACTGCACAAACAGGAAACCCCGGTGGGGGTGGGGCGGAGGGGTGTGCTGACAGCAGTCGGCCAGCTGGGTCAGCAGGAAGTGGCCACGGCCACTTCCCCCTGGACACTGGGAGCCGCCGCCCTGTCCTCCTCAGGATGTTGTGGTCCCGAGCCTCCCATCATGGGCCTGGGCAGGTAGTAATTGCTCAATGAATGGTAGACACAAGGCTCATAAGCTGGGGGCTTGGGTGGCTGAGAGCTGGGGAGCTGGGCACTGCTCTGAGCTCCCTGCGGCCACTGCTGCCCCCTGGGGTCCTGGACAAGAACTGCTCCCACCACTCCCCAAAGCCAGGAGCTGCCATTCTGTGGGTCCCACCTCCACTCTGACCACTCTCTCTGGCTCCTTCAACTCCAGCCCTGTTGGCCTCCGATTTGCCAAGTGCATCCCAACCCCAGGCCCTTTGCACAAGCCATGCCCGCTGCCAGGAACATCGTAACCCACAGGGAGGTGGCAAAATGTCGAGTTCAAGATCATCCTCATCGGGGCAGCCAGTTCTCACAAGGCAGTTTCCCTGTGCCAGGCGCTGTCTGGGCAGTACCCAAATTTTAACTCACGTGTTCGCCTTATCCACCCCTACCTTGAGATCTTGGTTGAATGTCACCCTCCCAGGGAAGCCTTCTCTGAGCCCTTCGTGTAAAATAGGTCCCGTCCCCAGCAGGCTCTCCCGACCTTGACTGCCTCACCACTGCCTGACACATCTCACATTTAACTGAATCACCTTTAATAACTTTCTTTTTAAATTGTGGTACAACACACATAAAATGTAGAATTTTAACCCTATTAAAATGTACCATTCAGTGACATTAAGTACATTCACAGAGCTGTGCACCCATCACCTCTGTCTAGTTCCAGAACATTCTCATCAACCCACAAAGCAACCCCATCTCCATTAGTCACTCCCACTCCCCGAGTGACCATGAACCCACTCTGTCTCAGTGGATTTGCCTGTTCTGGACGTTTCCCATCAATGGAATCACACACTGTGTGTCCTTCTGTGTCTGGCTTCTCTCACTGAGCATCGTGTTCTCAGGGTCCATCCACATTGTAGCGAGTGTCAGGGCTTCACCTCTTTTCACAGCTGAGTGACGTTCCCGTGTGTGGAGGGACCACATTTTGTGTATCCATCATGGTTGATGGACATTTGGGTTGTCTCCAATTTCAGCTACTGTAAATCATGCTGCTGTGAACATTCATGTACAAGTGGTCTTGACTTGCTGCTTTTATGTGGTGTCCTTTGCCCACCCTGGGCTGTGAGTCCCAAGAGGGCAGCTGCTCCTGTACGTTGTTCCCCACTGTGTCCCCAGTGCCCAGCTCAGGGGGCGGACACTGGAGGTGCCTGGTAATGGGTCCTGCCTGTGAGGGTCTCCAGGTGGGACAGGCCTGCTCCCAGCTGTCTTGGGTTGGCCAGTGCTCCCGCCCCCTCGAGGCCAGCCTCAGTTTCCAAATCCACGAAATGGGTCTAAACCACTCCAGCCCAGAGAGGAGGGTCCCTCTTCCTTTGACATTAGGCGGGAATGGGTCCGGCCACACTGGGGATTTTAACTGCTGCCTGTGGACCCTCCATTCACCCCATGGTTCTGAGCCCCTGCCGTTTGCCAGGCTCTGGTCTGGGCACTGGGGACACCACAGAGCTCACAGCCTGGAGGCAGAAGGCTAAGAGACTGCAGCATTGCATGGGGTGATGAGTGAGGCAAAGGAAGCAAGCTGATCCCTCCTAGGTAGTAGCATTCATAGCTCGCAACCACCCAAGATGACAGGGTGTATGGTCCCCACTTTTGAGATCAGGGAGCATCAAAGCTCAGGGAGGTAAAGTGACTTATCCAAGATCACACGCCGAGTAGGCAGCTGAGCTGAGATGTGAACCCAGGTCTGGCTTCCACTTGTGTGTGCAGCCTGCCACAGCATGGGGGCTCCCAAGGAGGGCTGGGAGGCGGTGTGAAGGCCCAGGCTGGAGAAGGGGAGGCTGGCTGAGGCTGCAGTGAGGACTGAGCAGAGACTCAGGAAAGGATATCCGCTCCAGCTGTGTTAGGGCGGAGGAGTCCCCGTCGGCTTGGAGGGGCTGAGCTGGCCATCCTCCTGCTGCAGGGCTGTGGTGGTTGGGCAGGGGGGTAGACAGGGTGACTGGCCAGGCCGGGTCCAACCCCCGGAGTCTGGGCAGCCTGGAGGTGTCAGGCGGGGGAACAGACCCAGCTCAGCTGGCCGCCTGCTGACCCCCATCCTTCCTCTCTTTTCCAGACACCACTGACTTCCAGGAGAGCTTCGTCACCTCCGGTGTGTTCAGCGTCACTGAGCTCATCCAAGTGTCCCGGAGTAAGTGTCCCCGCCCACCCTGTGCTGGGACCCGAGGTGGGGGGGTGGGCTCACACAGGGGAGGACTGTCGGAAAGGAGAAGTGGCTTCGGGATGGGGGCTCTAAGAGGGAAAGGGACTCGGGGAGGGAGGAGGAAGGAGCCCATCACCCTGTCCCACTCCCCCACGTCCTCTCCAGCCACCCTTGTCACCAAGCCTAAGTCCCTAGGAAGGGCGGTATCCAGGCCTTTCCCAGAATCCATGCTCTTCCCCAGAAAAGACTCCAGATGCTGGGTGGAAGGGCTAAAAAACCTTCTGCCCCAGTATCCCCAATTCCTGGGACCTCCCTCACACACCCCCAGGAGACCCCAGAGGGCCCCCCCCCAACTATTTTGCCTCTCGTCCTCTTGCCTTACCTATGGACCTGCTGGGGACCCACCCCCATCCCCAGACACCGCCATTTGAAGCCTACCCCAGGGACCTCTGGGTACTATCCCACCTTAACCCTAACCCTTGCCCTCCCCATCCAGATCAGCAGAGCCTGGCCTATGAGAGTTCTGGGAAGCTTGGCCTCCAGCTCTGGCTATGCTTCTGCCTCACAGTGTGACCTTGGCCTCTCTCAATGGCCTTGCTCTTCTGACCCATAGTATAAAGCCAGTTTCAGCCAAATTAGGAATCAGGCCAATTTGGGAAGTGGTTCCTTTTCATTCTGCCAGCTCCCAGATGGCTCTCCCCACCCCTCCTGGGCAAAGTGAAGCCCTGGACCTTGTTCCTCCCTCATCCTCCTCTCTGTCGCCCTCCGCAGCACCTGTGGTGACTGGAACAGGACCCAACTTCTCCCTGGGGGAGCTGCAGGGACACCTGGCATATGACCTAAATCCAGCCAGCACCGGCATGAGAAGAACGCTACCCAGCACATCCTCCAGCGGGTATGTCCCCGGGGCCCCACCTCTGGGCACTTCACGCCCCCCCCACCTCCATCTGGCCCCAGCTGGTTCATTCCTCTCCCTGTTTTCACGTTCCACCTGGGAAACTCTTATTCATCTTTCAAAACCCAGCCCCCAAGTGACTCTTTCCCCAGCCCTGACATCCCACGCTGGGCTCCCACAGCCTCGAGTCTTACAGGTCTAGCCCCTGAGACTCCATGAGAACACAGACACGGGTTCATGCTGAGATATGCTGTGTGATCGTGAGCCGGTCACATTCTGTCGGTTTCCTCACCTGCCAAGTGGGATCATAATCCTACCAGGTTGTTCTGAGGATTACAGTAGGTCAAGCGATCAGCCAGGCTTTCAGGGCTTTTAGTCTCCACTCTGCTAGCTTGCTAGTTTGGCCCTCTGCTGAGTCCCTCCCTGCCTCTGGCCCCAGGTGTCCCACCCAAGTGATGGGCACGTTAAAGCGGATGTCATCTGAGAAGCAGCCGAAAGTCCGCGGCTCGCGTGACATCTCGCGATAGCACACTCCTCGCCCTGCCCCCTAAGAGCCGGAAGTAGCGAAGCCCTCCGGGCCCGTCTCTGTGGTAACCAGTCTGCTGGCTTCCTTCCTCGCCCCTTAGGAGCAAGCGGCACAAATCGGGCTCGATGGAGGAAGACGTGGACACGAGCCCCGGCGGCGATTACTACACTTCGCCCAGCTCTCCCACGAGTAGCAGCCGCAACTGGACGGAGGACATGGAAGGAGGTGGGGCTGGTGGCGGGGGCTGACCGACCTTCCGGTCTGGGTTACCGCGGCAGCGACTACGTGTTCCGGCAGGCACTGCGCGGGCGCCCCGGGGCGGAGAGTCGGCCTGGGAGCCGCGGGGCCTCCTGGGAGTTGTAGTCTCGCAGGCTGCGCGCGGTTGGAAGTAAAGTCCGGGTTCGCGTTCCCGGAGCTCTTTGGTTCCGCTCTGGCTGGGCAGGATGGAGATTATCCCTTGCCCGACTTTCCTGCCCTCTGCCTGTTAACGGCCCATCTCTGCGGGGTTCCTGCTATACAGAATTGACTCAGTAGCGATTCTGATCAACAGGGTGCTTCATCCTCGCGTCTGCCGTAGACCCTCAACTAGAGCGTCCTGATACGTGGGTTCCCTTTCCACTGGGGTCCTCCCTGGAGTCCTTTTTTTTTTTTTTTTTTTTGCAAGATTCCCATCTCCATGGGATCTTGCTGTCTTTGAGTCCAGTTACATAGGAGCCCCGCCTCTTTTCTTATAGCATCCTTTTCCTGGTAGATTTTCTTGTTGCTCCTCTGTCTTCATAGGGTCCTCTCCAGAGTGTCTATCTCATGGGGCTCCTGTTCTGTAGGGTCAGCAGTTCCGTAGAAGCTTTTTTCTGTTGAGCGCTGGCTCTTCCTGATTCTTTGTTTACTTACTGTCTCCCTAAGGGCATTCTGCAAAGATTTCCCTTCTTTGGAGTTTCCATCTCCATCACGGTTCTTATCTAAAGAATCCCTTTCTGGGAAGTCCCTGGTGGTCCAGTGGTTAGGACTTGGTGCTTTCACCACTGCTGTGGCCCGGGTTCAATCCCTGGTAGGGGAACTAAGATCACGCAAGACGCGCCGCGCGGCCAAAAAAAAAAAAAAAAAAAAAAATCCCTTTCACCTTAAGATTCTGCTCTCCAGCGGGCCAGTGTTGCACTTAAAGGAAATGGTTTGCAGAGTAGCCTGTGGGGAGGACGCCCCTGGCATTCCTCGGATTCTCAGCGGGGTCTGTGCCCCCCAGTTTTAGAAGCATGTTCATAACCTAGTGGTTATGAACGTGGACACTCGAGTCCCCCAGCCCTTACAGCTTCCTGGTGACCCCACCTCTCTGGGCCTCAGTTTCTTCATCTGTAAAATGGGAGTGTTAATACCTGCAGTACCCACTCCATAGGTTTATTGTGGGGATTAAGTGAATTAATGCATTTGATGTCCCTAAAACAGGCCTGGCACATAATATGTACCCAGTATACCTTAGGATTTGTTTTCTTCTCTCCCCTTCCTCCTCTTTCCCTCTTCCCTGTAGAGTCTGATTTCTTATAAAGATCTGTCTATACAAAGTACCATACCCGTAGGATTTTTGAAAAGCAATATAACATTACAATTAACAGGGCAGGTTCACTATAACAGAAAAGAATCTGATATATATATATATACACACACACATATATATATTTATATATATGGAATTGAAACATTTTGCTGTCTACCTGAATTATTGTAAATCAACTCTTCTTCAATAAAAGAGAGAGAGAGAGAGAGAGAGAGAGAGAGGGCAGGCTCGGGCATCAGAGAGACCAGGGTTCAAATCCCAGCTCTGTCTGGCTCACTGTGTGGGCTGTGTAACCTTGGGCAGGTGACTTAACATCTCTGAGCCTCGGTTGCCTCATCTTCAAAGAGGGAGTGATGAGAACCATCATTCTTTTGGAGAATTGGAAGGAGGACATGGTAGAATGTGACTTAAGCAACCATCTGGCACATAAGTGACCAGGAAACAGGAGAGTTTCTTTGATGTTCATGTCTTTAGAAAATTCCCATCTCTTGGAATTGGTCTCTAACACAGCTAGTTGTGACATTTGAGGTCCCAAGCCTCCTCCCTCTTCCTCAGTGTGGGCTCCCAGGTATCTAATGCTGGGAGGACCTCTCTATTTATTAGGCTTTAATTTATGGGTCAGAGTGTCTCTACGGTTCTGTCTCTGTGGGTTCCCTATCTTTCTAAAGTTTGTCTCTATAAAGACCTGTATTCAATAAGCTTTAAGTCTGATTGTAGATAACAGAAAATACAAAAGGAAGTGCATTTCTCTCACAAATAAATGTCCAGCCATCAGCTGCCCTGGGCAAGTGTGATGTGAGGGACTCAGTCTTCTGCCTTATGCACCACTGAATGTGGTTTTCATTCCTACCTCATGGTCCCAGATAACTGCTAGAGCTCCAGCCATCATGTCTGCTTTCCAGCCAGCAGGAAAAAAGGGTCAAGTCTGGGCATGTCATCTCCCTTTAAGTTTAATTTTCAGAAGATGCACTTACCCCTTCTGCTTATCTCTGGGCCCCTGAGTTAGTCCTAAGGCCATACTCTGCTGCAAAGGATGCTGGGAAATGTAATCTTATTTGGGTCAATTATGGGCCCATCTCAAATCAAGGGTTCTGTTACTAAGGAAGAAGGATAACGCAGATATTGGGAGACAGTTAACTTCTGCCCTATCATTTACTGATTGGGAACTCAAAAGCACTTCTCACTAACACTGTGATTGAAGAGGTTGGCTACATATAAAGTGCGTACTATTTAGAGCTGAAAGACAGCCTGTGCTGATGTAGCCACAGCAGCCCTGAGAGGAGAAATTATAGCTTTAATTGGAAAAAGAGAAAGGCTGGAAATAAAGAACCCAGCATTCAATTCAGATGCTCAAAAAAGAAAAACAAAATTTTAAAAGGAAGGAAATGCTAGAGAGAGTCACTGGGGCTTGATCCAACCTTCCTACACTGAGAATAAAGTGGCCATGATGGGGGAGGACAAGGAGGAAGCCCATACCATCTTCTGGTATGTGATGGGGAAATCACAGAGCTGGAAGGGAATACCAGAGGGGGTCAGTCCTCCTATAGCTCCCATTGGTTGCCTCAGGTGATGGCAGACTCACTCCCTCCTGTGGGTATCTCAGTACAAACCTCTAGTGTGTGCCTGCCCCTGCCTTCCGGGTGCTCACAGGCTTGTGGGGAGATGAATTCTATCTTTTCCTCCCCCTCCTCTTCTCCCACCCTCCTCTTTCCTTCCTGCCCCTCCTCCTCCTCCTTTTTCTCCTCTTCCTAGTTTCCTCTGGCTTCCTGTCTAGACAGCCCCCAATTAGTTGTTCATTAAGGGGGTTAAGCTGATTAGAGTACCCTCTCCCTTCCTTTGCTGTGGCTACCGTGGGCAGCTCCCAGCTAACCCCCCAGCCCCAGCCTCCTCACTCCGGTGCCCTGGCGGGGGCAGAGGCCTGGGGGAAATCTTGCCAGCTCCGCCCAGGCAAGACCCCTGCAGCCACATCTCTCAGACCCCATACACCAGCTTCCAGCCCTTTGCCCCTTCCGTGCCCAGGCCAGGAGGACCAGGAGTGCCCTTTCTCCTCCTGGCCACCTCCTCCCGAGGCCTTCCCTGATCACCCAGCCAAGCGGGGCAGAAAGGGGGTCCCAGAGTGCTTTGCTCTTGCTGCTTCTGTGGCCCTCCCCCAGGGTATATGGGCCTCCCACAGGCAGTCATTATACGGAGTGAAGCAGGGAACTTCCATCTCTCTCCTTTTCCCCCAACTCTTTTTGAACTTGGGGGGCAGGAGGGGGTGGCAGAGCGTGGCCTGAGGAGTTACAGAGTTGCCTTTGAATCCCAGCTCCACCACTTCTTGGCTCCCCAGGACCTCACAGGGGGTCAGTTCTGCCCCCAGAGGACACTAGGAGGTGCCCGGGACATCTCTGGCCATCCTGACTGGGGGGCTCCTGGCATCCAGTGGGTGGGACCAGGGACGCTGCTCCACACCCCACAGCGCCCAGGATGGGCCCGCTGAGGATGACCGGTGTCAGCGGTGCTGGAGGTAGCGGGGGAGGCCATCCCACGTGGTAAGTGCCCAGTGAGTGGTGGCCGATCCCAGCAGAGCTGCGCTCCATCCACCCACCTGGACGCTCCGCACACTCTCTGCCCACCCTGTGTTCCGGGCCCTGGAGACCCAGTGGTTGGCTGCAGTGGGCCCCCCAGGGGAGCTGGCACTGCACGGGGACAGGCTAGTTTGTCAAGCAGACGGGTAGGTGCTCAGATGGGGGGTGTACAGGCCCACCTGTTAGATGAAGCGTATGTGCTTAAACGGAGGACAGACAGGCACGTGTGACAGGCAAGTGGAAAGATACTTGGGGGTGGGCACCTACAGGCACGTGCGTCCGTTAAGGTTTGTATCTTCGACGGGGGACGTAGGGATGCTTGACGCTTACGTGGAGATATGTATGTTAAGCAGAAAGATGGCCACTCGGATCAGGGAGGTCAAGGGCACTCCTGTTAAATGGAGAGACGCGTGCTTTGATGGGGCATATACGTGCACTGCGTTAACCAACACCGGTTGCTCACATGGGGCCGGTCCCAGCATGTTTGTTCAGATGTAGGAACGCAGGCAGGAGGGTGACTCTTTCTTGCAGCGCCGGGCGTCCCCGGCCCCCTCCTGGACCCTGGCTCCCGAAGGCCCCATCTCAGGAAGCTCTAGAAGGGCCTGCGGAGGTGCAGCTGGGGGCGGGGTCCACGCCGGGCTGTTTCCATCCAGGACAGGCTGTTCTAGGAAATCCTCCTAAGTGAGCGTCTGACAGCCGTAACCTCATTCCCCCTGCAGCCCTGAGCCAACCGGGAGCCCAGCACGCACGCACGCACGCACGCACGCACGCACAGCAGGGCCAGCCGCCTCCCTGCCGGCCGCCCTGGATGCCACCAGCTCCTCCTGTCCCTGGGAAAGCCCGGGCCTGCACCCAAGGCCCCGCTTGGCCGCCAGGTCCCTCTGGGCCGCCGACCGCATCCCAGGACACGCTCCCCCGCTCACACACTCACGCGCACCCGAGCCGACCAGGGCAGCAGCGTCTGTAACAGCAAAAGCAGATGGTGGCCTGAGTGCCACCGACGGGCGTCGGGGGGCTAGTTCCCAGATCTGGCTCACCCCTGGCCGTGCCATCGCAGAGGATGAAAGCACCCCACGTGGAAACGCCATAGTAGGGGTGGGGGGAATGCAGCAGCATCCCAGGTGGGCCAGCCCTGGGGACCCACGCAGATGCCCACTCAGAGAACCATCAACCCGAGACCCCAGAAACAGCGGTGGCGGGCCTCGGAGGAGAGCGGGGGTCCTGACTGGGGCGGCTCTGCCCCAGGGGACGCTGAGCCGTGTCTGGGGACATCTGTGGTTGTCATGACTGGGGGGTGCTCCCGGCGTCGAGTGGGTGGAGCCAGGGAGGCTGCACCACACCCCACGGCGCCGAGGACGACCCACAGAGGATGACCCCGGCCCTGACGCGTGCAGCCCGAGAGGCCGCCTTTTGCGGGGTGGCAGGCAGTGTGTCCCTAGAGACTGTCATACTGGGTGAAGTAAGTCAGAGAAAGACAAGTATCACATGATATCGCTTATGTGTGGAATCTAAAAAAAAAAAAAAAAAATGGTACAAACGAACGTATTTACAAAACAGAAGTAGAGTCACAGATGTAGGAAACAATCTTACGGTTGCCAGAGGGCGAGGGAGGGGGAGGGATAAATTGCGAGACTGGGATCAACCTATACACACTACTCTATATAAAATACCTGGCTAATAGGGACATGCCGTGTAGCACAGGGAACTCTACTTAGTACTCTGTGGTGACCTGTGTGGGAAAGGAATCTGAAAAAGAGGGGATATATGTATATGGATAACTGATTCACTTTGCTGTGCACCTGAAGCTAACACAGCATTGTAAATCAACTCTACTCCAATAAAAACTATTTAAAAAAAAAAAAAAAAAAAAACCAACCCTCACCAGGTGTGAATCCACTGTGGGCCTCAGTGGGTGTGTTTCACTGTAAAATGAATTTAAAAACAATTCCTAAACATGTCTGTCTCCAGATCCCCACTTCCCCCAGAGCCCAATTCCAGAGAAGGGGCCAGGCCAGGGACTCTACCGTTTTTCAGACACGTCGTCATCCTTTGCTGTCACTAGAAAAAGCCTCTGCAGAGGGGGGGGTGGGGGTGTGCAGGGAGGCAGGCGGGGGGCATTCATGGTTCTTCAGGGCGGACGCGTGCCCCGCACCTCTGGGGTCAGCCTTCCATGTCATGACAAGGCTCCTCCTGAACCAGCGTCCGTTCTGTGCCACGGCCTCCACGGAGTCTGTATGTGCCTATTTTACACCTTTTATTCATTGAGGCCGAGCTGGAGACCATCTGGGTTCCCCAGGGCCACCGGGTGAGGTAGTGAGACCCCCGTCTGCAGAGGAATGGCAGCAAGTAATTCCAGTGCATGGGTGTGTGCCAGGCCCTGATCTAACGGCTTTACATGTTGTATCGCATGTAATACTCGCAATGACCCTGCAGGGAAGGTTCTGTCCCCCCGGGTAAGGATCGGTGGGGGGGGCACAAGCACAGAGCCACGTGGGCTTTGGGGCTTTGGACCAATCCTTTGCCCACCCTGCCGCCTTCTCCGGGGCTCTGGTGTCCCTGGGGGGGCAGGGGGCAGCCCTGAGCCGACTTATGTCCGGAAGGAGAGAAGGCGGGGGCTGGACTCTATCTTCCAGGGGGCCGTGTGGCGTCTGACTCCTCCTCCCGTGGGCCGTGTGACCCTGGGCGGCCCCCTTTCCAGCTCTCAGCCTTGGTTTGCCCCTCCTTACAATGGGCTCCCAGCCCCTCGCCCATGGGTTGCTGGGAGAAGGGGGGGGGCAGGGGCTCTGCGGGGAGGTGCGGGGGTCCTGGGAGTGGAACACTGCCTGCCGGCCCTTGACCCTCTGGCCCTCCCCGCAGGCATCTCATCCCCGGTGAAGAAAACAGAGATGGACAAGTCCCCTTTCAACAGTCCGTCTCCCCAGGACTCGCCCCGCCTCTCCAGCTTCACCCAGCACCACCGGCCCGTCATCGCCGTGCACAGTGGTGAGCACCGCGGGCCCCGGGTGGGGAGGGGCGGCTGAGCCCTCTAACCAGGCCCCTTATGGCCGGGGAAGTCCCACCGGCCGTCTGACCACGGGTCCTATTGCTGTAGCCTCCCACCCGGGCAGGAAAGCCTGCGGGTGCCATGGTGGAGAGCACCTGGGCCTGACTCTTTTGGGGCCTCAGTTTCCCCTTCTGTACATGGAGGTGCGGCCAGGGACTCACCCCTCAACCTGCTCCCCGTGGGTCACACTCGAGCGACCCACTGACAGACCCCGGGGCGGAATGGCCGCAATAGGAGGCAGACACCCAGAAGGACACACACAGGCCACACAGCCCCTGGTGACCACTGCCCGCTCCTCACACACACGGGAGCTCTCATCTCAGCCACACAGACAGGAAGCACCACGCTCACAGCGTGGGGTGCGAGCTGAGCCCGTCCACTGGGCTCATAAACGTCCCCCTCCCAGGGCTGTCCGTAGGACCAAATGAATTAAATCAGAATGAGTTAAATAAGAGCTTGAATGTCACCTGTTGCCCCTTAGTTGTGATAGTGATGATTTAGTTCCCTACAAGGGCAAATACACATACAGGGCAGAGGCAAACATCAAAATAGCACAACAGTTTAGACAAGGAGCCAGCCAGGCAGGCCCCCCGATTGCCACCGTTCTTGTACATAAAGTTTTATTGGCGGAGGGCCACACCCATCTGTTTACATGTCATCTGTGGTGGCTTTCAGGCAACAAGGGCAGAATTGAGTAGCTGCATCAGAGACCCTATGACCTGGAAAGCCAAAAGTATTTACTGTCTGGCCAGGGGCTAGAGAGAGAGGAAGGGGGAGTGACCACTAGTGGACACAGGGCTTCTATGTGGGGCAGTGAAGTGGTTCTGGAATTATGAAGTGAATATACTAAAAGTCACTGACTTGTTTAGAAAAAGAAAAAGAAAAAAGCAAACACCACACTGGAATATTACTCAGCCATGAAAAGGGGTGAAGTATGGACACTCGCTACACCGTGCATGGACCTTGAGAGCACGATGCTCAGTGAGAGAAGCCAGACACAGAAGGACACACAGTGGGTGACTCCACTGATGGGAAATCCACAGACAGAGAGTGGCCTCCCGGTTGTCAGGGGCTGGGGGAGGGGATGGGGGTGGTGCTAATGGGGACGGGATTTCCTTTCAGGGGGATGAGAATGTTCTAAAAGAGATTGTAGTGATGGTCACACAGCTCCACACAGTGAATTGTACACTTCTTAGAAGACTGGATTTTATAGTGTGCAAATAATATCTCAATTTTTAAAAAATATCGAGGGCTTCCCTGGTGGCGCAGTGGTTGAGAGTCCGCCTGCCGATGCAGGGGACGCGGGTTCGTGCCCCGATCCGGGAGGATCCCACGTGCCGCGGAGCGGCTGGGGCTGTGAGCCATGGCCGCTGCGCCTGCACGTCCGGAGCCTGTGCTCCGCAGTGGTGAGAGGCCCGCGTGCCGCAAAAAAAAAAAAAAAAAAAAAAAAAGACATGATGGGAATTCCCTGGTGGTGCAGTGGTTAGGACTCAGCGGTTTCACTGCCGAGGGCCCAGGTTCAATCCCTGGTTGGGGAACTGAGATCCTACAAGCCAAAAATAAATAAATTTAAATAAATTTAAAAAGTGCTCAAAGGGGTGACGCCAGAGCTCTGGGGGGTCACAGTACAGTCGTCGAATCTGGGCGTGTAAGTGACAGCAGGGCCTGATCACGGCAGATGCCACTGGGTCTCCACACGTTCGTAGTATTAAAGGTGCCGCAGCGTGGGCGTGACGCACACCCACAAGCACAGTCACTCGGAGACAGGGCGGCCTGGCGGGAGCCCCTGGTGACCACTGCCCGCTCCTCTCCGCAGGGATCGCCCGGAGCCCTCACCCGTCCTCGGCCCTGCACTTTCCCACTACGTCCATCCTGCCCCAGACGGCCTCCACCTACTTCCCGCACACGGCCATCCGCTACCCACCTCACCTCAACCCCCAGGACCCGCTCAAAGATCTTGTGTCGCTGGCCTGCGATCCGGCCAGTCAGCAACCCGGACCGGTGAGTCTGGGGGGCACGACCTCCCTGGGGCCCTGGCGCGAGTGTCAGGCAACCCTTCCTCCGCCAGGGCAGCTTCTGTTTTACAAACGGCGGGGTCCACAGCCCCTGGAGCCAGACCGGGTGGGAATTCAGGCTTTTTCAGCTGTCTGAGCAGACGGTATTCTAGGAAGCCTCCAAATCAAACACGGTTGCGGCTGAGCTCAGGCCGCCTTTGGCCGGACTTCCACCAAAGCTTTTGGTGTTCGGAGCCTCTCAGATCTGGGAACCGCGGGCGAGGTGGTGGATGAATGAATGCGTACTCGCGGCAGATGCGGGGAGATGCGTGTAGGCCGCCCGTGAGGTCCAGCGGTGCTGTTTAGGAGGCGTGGAAGGAAAGCAAGTGGGTACACAGTCGGCTGCGGAGGCAGGGAAGGCACGGCGACCCCAGGATGCTGGAAGCCTGCGGGGTCAGGCGAGCACCGGGCACCCACCAAACTCGTCCTGGCCGTGCCCACCAGGCCGGTCCACAGCCCCGGGGTGGACGGCAGCCCGAGGCGGAGGGGGCACCCGCCACCTTAACCACCTGTCTCTCTGTTCCCCCCAGTTAAATGGAAGTGGCCAGCTCAAAATGTCCAGTCACTGCCTTTCTGCTCAGATGCTGGCACCCCCGCCCCCTGGGCTGCCGCGGCTGGCTCTCCCCCCCGCCACCAAACCCACCTCCGAGGGAGGAAGCTCGTCGCCGACCTCGCCCTGTAAGCACCCGGGAAGGTGTCCCCGAGGGGCCCCTCCCCTCCCCGGCCCTGCCTCTGGGGTCGGGGTCTCAGGCCCAGCCCGGTGGGTACCGGCGAGTTTGGTGGGTCCCCAGACGGAGGCCTGGGGCCCACGTGGTCAGGTCCACACAGGGCCAAGGCAGCCTGAGGGGATGGCCAGGGGCAAGTCTGGGGTCCGCCCCCGTTGGCCGAGTGGCCTGGGGCCCCCGTGTCCCCCCTCTGGGCCTCTAAACCTTCTTCCGTGCAACAGGCAGCTGGCAGTAGGTGAAGATCTCAAACTGGAGGTGGGAGGGCCCGACCCGGCCCCCAGAAGCCTTTTGTCTGAGGAAAATGAGAATCTGTTGTGGTGATGGTGGTTTTAAAATCAGGGCATCTCACATAGAAATTCCAGAGTTCCGGATTTTCCGGGGAAACTGGCCCCAGTGGGCCCTGTTCCTGCTGGTAACCTGGGCTGGGCCACATCTTTAGACAGGACGCACCCTGCCTGCCCACCTGACCCCAGGAGGCCCTGGGTTGGCTGCCTCGCCTTCTACAACTTTCTGCTCTCCGGATGTGGGTCCAGGTGGTAGCCTGGTCGGAGGCCCTGGCTTGGTCTCCTAACCTTCTAGAACTTTCCACTCTCTGGATGTGGCTCCAGATTACGGCTTGCCAGCCCCCAGGGCACCTCTCCCCCCCACCGCCACCTACCACCCCAGTCCAGGGCTGCTCCAGGCTGGGAAGAGGTTCCTAGAATCCCCATCCTGGGGTCTATCTACCCCATCAGTGGTGGCTCTGCCCCCGGCCTCTCCCTAAACCCCCTTCCTCTTTGGGTGTCTCTCTCTCCCTTGCTCCCCAGATGAGATTCTTTACCCCACCCAAGCAGGAGGGGCCAGCCCTTCCATCCGGGCCCCATCGGACCCCCTCCCCGCATGCAGCACCCCAGTATTTCTTCCCCGGCATCTACTGCCTGCCGAGACCCGGGGCAGCCTCACGTGCAGACGGGCTTTCTCCAAACACCGTGACGGAGCGCAGGGCACTGGGTTGCAATCCTGCCCCTGCATCTCGCTCCCTGTGTAACCTTAGGCAAATGTCCTCCCCTCTCTGAGCCTCAGTTTTCTCAGCCGCAAAATGGGAGAGTCACCAGAGGGTGGTGGCGAGTGAGTCAGTGCAGTAGGTCAGGGAGGACGTTTAGCGGGAGGCCGGGTGCAGAGGACAGAGTCGGCACGCGGCGCCGGTCTTCACCTCCTCTCTCTGCTTTCTCATCTGCGAAATGGGCATAACGATGACGTCCGCCGCGTCGAGGCTGCCGAGGGTTAAAATGGGATGGTGCCCAGTGCGTGGCTTACAGCGGCGCTTAATAGACAAGGGAGAAACGCGGATTTCTTCTCCTTCCCCTGCACCGGCTTCTGAACTGCAGGTGCAGCCTGCTTCCCACCCCCACCCCCAAACGCCCCAAGCCTCACCACCTCCCACTTATCTGCGCTCTGGTGGAGACCACACGGGGACCCTCCCGCCACTCCCGTCCCCTCCCCAGCCTGGGTTGCGAACCATTCACTCACTGGCAGAACACAGTGCGATTAAAATATAATCATATATATATATATATATGTGCACACACGCAGCCTCCCCTCTGCCCTCTCCAGGAGGGAGATTAATAAATAAAACGCCCTCAATAATTCATGGCCCCCCCCGCGGCGGGTTGCAGGCCGCAGGAGCAGGAGGGACCAGGCAGTGGAACACTCTGAATAATTCACAGGCGGTTTCTGGATTATGAAACTTTCCTCCTGCGCCTGCCCTCTCAGCAGACGCCTGCCCGCGTGACCCCAGGGGCCCGAGACCGTGGGCTTTTCGGGGTGCCTGGACCATCGGGGGAGGGCGGCAAGCTCGGAGGCACCGGGTGCTGGGTGTGAAGGCCCGGCTGTGTGACCCAGGGCAGCGGCCACCCTCTCTGGTGCTCCCGCGCCGCCCCCGCGCTAACGGGCTTTCGGTCTCTCTCCTCCCCGCAGCCTACTCTACGCCCGGCACGTCCCCTGCAAACCGTTCCTTTGTGGGATTAGGACCAAGGGATCCAACGGGCATTTATCAGGCACAGGTAGGGGCCAAGAGGCCGGCTGGTGGGGGGGTGGGAGGGGCAGGGCAGAGGGGCCGGCCTGGGCGCGCAGGGAGAGGCCGGCCTCCCAGCCCCTTCCAGGGCCTCGAGCCCACGCCCGGGGACGTGGTATGGCCCCCAATCCTGCCAGGGGACGCTCCTGGCAGAGCTGCTGTGGGGCTGGGGTTTTCACCGCCCTGGCCCCGTTTGTACCTATGGGAAGACTGAGGCTTGCAGAGGCGAGGGGATTTGCCCAGGATCACACAGCGCGTCAGCCCGGGCTTGCAACCCCCCAGCCTTCATCCCCTCCCACGCCGGCCAGAGGGAGGGACCACAGGAGAGGGAGGAAGGGGGTGCCAGAGGACCCCAGGACACCAGGGGCAGGTGGGAAAGTGAGGCAGCCCATGGCAGGGGGAGGGGCCTCCTGGTAGGACATGCAAGCCCCCACCCCTGGCTCCAGCCTGCGAAGCGGGAGTGGGGCGGCAGAGGCGGGGTTAGCATCGCTGCAGCTGAGTATGCACCAGGGTGGGGGTCGTGAGGCTGGCTGAGGACGAGACACGGAGGCTCAGAGAGGAGGAGTGAGTTGCTTGAGGCTGCACAGCAGTGCAGCGCAGAGCCTTGATGGGTCTGGAGCTGAGACTCATGGCTCCCAGCTTCCCTCGGGGTGGGAGGTGGCCTCAGCCCCTGCCCACGTGTCCCCGACACCCGCCTTTGGGCCGGGGTCCACATCTGTGTTGCGTGCAAGCCGGGAGTGCGTTGGCAGGGGGTGTTCGAGGGTGGTGGCCGGACCCCAGAGCCGTGCTCCCTGGTGCGTGTTGGGGAGGGGGTCATGGGATATAAAACAGCCAGAGGACAGCACCAGCTGGTGCAGGCCCACCGAGGCCCAGACGCGCAGAGAAACCTCTTCAGGGCTCCCCAGCATCTCCAAATCCCCAGAGCCACAGAGTATGAGGATTTGTGGGGTCCCCGGGGGTCAGGTTCGGACCCTCAGGCCACTTCGGGAGGATCCCCTGCAGTGGAGTTCATGGGGAGGGCGGGGGAGTCGGTGGCCTGGTAGCCACATCCCCAGAGATGAGGATGAGACCAGAATCAGCCACGCTGACCAGGCCCAAGGAACCTCCTACCACAGCCTGGACCCCTGGCGACCGTCTGAGGCTGGCCGGGTTGCTGCTGGCGGCTCAGGGGCACAGAGTGGGTGGGCAGGACCTGGCTATACCCCTCCCTCCCTGCCCAGACTTTAGCTGGGGGTGCTGGGGTCAGGGCACCAGGGCTACCTGGGGGGAGCTCTGAACCTCAGTCTCTTCTTCTGGCCTTGGGCACCTCCTGGGAGTCTTCGAAGGGTCTGGAGCATTAGGGGACCAGTTTAATCCAGAAAGGGCACTGAAAGGCCAAGACCACCCCACACACCCTCGCACACCCAAAATATAAGCGTCCTGCTTTACAGAGCCCCAGCCAGGATCCAGACAGGGGGGGTCACTTGGTCAGGGTCACCCACTGAGCTGGGGTGGCCCCAGGATTCCCCGCCTCGGGTTTTGGGTTCTGTCCCGGCCTAGACACCCCTGCCCCCCGGTGCTCAGGGAGCCAGGCGTTTCCTCTCCCACCCCCACCTGACAGCCCTCCCCGCTGGAGGCTGGGAATGTCCTAATTGCTGCAGAAAGCAAAGCTAATAAAAGTGACAGGGAGGGGGCCCTGGCCCCTTAACCCTTCCCCAGCCTCCCCCCCACCCCATTGTCAACCCCTGCGTGGGGGGACGGGGGACCACCCGGAGCCAATGGCCTGCAAGGCGGGGGAAGCAAGGTGCCGGGGAGGGGGGCACCTTTGGTCACCACCCACCTTGGCCAGCAGGCCCCGCTGGGGACCCAGAGAGAGTGGATCTGGGGCTGTGGAGGAGCCTGGGGGTCGGGGGGCGCATCCAGGGCCCTGCCTGGGTGGGGAGGGGTAAGAGCCTGGTGTCATGTAGAGTAGGGTGTCCAGGCTGGAAATGATGGGGAGACAGCCTGAATGTGGAAGACCTCAAATGTGGGCTTTGGCCTGGGGGCCAAAGGGAGCCACTGAAGGGATGAGAGGGAGGGAGGAACACAGCCAGGCCTGGCAGTTGGAAAGGACTTTGTGGGGCTGGTGGGGGAGGGTGGCACGGAAGGTGACAGAAGGATGAGAGACCTCAAGGCTTATGGGAAAGGCGAGGCCCCCCAACTGGCCCTGGTGGAGGACCCCGCCAGCACCACGCAGGCAGGACCACGGGTCCCTGGACTAAGGGCGCCCAGGTCCCCCAGTGGGTTCAGGCCCCCGCCCCGGCAGACCCCAGAGGGAGGGAAGGCGGGGAGGAAGGGGCCGTGAGACCCGCTCCCCCTTCTTGGAGCCCCTGTGCAAAGGGCTCAGAGCCCAGAGGCCTCTCCTTTCTGGCCCAGTCAGCACTTGCTCCGCCTTCATCACTCCCAGCAGCTTGGCTCTCCTCTGCCCCCACCCCCGGCCCCTGCCCCCCAGCCTGCAGCGGCTTCTCTCCCCGCACCACCTGCCCTTCCATCCCCTGCCTTCCCCGCGGTCAGTGCCTTGCCCCCTGAGCAGTATCCTCTCCCCCAGTCAGCGCCCCTCCCCCAGGCGGTGTCGGTTGATCTCTCCCTGATCGATTGCCCACCTTCCTCATCCCCTCCACCCCCATCTCTCACCATCAGTCCCCCCAGTCCTGAGCCATCCATCACTTTGGCCCCCAGGGTGGGGCTCTTGTGGGCTCTGACACCCCCGCCCCCTCCGCTGTGTGAAGGGGTCCACCCGGCTGAGCATTTTACACCGGAAGCTCTTTGCCCATCACGCCCATTCAGCAGATGAGCAAACCGAGGGCCAGAGGAATTTAAGCCACATGCCCAAAGCCACACTGGTGGCTCCAGCCAGGCCAGGGGGATGCCAGAAGAGCCCAGACCTCACTGCTGGCACCGCGCAGCCTGTCTCCCCCTCAGCTGATGGGGGACGATGTTGAGTTGAGGGTGCCCCCGCCCCGACTGCTATGGGCAGAGAGCCTAGGAGGGGAGGAGGCAGGGAGGAAGGGCCTAGGGGAGGCTGGCCACCACCAGGGAGGGTCACGCCCAGAATCTGTCTGGTTGCCAACGGAAACCAGACATGAGGTAATGGCCAAGATGAACTTGAACTTGGCTGGAGGTGGGGGGCTGGGAGCTATGGCGCCAGTTCGATGGGATGGCACAGCGGCCGCAGGGTGGCCTGGTTGGAGGGGGTGCGATTGATTTACAGCAGGGGGCAGGGGAGCAGCGCTGCTGTGACCCCAGCGTGGTGGGGATGGGGGTTACCTACCCCCAGGCCCGCCCTACACAGGGGAATTGGATGCATTTCTAGGGGAAGGGTCTGTACAGCGGCTTCCCCGTGGAGACCCAGGCCAGAGCTGTCCGTGCAGACCTGGCCACCTGACCCGGAGCCTCAGTCTCCCCCTCTGGAAAGTGGGAGTCATGACCCCCTCAAAGGCCAAGCTAAGGGGTCAGCCCCAGGCAGGGGGACAGGCAAGGACTGAGGCCTCTCAGGCCTGAGTTCGAATTCTGCCTTCTCCCCTCCCACGCTGGTGGACTTGGGCAAGTTACTTTACCTCTCTGAGCCCCAGTTTTCTTCACTGCAAAACGGGGTTGGGGGGGCAGTAGTCCCTCTTTCATGGGGGTTCTGGGGCAACCGTTAAATGGGAAAATGTCACCCTCTGCGGACAAGGTGGGCAGATCCCCTCCCCTGTTTTATACTCAGGGCAATAAGGTGCGGGGGTGAGGTTGCTGGATTTAGCAAACAAAACCACAGAATGCTCGGGTAGATTTCAATTCCAGATAAAGGATTAAAAAAATTTTTTTTTAGCATAAGTATATCCCCAAAGTTGCATGAGATGGACTTATATTAACGAGTTTATCCATAGTTTATCTAGAATTCAGATTTCACTGCACATCCTGAGGTTTATCTAGCAGCCCTGTTTAGGGGCAAAGTCACTTGCCCCTAAACATCCAGCACGTTATGCCAGGTCTGGGATAGGGGAGACAGAAGTCCCGGGTCCCAGGGGGTAGGGGGGCCTCAGTGGGTATGGGTAGTGGCTGGCGGAGCCTGACCCCCATCTCTCTCCTTCTCTCTCTTTCTCTTTCTCTGTGTCCCCCTCGGGCCGCCCAGTCCTGGTATCTGGGATAAGAAAGATTTCTTCCCACGCCCTGCTCCTTCGTCCCGGGAATCGCGGGGAGCCACACAGCCGGCCCCCGGCCCACGTTTTCGGTGGCAAGCTAGAGCAAGCAAGAACACCCCGCTGACTCCCAGCCCGGCCGAAAGACAAAACACACAGACACATAACACACAGGAGGAAAAGAAAAAAGAAAAAAAAAAAAAAGGAGAAAAAAAAAAAAAGACAAACGGGGAAAAAAAAAAAAAAAAGAAAACCACACATAAAGATAAACCCACCCAACCAAGAAGATAAAAGGTAAAGATGGCAACGCTTCGGACTCTCGGGATGCCGCGGCCGGACGGACCGGACCGGAGGGCCAGGCCCCACCGCCCCTGGGAGCGGGCGCTCGGGGCGTCGTAAGTTATTCATCTCCTCTCGCTGCTGCTCTGGGAGGGCTGGCTGCCCCCACCTCCGCCCTGGACCAGGTGAGCGCAGCCTGGTGCCCGTGCCCGGCCGACGGGGCAGGACACCCAGCGAGGCCACCTCTCCCGCGCGCCCCCATCGCCACTGCCACCGGGACAGTGTTTGCCAAGTGGGGAGGCAGCCGCCGGGGGGCCGGCGAGGACCCCGGCGGCAGGCAGCAGAGGCCACCGCGGAGGCTGGGGTGGGCAGGGGTGCGACGGGGGCAGAAGAGGGTTGTGGGGAGACCCGGGGCATCGCCGGGGGACAAGGACGCATGGCCAATACTCTCTCAGGAGTGCCCCGCGGTTGTGGACGTCTCCGCCGCCCCCCACCCACCCCAGAGCGCGCCGGGGACTCGGTCTTTGGTGAAGCCCCGCGCGCCGGCCCGGTTTGGGAGACATCTCTATGCAAATGACCCCCAGCCCGCCCCCCACCCCCACCCCCAGGCATAGGAGGCCACCCTAGCGCACCCCAGCCCCCGGGGGAGGGCCCTGCGTTGCACACACTGTAAGAAATGCACTTTCCGAGGAAGGGGCTGGGGGCGGTGGAGCGGAGGGGCCCTGGGCTGCTCTGGACTCTCCATCCACCCAAGCCCTGAATGGGGAGGGCCCCAGCACCCCGCTTAGCCCATGGAGGTGTGGGAGGTGAGAGCGAGTGGTTTAAGTGCCTGATTCCTACCGCCCGCCCCCCCTCCCCTTTGTCCAGCTGGGAAGCGAGTGGCCGTGGGCATCCTCCAACCTCCTCCCCCGCAACCCGGCCCCTCCCGTTGCTGACCCCTCATTGCTATGCCCCCTTCAGAGCTAGAGCGATGGGACCCCGCCCAGTGGGCCCGAGGGGCAGAGCTGGGCATCCCCCCAGCGTCCTGCCGTAGTGGGGCACGGGGGTGGGATCTGGGGAAGGCGGTGTGCCCCCCGCCAACGCCTCCTCTGCCAGTGCCTTACATCCTGGAGCGACACCCCCTCCCTGGTGCCTCCCGGCCCAAAGGGGGACCACGGTTTGCACTTTCATCCCCCCACCCCCCGCCGAAGTGGGGCACAGCCGGGAGGTGCATCGCAGCTGGGCCGCCAGAAGGAGAGAAGGCCAGGCCGGGTGCAGTCCACGTGTGCCTGGACAGGGCGGGGGGCTCTGGCTGGGAGCAGGGAGGGTCAGCGCCTCCGGGCTCCCTTCAGCCTTGTAGGGGGCCTCCCATCTGCTAAACATTTTCCGTTGAGCCGCTCCAAAAACACTAAACCTGGGGCCACCGGGTGCCCCTCACCCCAGCTGCCTGGTCCCATCCATGCCTCCGCCCCGGGATGGCCGTCTTAGGTGGGGAGCCTGGGAGGGGGTGTTAGGTGTTCTAGGGTCACCGGGCCCAAACACAAGGACCCCTCCTGGCCCATCTGTCAGAGCCCCAACTGGCCTCCTCCATGCCTGGCGCTGGGGAATCCTGACCTCCATCCCTGGGCCCAGGCCAAAGCCATGGCCCTGGGCAGGCCTCCGCTTCACCTGCTCCCAGCCTGGCCCCCCCCTCCCTCTCCCGGTGAAACCCCGGTGCCCTGGGCCCGGCCAGCCTCCCCCCACCTCCCCAGACACCAGACTTTCCTTCTCCCAAACCAGCCCAGGGGGCTTGGCGAACCCACTCGATCATAAAGAGAAACGACCCCTCCCCCCCTGACCCTTCCCCACCAGCCCCACTCCCGCTGTCCCGAGGGGTTCAAGAACCCTTGGTCCGTCCCTCTGTCCCCAGGGCCCCTCCACCGGGTGGCTATTGGGGACCAAAGCATGGGCCGCTCTCCAGGAGAGCAGGGGGTTGTGTAGTTGGGGTATCCGGAAGCTTCTCAGCCGGGAACCTTAGGGTGCGGGTAGGTGGGGGAGGGGAGGGGGCACCTGGCAGCCCCCAGCTACCTAACTTTGCATGGTGCTTAGTCGAGGATTCCTGTGACCTGGCTCCTGGCGTCAGCTCGCGGCGGCTGAAACTGCATGGCGAATGATACTGGCTCTATCTCCCTCCCCCAGCCCTCCTCCAGCCCCCCCCTCCTCCTCTTTAAAAGAAAAAAAAAAAAGATACAAAAAAAAAAAAAAACCTTAAAAAAAATTCCATGTTTCCTAATTTGCACGAAATTTTCTATCACATGATGTGCCTTGCCTTCCAAAAATAAGTATTACCTTTAAACAATATCAGCGCACACAGATAGCTGCATGCACTGCTCGTGTAGTTAAAAAAAAAAAAAAAGACAAAGCAATGACATGAAATAAAAAGTAAAAATTGAAAAGGGATGTATTTCTATTTGTAAAAAAAAAAAAATTAAGAATTAAAAAAAAAATCACATTGCTTAAAAAAAAATCACATCGCTGAAAAAAAAGCAATCCACGGAACAATCGCCCCATGGTTTGCCCTACCCCCAGCCCACCCTTGGCCGCGTCTCCATGTCTCCTGCTGCATTGGGGGTGCCCCCTGGTGCTCTGCGACCCCCCCCAGCCCCACCCTCGGTCTCCAGAGGGGTTGTTTCTGAATCCCCTGCCCACAGAGGCTGGCGGACAGACCTCAGGGGTGTCCCCTGACACCGGGCAAGGGCTTCTCCCCTCACCGGGCCACAGGCCAGCCCCCCAGACGCCACGCATGCACTCGCGACTCACGCAGTCCGCCCGTGGGGCAGCCGCCCTGCCGACAGCCAGACTCCCCCCCCCCGTCCCACCTCTCCCGCAGGCTGGCGTCCCCCCCTCCCCGGCTCAGGGTCAAATCGCTGTCCCGCCCCCAGCCCCTTCTCCCCCTGTGCAGCCCCCCCGCCTTCTTGCCAAAGGACCCACCCCACCCCACCCCTGGAGACTGGCCTTGGGTGGCAAGAGAGCCTCCTGCTCTCCCACCCAGTTCTACTACGTCTTCCAGCTGTTAACTGTGGAGGGGGGTCTGGTGTGAAACAAACAAAAAGACAAAAACCGAACCCAATATATGCAATATTTGTCTGTCTGTACCTGTAGGTCTAGTTCAGCCATCGGAGGCCCGGCCGAGGGGCCAGGGGGCAGGGGCAGCTGGGGGCACAGCGTCCCAGGCCTTGGCAGGGGTGGGCAGGGGGCTGGCCGTGCTGTTGTCTTCTCCTCGGTTTTATTTTCTCGTATTTTCCTTCCTTCCTTCTCTCTCTCTCTCTCTCTCTCTCTCTCTTTCCCCCAATTTCCTTTGCCTTTCACTCAACCAAAGCTGAGACAGTAGCAGTTAGTGGGGTGTTCAGGCAGGAGGACCAAAGGGCCGGGTCCTCCAACCTCGCCACCTCTGGCTGGCCGTCCCCAGGCCCCTCAGACATCTCCCCTGGGGATCCACGGGGCAGACGGTCCCCATTCATTCCCCGGCCACCACCTCAGACTTTAGAATTGTCTCCAGAGCCGGTCGGGGCCTTGCAGACAGGCCCGGGCTTTCATCCACCACCACACGCTCATGTCATGTTTTCTTTCGAAAAGTCACCTCAGCAAGCCCCAGGGGCCAGAGGGAGAGCCCAGACCGCGGCCTCAGCTGGGCCTTGACACTGCCCTTGAGAACTGCCCTTTGGCCTGAGAGCCCAAGGCCATGCTTGTGGGTTTCCACGGGGGCTGATTTCTGGTTTTGGTCGCCCGTCCGCCCCAGGGAATTGGGAGCAGCCGGTGGTACAGGGAGTGGATGGCCCATCCCCGCAGGACCCCTCCCCCAGGGGCTTCACCGGGACCACCTTGTCACTCACGGCCTGCACTCCACAGCACCCCGGGCCCCACAGCTCCACCCTTCCTCGCCCCCAGCTGTGCGTCAGGATTAGGCAGAAACACTAGGAACCCGCCGGCTCACCTGCCTTTGCACTTTGGGTCGATGCCCCCGTGAGGCGGGGCCGGCAGGGGGTTGGGTGGTGTTGTTGTTGTTTGAACATAGATGAAACTGACATCTCAAACCTGCGGCCCGCTGGCCCATTGTTCATTCCAGACGGAGTCCCCCAGCCTGACCTTGGGGTCCAGCCCTTGCTGTGGAAGAGACTAAGGAGACCTCCCCGCTATATGCATATTGCCCCCATCCCTCTCTTTGGATGAGGGAGGGCACCGGACCCCAACCTGGGTGGAGAGGGTGGTGTGGAGACGTCAAGCTGACCTGGCCCTATCTGACTGGGGCGGGGGTCCGGGGTGCCCCGTGCCCAGGTCTGGAACCCCAGTTCTGGCCGAGTTCTGAGCCCAGATTCCCACCCTGAGCTAGACAATCAGACCGGAAAGGAACCTCAGAGGAGACGTGGGGCGGGGTGGGGGGGGCTGCTGCGGCTCCCTAAGCAGCAGTTTCAGCCTCAGCATCCCCCTCCCTGCTCCGGAACTTTCTCTCTGTCCCCAGAGACAGCAGTGTTCAAGAGCAAGCAGATTTGGCTGCACGGCGGCCAGTGAGGCAGGATCCCGGGGCCCCGGAGCAACCGTCCAGCCCCCTGGAAGAGACAGCACACAGGACCCCCCCACACACACACACACACCCCTCTTCTGGCTTCTCTGACGGTACTTTGACCTCCAGCGTAGGGCTATACTATACATTATATATATATATGTGTGTATAATTTTGGAATTCTTTTCTCATAATACGGATTATACAGTGGCTACTTTTTATTTTGTCCTGGATCCTTTCTCTGAGACCCTGATTTTTACTTTTCTGTGGGGCGGGGGGGGGGAGGGAGGGTGATAGGCAAGCGGTTCCAGAGATCCAGCCTCAGATCCAGCACCCCCTGCATCCTCCCATCTTTCCCTGTTTCCGCCGCCTTGGACACTTCCTGAGGGTCTCATCTCCACACTGACACCACCTCTCCGCCATCCACGTATCCCTAAGCGTTTCAGAGTGCGTGGGGTCCGAGCTGGCCCCAGAGGCCCCCACTACCCCCCGCCCCGGCCCCTTCCCCGGGCAAGGCAGGGAGACAGACCCAGAGCAATCCCAGCAGGACTTGTTGCCAGCGATACCAAAACAGACTTTTCCAAGCAGTGCCTCACATGTCTGCTGGTGTGGCTTTGGGGTTCTCCTCCCCCAGTCCCTGGGGGTCCCCTAGGCCTCAGGAAAGGAGGTGGGATCCAACAGGAATAAGGGCTCCAGGAGAGGAAGGAAGTCCCACACCCCCCAAGCTCCCACCCTCCCTACAGCCCTGCCTTCGTGCCACCTGGCTAGAAGGGGACCCACTGGAAAAGGGACAGGAGCTACCTCAGCCCCCCCCTCTGGTGGTGAGCCCCCAAAGCCCATTCCCAAAAATGCATCAACATCCCATCCTCCCAATCTTGGGCCCCAGCCAGGTCCCCTGAAACCAAAGCCCCTTCGCATCCAGGGGTCCTGGCCCCTACCCCCAACCTGTCGCCCTCCCACCCCCCAGGGCCGCACATGGGGGCGGGACAAGCCCTGTCTGACGGACAGAACACGTGTCGTGGGGGGGGAGGGACGACAGAGAGAGGGGAGAAGGACCCATTTTCCTCTCTGAATTTTCTTTCCTTCTTTCTCTCTTTTCTTCTTTCTTTCTAAAATTTTTGGTGGTGTTGCTGTTAAGTTCCTTTTCCCTCTGAGATGTTTTTTGAGGGTTTTTTTTCCCCCATTTTGTATTTTACCGATATTACCAGGATAGTTTACTCTGCTTCTCGCTTGCTGCCACACACACCGGATACAACACACCCCGCGCACGCACGCGCACACACACACACACACGCACACACCCCATGCTCATGAACCCATGTTGGGAGTGTTGGGAGAAGGTTCGGGCCGGGCTCACTGCCCTCCTCCTCCTCCTCTCCAAGGTGGGGACAGGATGGGGGACAAGGGGACATCTGAGCAGACCCAGGCCCAGCCTTCTCCTTGCCCGGCTCCCCTGCCCTGCGCCCTCACATCATACTCCGATCATAACCTTGTATATTACGCAGTCATTTTGGTTTCCGCCGACGCGCCTACCTAAGTACCATTTACAGAAAGTGACTCTGGCTGTTATTATTTTGTTTGTTTCCCTATGCAAAAAAAAAAAAAAAAAGAAAAGAAAAGAAAAGAAAAAATGAAAAAGGGGGTTCCATAAAAGATTCAATAAAAGGCAAAAAAAAGAAAAAATGTATAAAAATTAAACAAGCTATGCTTCGACTCTTTCTAGCTGTCTTGGGTCCTCCTTTCTGTGTTCCATTCGGGCTGTTCTGCGTCCTGTACCAAAGTGAAGGGAAGAGGCTGGAGGGCAGGCGGCCTCAGGAAACCAGTCCCGGGATTCTCCCAGAGCCTTTGATCAACAAATTCCATGGGCATCTATGGAGCACCTGCTCTGTGCCAGGCACAGGGAACTCCACCTCCTACCTGGCTCCAAGGACAGAGCCTGGCACACACTTGGTGCTCCAAAAATGCACAGAATGCCTTCCCTCTTTTTTTTTCTTTTCCACCTAGCAAACTCCCATTCATTCAGCAAAGATTTCCTGAGTACCTGCTGGGTACCAAGTACTGGGGACACGGTGGGAAACAAAAAAACACCCCAGATGATCTGTCTTCATGGCACTTACAGTTCCAAATTGGGAAAATGGACAGTAAACAATAAAAATAAGTAAATTTCGGAGGACGTAAGTGCCAAGGAGACAAATGAAGCAGAATAAGGGATAGGGGATTCACCCTTACATGAGGAAGTAATGTTTAAACAGAGATTTGAATAGAGGGAGAGAAACAGCCCCCTGAAAATCTGGCAGAAGAGTTTTCCAGGCAGAGGGCACAGCCCATGCAAAGGCCCTGGGGCAGCACCATGCCTGGTGTGTTGGAGGAACACTAAGGAGGCCTGTGTGTCTGGAGTGGAGTGAGCGAGGGGGAGAGAGGGAGGAGGGGAGGGCAGGGAGGGGGCAGGGCAGGCCGTGCACGGCCTTGTGGGCCACGGGGAAAACTTGGGCTTTTACCCCAGGAGGGAGGTGGGAGCTCGGAGCTCTGGAGGGCAGTGAGTAGAGGTAGGGCAGGGCAACTTGGTGCCAATACCCTCTCCTCCAGAAAGCCCTCTCTACCTGCCTGGGCAGAGCCCCTGCTAGCCATCTTAGCACCCCAGCACCCCAGTCTCTTCCACACCACCCCTGACCACCCAGAGCTGGCAGTATCCATGTCCAGCTCCTACCCCGAAGCCACAGGGGCTCCTCAAAGGCTGGGGTCAGGGAAGCATCATGGATGTGAGAGGCAGTCACTTCTCCTCCTTGGAGGCTGGGGTCTGAAACCTTGTCCCCCATCCTGGCCCCCATTCCAAGTCCCCCAGGGACCCCCAAGACGTGCAGTCAAAGCTCTCCGCTGCACAGGCTCCTTCCATCCTACCCACAAGCCTCCCCGGGAAGGACGTTTATATCCCCTTTCACTGGCGGGGAAACCGAGGCACGAAGCGAAGCAAGACGCACGGAGAGGGACCCAGGTGCGGTGCGGTGCGCCATAAGACACAATCGTTGGGGGCCAGGGGTGGAGTCCGAGACCCCCCCCCAAGATGGACACGTACCCTTCCCATGCCCCACCCCCAACCGGGGCGGGCTCTTCTGCGCTCAGCGGCGAGGTTCTGGCGCCCCCTTGTGGAAGGACCTAGGACCTGGACCCTGAAAGCGGGTCCCGGATGGAGGGGTCAGCTGACCCGCATCCCCACAGCCCGTCTCTCCGGGCGGAGGGGTGGAAGGGGAGCTCTAGGAGGAGCTTCTTTGCGGGGTGGGGATCTCATCTTGGGTGGGGGGCTCATTCCGGGGGTGGGCGTTCATTTGGGATGGAGGGTTCAGCCAGGGGCTGGAGATTCATCCTGGGGCCGCGTCACAGCCGGGCTGGGGGCTCAATCTGTCCTTTCATCTCAAGGAAAGCCTCAGTGTTTTTCATCCATCGGCCCCTGGGGTGAAGCAGTTTTTGGCTTTGAGGGGCTGTCCTAGCCCTGGCTCCCCACTAAACGCCATAAAAGCGGCAGGCTTGCGACAACCAAAATAACGCCTCCCGCTAACGCCCCCGACGCCCGCTAGTGGGGAAGTCCCGCCCCCTGCGGAAGGGGAGGAGCCCCGATAGCCCCTCCCTTCTCCCTTCCCGACCCCTTCAACACTGCCACCCACCCGGAAGCCCCAGACCTCGCACAGAGGAGACTGGAGGGCAGAAAACTCCCGTCCTCCCAGAGCTGCCGTCGGAAAACACCCTCTGACCTTCAGGAGCCCCCGAGTCTGTGGTGAGAGGCCCATTTGCCAGGCCCCATCTTTCCCATTTCAGCATAACAAAAAGCGGACATTTATTAGACGCTTTTGGGGTGCTGGGTTCTGCGCTCAGGATTTCTGTAGACCGTATTTCATTCAAACCTCATGACGACTTGTGAAGAATCTATTATCCTCCCCTTCTACAGGACAGGACACTTAGGCACAGAGAGGTTAAGTTACTTGCCTTGGGGCTACACAGCAAAGAAGTGGGGACTCCAACTCCTTCTTCTCCATGGCGCCTCCCCACAAGGAGTGCAGGACAGGAAGAAGGGGTGATGCTGCTGCTTTCCCCCCCACACACTCCCACTCCTGCACCCTCACCCAGGCCCTGGGAGTCCCAGCCTCCAGGACAGTGCCCCGAAATCAGCACAAGGTAGGAGGAGCCCTCATCTCCCAGGAAACGGCCTTGCTCTGAGCCAGCTCAAAGTTCACGTTCAGGAGCAGCAAACCCGAGGCCAGGAGAGGGGCTGGGAGACAAGTGAGTGACTCCTATGGAATCATCGAAGCAGGTCTGGAAAACTCTTGGAAGAGTTTGCACGTGGGCAAAAGGAGGACCTGGCTTCTCCGATGGAATCCAAAGGGCAGTAGAAGTCGGAGGTGGGAGAAGAAATCAAAAGGGCCAAAAGCTGCCAGCGATGCAGACTGGGTAGAGATATGAGATAGTAGGGGGTCTCGGGGAGGTGGGTTGCTCCTTGTGCCAGGGGTGTCCTCCAAGCTCAAGAAGAATCATCAGGTGGAGACCAAGCTTGGGAAGGGGTACAGGGCAACCAGGTAACACGCAGAGAGCCCTCCAAGAGGGACTTGGGGCAGCTCCTGAGTCCTCTGCACTCAAGGACCACTTTACCCTGAATCCCCGATGAAATCGTCTCACTGGCCCCAGGGCCGGGTCCTTGCTGATAGGGTATGGAGTAAGCACTGGGGCCTCTTTGGGTGGCTGCCTGGAGGAGATGAGTGGGAAACCTTCACGAGGAGAAGCTTGTCATTGCTTCATGGTTCGGAGGCCCCTCTCTCCTCCAGTTCCAACCCCCAGTCGCCCTCTCCCTCCTTCTCCTCATTTCTCACAGTCTCCTTTTCCTTCTCTTGATCGCTGTGGAGACAAGAAGGGCCCAGGTAACCCAAGTTAATAAGGACTGACAGCGTTCCAGGCTTCTTACGATGCTCACAGAACCTCTGAGTCCTGCAGGCACCCTTGTTGTTTCCATGGTACGTACGGAAGGGGACCACGAGGCTCAGGCAGCTTAGGACACCTGCCCCCGTTGGAACACGAAGGAAGTGCTTGAGCCCATAGTTGAGCTGCCAAAAGCGATAAGGGGTTTCAAAACCGTGGGTGAGCGGACAGGCAGAGAGATGGGGGATGGACCGACGGATGGGTGGATGGGTGGTGGGGAGGTGGGTGGTTGGATGGATGGACAGATTGGATGCCGGAGGGAGGGAAGGAGGGAGAGAGAAACGGAGGGAGACGGGGAGGGAGGGCTGATGGATGATTGACAGCTGGAGGGAGGAAGGGAAGGACAGGTGGATGGATAAATGGATGGGGTTCGCGTGGGGGTGATAAAGGCTTTACAGACCCCCTCCCCCCAACAAAAACTTTACAGACCCCAATTGAAACACCTATTAGGGATGGGCTTCTCTGTGAGGAAGCCACCCTCATTTTGCAGGTCGGTAGTCAGGAGAGAAGAGAGTGAGGTTATGTGAGGCCCCCATGGATTCTGAATCAAAGAATTACCCCCCTGGTCCTCCCCGGCCTCCTTGGAGGATGTTCGGAGAGGGGAGGGGCTCAGAGGGGGCCCAACACGGGGAGGGGCTTAGGGGGCTGGACTCAGGGGAGGGGCTTAGAGAGGAGAGATTTAGAGATTTCGGGAGGGAGGGGCTTAGAAAGATGAGGACCCACCTGTCCCCGGGCTCGCTGCACCAGATGGCATAGACCAAGGTGAGGACAAAGATGAGGAACAGGGAGGCCAGCACAGCCCCCAGCCCCACCAGCCACGGCTTCCGCTGGGCCACTGCGGGCAGGAGCAAGGCGGGGTCAGCAGCCTGGCCGCCAGCTTGGGCCTCTCTTTCCCACCCCACTCCCACTCCCTCCCAAGGCCTTACAGGGTTGGGCCTGAACCAGCCGCGGGACCAGAGCTGCGAGAAGGGAGAATTGGCGGGGGGTCGTCCAGAATCTATCCATCCTTCTCCGTCTGTCCTCGCCCCTGTCCAGCAGGTTCTGGGGTTGCCGCCCCAGCCAGAGGGGGAAGTGGCCTGCGCAGGGCACCCCAGGGCAGGATGTGGCCGGTGCCGCAGGAAGTCGGAGGCGGGGGCCCCTCCCTGGGTTCCCGGCACCATGGGGAGGGGCTCAGGGTCCCATACATCCCAGTCTCCGTCTCCCTGAGGCCCATCCTGACCCTGTCACTCCCCACGGCCAGGGACATGGGAGGGGAGGCTCAGGAAAGATGGGGAACTCATTTCCTGAGCGCCTGCTATGTGCCAGGTCTTGCAATGGCTCTTGAGCCCTGGCGCCTCCTTGAAGCCTCACGCTCTGGTGGTCAGAACTCTTGTCCTCACGTTGCAGAAGAGGAGCCAACTCGAGGCTCAGAGAGGTCAGGCCACTTCTCCTTGGCCACACAGCATCCCCAAAGAACATAGTTCTCCCAGCTAGGAACACCCCCCACCCCAACCCTGTCCCATCCTGGGACATGAACCTCCAAATTTGACCTTAGCCAGAGCCTGCACATGCCCCATCCTTTGGGCAGCCTGGGCTTCCATCCGAGCTCTGCCAGCAACAGCCAGGGAGAGCTGGGCCAGTGGCTTCCTTCTTTCTAAGTCTCATTATTTTCAGCCGGAAAATGAGACTAATTGCAAAGTGACGGAGACTGAGACCACAAGGATGCTAGGCGTTCAGTGGGAGCAGCTATTAGGGAGATTATTACGTTTTTTAATTTATGGTTTTTCTGCCCCCTGGTGGACGATCCGGGCATGTTCTCAGACAGAAGCTCCCCCGCCTTCTGGACTGGATCCTACCAACCGCAGCTACCTGCTCCACAAGGGAGCCCGAAATGCCAGCCTTTATCAAAGTTCTCATTAGGAAATGGTTAACATCCAGGGCAAGGTCCAGGGCCCGGAGAAAGTGAGGAGAGGGGGGAGTTTGGAAACAGGGAGGAGAGAGTCCCTGGCCCTTTCCAAAATCGCGCACGCGGGGGCGCCGCACCCTCCAAGAGCCAGTTCCCAGAAACGGAGTCACGTGACCCCAAACCCTGGGTTGGGCGGGGGAGCAAGGCTTTCCTAGGAGACGGCCCTCGGGGCTCAGGACAGCAGAATCGAGATCGCAGGGGGAGCGCTTAATCTGCCCGGGCTATCTTGGCACCGTGGAGTTTGGTTTCCACCCTTGCCTGGGCGTTACCCCCAACCCCAAAAGCTGTCTCCTCAAGGGGAAACTAAGTCCCACGGGATGAGAGTAGCCCTTCTGAAGCCCTCTTCCCCAAGAGACAGTCCCTGGCCAGTATTGGTCCTGAAGCTGAGTGGGAGGGAGGAGGCTCTGGCAGATAGATATCAGGAAGAGGGCAAAGAAATCAGGCAATGGGTAGAAGCAGGTGGAGCCATGAAATTTCAGGGGTGCGGGTTTTCTCAGTAACCAGGAGTGCTCTCCAAATGCAAGAAGAATCACCAGGTGGTACAAATCATAACACATATAGACCACATAATGCACAAAGATCCCTCCTTGAGGGGGGCAGGGGTGGCCCCAAGCCTCTTCATTCAGGACGCTGTACTCTCAACCCCAGATGGAGTCACTGCAGTGGCTTCAGGTTCAGGTCATTGCTTCTAGGGTGTGGAAGGGGCACCTCTGGGGGGCTGCCTGGAGGCAGCGGCTGAGGAGTCTTCACATGGCCACGTTCTTGACTTTCTCCTGGTCTCTGCGCTCCTCTTTCTCCTCCACCTCCAGCCCCAAGTTGCTCTCTCCTTCCTTCTCAGCCTTTTTCTCCTTCTTTTTCTTCCCCTTCTTGTCTTCTTTACTGTAGGGACACAAAGGCCCCAGACCACAATAAGAAACAGAGTCAGTCCCATTTAACGAACACTTACCTGTACCAGGTCTTATGAGCCTTTGCCCAAATTGGGGTCTTGCCCTGAAAGAACCCCCAGCCCTGCCCGCAGCCCTGAGCCAGGATCATGGGAGATGCTGAGCCCAGGAGAGTCACCTACACCAAATCACACACTTGTGCACAGTCCCTACACAATCCCACACCGCGGTCTTGTTCGACAGGTATTTATTAAGTGCCTACTGTGTGCCAGGCCCTGTGCCGGGCCCTGGGGCCAGAGCCAGGACCAAAGCTAAGTTCTGTTCACTTACTGGAAGCCACTATCTAGTGTCGAGAAACCGGTAATTGACTAAGATAATTTCAGCTGGTGATACATTCAAAGACAGATGCAGGGCTGTGGCGGAGAGAGTGTCAGGAAGGCTGGTGGCCAAGGTGGGTTTCTGTGAGGAAGAAACATCTGAGCAGGGACTGAAGGAGAGACAGAGCCAGCCGGAAGATATGGGGAAAGGTGTACAAAGTAGAACCAACAGTAAGTGCAAAGGCCCTGGGGCAGGAACGTGCTTGAGGTGTTCAAGGACAGAAAGAGGTCATCCGTGCACACCCAGCCCTCCTCTCCTCAAGGAGAGGCCTCACGCAGACCCCCTGACCCCCACACACATCTACACATGCTCACACGGCAGTACCTCAGGTCCACTTCCTCATTCAAGTAGGGATCCATTCTGAATGCGGACTCCTCTTCATCCTCAGCTCTGCAGAGGAGATGGAGATGGAGGGGTGAGGGCAGATGAAGGGCGGGAAGTGGGAGCTGCCTCAGCCTCAGTCTCCCCCAGGCTGGGGGGACTCCAGGAAGCAAGAGAGGGGGGCTGCATGGCTGTCCTGAGCTGGGGGAGCAGGGAAATGGGGAGACAAGAAAGGGACCAGAGAGGGTCATGTGGTAGGAGGGGGTGCCCAGCTCTTTGGGGAGTGAGGAGGAGATGGAGGGTGGGGAAAGGGGCTCCCACCTCTCTTTGGAGCACCAGATACGGTTGGCCAGCATGAGGATGAAGATGACGAACAGGAACCCCACGACAGCAGCCAGGCCCACCAGCCATGGCTTCAGATGGCGCTGTAAGGCTGTTAGGAGGTGGGGGCAGAGGAGACTCAGAAATGGGAAAGGTGGGGGGCCCCCGAAAGGACACGGGGCGAAGGGTGCAGGGGATGCTCAGACAGAGGGGTCTTGGAAAGGGGCTGGGTTTCGCAGGTGGTTTTGTTTTTGTTTTGTTTTTTTTTTTTTTTTGCGGTATGCGGGCCTCTCACTGCTGTGGCCTCTCCCGCCGCGGAGCACAGGCTCCGGACGCACAGGCCCAGCGGCCATGGCTCACGGGCCCAGCCGCTCCGCGGCACGTGGGATCCTCCCGGACCAGGGCACGAACCCGCGTCTCCTGCATCGGCAGGCGGACTCTCAACCACTGCGCCACCAGGGAAGCCCTTGTTTTTGTTTTTTGACTGCACCCTGCGGCCTGCAGGATCTTAGTTCCCCGACCAGGGATCAAACCCGTGACCCGTGCCCCCTGCAGTGGAAGCGCTCAGTCTTAACCACTGGACCGCCGGGGAAGCCCTTTTAAATTTTTCTTTCTTCTTTCTTTTTTCTGGCTGCGCCGCAGCTTTGGGGATCTTAGTTCCCCGACCAGGGATGGAACCCGGGTCCCAGGCAGTGAAAGCGCCAAGTCCTAACCACTGGACCGCCAGGGAATTCCCTCAGAGGTGGGTTTTAGAGAAGGGGACGGGCTCTGAGAGGAGGGGGTACTCGGGGATGAGGTGGGAGGCCCAGAGGCAGTGGGAGAGTTAGGGAGGCTGCCTCCAAGAGGGGCCTGACCCCATTCCTCTTCTGCCTGCCCACTCCCCTCGGAGGCCTCGGTTTCTCATCAAATGGGGAGACGGCGAGCCTGTGTCCAAGCCCATTCCCACGACCCGACCCGTCCTCCCACCCCCTCCCCAAAGGTCGGAGCCCTACCCTGCTGGGCCTCAGCCGGCGACAGGAGCAGGGCGCTGAGGAGGAGAAGGGTCTCCAGGGTCCCCATGGCATGGAGGATCCAGCAGTCCAGGTACAGAAGTGCACAGTCCGGTCAGAGTCAGGGGAGACCCTGCCCAGCCCCTGACAAGGGGGCAGGCAGGTCTGGGGGTGGGGCAGGCCCAGACCAGAGGGCCCCTCCCTGTGCCCCACCTGGATGGTATCCACCCCCTCTCCCCCGCCTTCCAGGAGGGCAGACTCTGGACCTGGGGTAACGATTAACACGGGAGTCCGGCCCCTCTGCCCTGCGCCCCACCCAGGACCGCCAGCCTCAGTGTCCCCCAGGCTCCCCGCCACAGGTGCCAGGCTGAGCCGGCCCTGAGCGTCCTTCCCGGCTCAGTGCTTTCACACATCATTACGATTCTTTCTCTGCATGCACCATGAAATTTTGCCACCTGTGTTTTACAGGGAAGCCGGGGAGGCCAGGAGCGTCAGGCCGTGCAGAAGCAGCCGGAACTAGATGTAAATGCGGGTCTCTCCCACCACCAGCTTATACTGGCTCCTCTCGGGTCCCCGACCCCTGGGGACCCACAGCCAGCTCCAGCGGGAGCAAACGGGACAAGAAGGGATGGGCCACCATCCACCTTCAAACCCAGTTGCTACCGTGTGGCCGGAGAACAGGGCCCCTGGGGTAGCTGATGACTCACACTCCTGGCTCTCCTGCATGTCAACCTTGGTCCCCAGGTTGATTAGATAGGAGGCCCTGCCCGGGCGAATGGGGACCCCACCCCAGCTGCCACGGGACAGCCGCAGCCCAAGCACATGGCAGGAAGGCTGGGATGGGGAGGCCTGGCCCTTCTCCAGGCCTGAGACCTCCGTCGGGAGCCTGGGGGCTGGGGGAACACCAGCATCATTGCCCACGCACGTACGGAGTGCCTGTGTATCCCTGGAGCCCCCTCCCTTCCTGAGGTCTGACCACGATCGCTGTGCACGAGGGCCACTCAGTGGAGCCCAGGACAAGCCCAGTTTGACCAGCCAGGCAGGCACAGGTGAAGCTCCTACTGTGTGCCCCAGCCCGTGCAAAACTCAGGAGCAAAGGAAGCCCTCGGGCTAGTTAGGAAGTCAGGACCCCCAGAGACAGACCCATCCAGCTGCCGAACCAGGAATGAGGTGAGAGGCGGGGGCCGAGAAGATTCGGAGGTGGAGGAGCCCAGCGGAGCAGCTTCCGCTTTCCGCAAAACGTTCTCTCGACTCCGACCGAGTCATTTCTGGGCTGTGTGCCTCTGTTTTTCCATCTGATAAATGGGTGCAACAAATCGTACCTCGGAGGATTTAACGAGATAATGTTGATACGAGGAAAGGGGTTGCTTAGCATACAATAGCAGGCACATTCGAAGCTCTAGCTAAGGGTTGGCCACTATGATTATTGTTATTATTATTTTTAATCTTCTTAGTGTTTTTTGGTTTACAGGTTGCCAAGGGCTTGGTGGAGGCCGGGTGGAGTTAGGCTCTGGGACTATGGGGGAAACCAGAGTGTGGAAATAAATCAGTGTCCAGGGCTTCCCTGGTGGCGCAGTGGTCAAGAATCCGCCTGCCAATGCAGAGGACATGGGTTCGAGCCCTGGTCGGGGAAGATCCCACATGCCGCGGAGCAACTAAGCCCGTGCGCCACAACTACTGAGCCTGCGTTCTAGAGCCCGGGAGCCACAACTGCTGAACCCACATGCCTAGATCCCGTGTTCCACAACAGGAGAAGCCATCGCAAAGAGGAGAAGCCCACGCACCGCAACGCAGAGTAGCCCCCGCTCGCCGCACAGCAATGAAGACCCAACACAGCCAAAAATAAATTTAAAATAAAATTAATTAATTTAAAAAGAAATCAGTGTCCAACCACTGGAGTCCACCAGCCAAGAAAGAGAACGTACTCTGTCAAGACAGCGCAGATCAAAGGTGAAAGGGCTCCTGTGGGCACAAGTCCGGTTTATACAACCACCAAAGGGGCTGGAACCGGCTCCCGGGCTGGAGGGCAGGGCCCGGCTCAGCCCAGCTTCCAGAGGGAGCTTTGGGCTGGTGAGTCTTTGAAGGTGATGGAGGGGTGGCGGCAGGGCCGGGTGGGGGCTTCTGCGGGGGCCCCCTCGCTGCCCCGAGCGGCGTCCTCGTCAACCCGCCACGCCAGCGCCAGCTGCAGGTCCAGCTCCTCCAGATCCTCGCCCTCGGGGCTCGCAGGCAGCTCCCGGGGGCCATCCTCCTGGTCTGGCTTCGGGCCGAATGCCCAGTCTGAGGCAGGAGGCCGGTGAGGAGCATCCCCGGGCCCGGCCACCCTCTGCCCCCTCCCTGGCAAGGAGAGGCCCTCGGACACCCCCCACCAAGTGGCCCAGCACTAGCCCAAGCCAGGCTCGTAGTGGGTAGTGGCTCACCGGCCAGGTCGTGGGCGAGGTCCTTGATGAGATGCCCGACAATGGCATAGGCTACGGCCACCACCAGGAACGCAGCCAGAAGCAGGTACAGCGCGTACCTGGGGAGGCGGATGGTGTCCAGCGGCGGCGGGCGGTACTCCTCATAGAGTGGCAAGGCCGGGCTCCAGCCCTCCATCCCCTCCTCGACTGCCAGCACTGGCATGGCAGCCACCTGGAGCAGGAGTGGCCCGGTGGTGACCCGCCGGGCGGAAGTATTAAGGAGCTTTTGGGTAAGAGGATTTGGGGCTCCCCCACGGCCTCCATCTGCCTGGATGGATCACGTTGCAAATCACTTCCGCCCACTGGCCCCCTCCCTCGCTCAGCTCCAGCCACGCCAGGTGCTACCCTGCACGTCCATCCCCACCCCAGGGCCTTTGCACAGGATGCTCCCTCTTCTGGGAAAATCCCTGCTCTCGTGGAGCTGACGTTCAAGATGGAGAGATAGACTGAGAAATGCATAACCTTAGAGTAAATGATATATCGTGTTAGAAAGCAAAGAGTGGTTTGACGGTACTGTGGGGGGAGACCATGGTCTAAGGGGTGGGACAGCTAGGAGGGAAGGTAAAGTTCACAATAGAGCAGCCAAGGCCAAGCTTTCCAGGCAGAGGAAACATTCGGTGCAAAGGCCCTGGGGCAGGACCTTGCTGGGCTTGTTGGACGGGACCTGACTCAGGTGCTCACGGGCGCCCTCCGGTGGCTGCTTCGGGGAAGACAGACTGTGGGGGCGACGGTGGACCCGACTCATGTGCTCACGGGCGCCCTCAGGTGGCTTCTCTGGGGAAGACAGACTGTGGGCTGAGGATGGGAGCCAGGGATAGGGAGGAGAGATTGAGCTGGACCAGGTGGAGGCAGAGGCTTGGCCGGGGGGTGGGGGGAGGGGAATGGGCAGAGCTGAGGTAGATTTTAAACTGATCAAACCCCAATGATTTCAGGCTGAGCACCTGAAATGGAGTTTCCATTTCCTGTGGGAGGAGCCACTTTGGGAGGTAACATGAGGAATTCTAAGGACATGCTAAGTTTGAGATGCCAGTGGAGATGTCCAAACTGGACCCCGAGTCAAGAGCTCAGAGGAGCCCCCGGGCTGGAGTCAGGACAGTGGGCGTCATTGGGACATAGGTGGGGTTTGAGCCCCAAGAGTGGATAAGACCGCCCGGGCGGGGGTGTGGGTGGGGCCGGAGGACTCAGCCCTGGGCCAGTGAGGGAGAGGAACGGGAGATGGAGGCGGGCCCGGAGGCGGAGTCCCTGAGAATTTCCCAGGAGCAGGGCGGCTGCCGGGTCAGAGGCTTGCTGAGAGGAGGCGGGCGCAGATTGAGATGTGAGCACCATATCCGGACACTGGGAGGTCACCTGTGGGTAAGGACGGTTCTGGGGACAGGAGGGGCGGTCCTCGTTGGCGCGGGTTTGAGAGAGTTGCAAGTCATGGAGTCACGAAGGGCTGTGGGTGGTGGTGGTTCATGTTTTTAAGAAATTACGTCTTGAAGGAGCGAAAATGGCGGAGGGGGTGGTGGGGGGATGAATTGGGAGATTGCGATTGACATAGATACACTAATACGTATAAAATAGATAACTAATAAGAACCTGCTGTATAAAAAATACATAAAATGGAATTTAAAAAAAATTACAGCCTGTCTATGCTGACGGGCAAAGAGGGAAAACTGGAGAAGGTAGAAAGGCTGAAGTGATGGCCGAGCTGGCGAGAGGGGCTGGGGGCCAGGGGATAAATGGGGGAGGGGCCCCGCAGCCAGCGCCCGAGGGTGACGCTGTGAGATAACTAGAGAGCTGTTTGGTCTTCGTCCTGGTTCCTGGCTTGGAACTTCCAGGACCGTGTAATTTCCTGAGTGATGAGAGGGGAGCCTCCTTTGTGGTTCATAATCGGCCCCATTCCACCACGCCTGCGTGTATGCTAATGAGGGCAGGGGCGTGGCAGCTTCGGGATGGGGGCTGGTGGCCAGGGGAACTGACCCTGGGATTAGAGGTGAGGAAATTTCAGCCCCACCCCTCAGGGAGAGGAGAGGGGCTGGGGACTGAGTTTATTGCCAGTGGCCAGTGATTTGCCAAATCATGCCCACGTGACGGAACCTCCATTAAAAACCCTACAGGAAGGGGCGTGGAGAGCGTCCGAGCAGGTTAAAAGCATCCACCCCAAACTCCACGGGGACAGAAGCACCTGTGTTTCCGACGCTTCAGACCTTGTGCCTCTTTATCTGGCTGTTCATTTGCCTCGTTTATGATAAACAGGTTAAGTGAAGTGCTTTCCTGATTCTGTGAGCCATTCTTGCAAATCATCAAATGTGAAGAGAGGGTGTGGTGGGAACCGCAATTCATAACGAGTCGGTCAGAAGTATGGGAGTTCCGGACTTGGGACCTGTATCTGAAGTGGGGGCAGTCCTGCAGGGCTGAACCCCGAACCTGGAGGGTCTGCACTGATTCAGGGTAGTGTCAGAACTGAATTGAATTGCAAGGACGCCCAGCTGACATCCATGGAGAAACGGAGAATTGCTTGGTGTGGAAAATGCGTCACATGTAAAACTAGGTTCTCTTGTTAACACTCATTTTATAGAGCGGTAAATGGGCTGCTTGAGACTGCTTGAGGAGGAAGTAAGGGAGGTAGGTAGGATGGGAACTCATAGACTGGACTCTTAGTCATACCACTAAACCCCTTCCCCTATGCCCCCAACAGGAGTAGGTGAGGATGAGGTTTGGAGAGGGCCAGGATGCAGGGCTGTTCCCCCTCAACCCCTTTGGGGGGGTCTGGCTGGGCAGATTTTACCCCTGGGAACTGATGTGAAATGGCCACAGGCTTGTGTCTGTCACACAGTGTCTGGGGCAGGGCAGATGCCAGAGCTGAGCTCTCCAAACGCCCTGGCCCCCCAAACTTAGGATATGTTCCTTTAGAGCAGCCGACCCTCACCCCAGAGGCCCCTCCAACACACTCTGAGACTCATCTCTTGGCAAAAATAATTTAATAGTCCACTTGGGGAATGTCCTGGGACCTGCTTGTCCCTCCCTGAGCTCCAGCCCAGGCCATCCCACCCAGGGACCACCTGCCCACCCCAAGGACAGCTCTCTGACGCCCCCCAGACCGTGCCCAGGCCCGACGGGGACGGGTTTGCCCACAGCACCTTTCCCTGCACCCCCTCATTCCTAGAGAAGCTGGACCACAGCACCCCAACCCCCCAGAGCACAGCCCTGTCCCCGGACCCCCTAGATACCCCTCCCACGCCAACACTGCAGCCCTGCACTCAGAGGGGCAGAGAAGAGACTTCAGCCTGGCCCCGGGGAGCCTGCAGTCCACTCGGGGGTTCAAGATGCGAAAGCGGCTGGGAGACAGGGAAGCGAGATGCAATTCATTCCAACACGGTTTATGGGCAGAGTCCTCGAGGGAGACAGCCGGGCGCGGCTCTAGGAGGGGGGTGGGCGCAGGTGCTCCAGCCCGTCCGCGTACTGGAAGGCCGGCCCCGTCTCATACTCGTACATGTCCAGGGCCACCTCGCAGCTCTCCCTCACCACGCGCTCGGGGTCTGCCGCGTGGGCCCGCAGGGCGGCCAGGCAGGCGGGCCGGGCGATGGCCCCCAGGGCCTCCGCGCACTCGTGCCGCACCATGGGGTTCTCGGTGGGTCGCGCCAGGGCCGCCGCCAGCTGGGGCACGGCCGCCTCGTGCTGCAGCTGGCCCAGGACGTAGCCGATCTCGTGGCGGAAGAGGGCGCTGCCGCAGCGCAGGCCTGCGGGAGAGAGAGTTGAGGGCTGGGGGCGCCATCGGGACAGGAGGGGACCTGGGGCGGGGCAGCCTGGGGGCAGAAGTGTCCAAGAGGGGTGGAAAGGGTTCCCGTCTCGAGGACACCCCGCCCTGGTGCTCAGCGCTGCTCAGAGGGAGGACCTGGAGACACAGGGCAGGAGAGGCAGCGAGGGTCCAGCCGGGCACTGGGAACTCCGCCCTCCCTCTGGGCGGACCGGGCGTGGCCTCCTCCTTCCCAGGCCCAGGGTCCCTCCCGCCTCTCCCTGGACTTCTGTACTCTGCGTTGTCCTCACACGAGCCAGTGCTATTTGCAGGCATGTTGTGCATTTGTGCTTCTGGGTTGCTTCCCACACGACTCCACACACGACAGAGTCTTAGTGACACTGGGGGCCCCGGGCCTTTCGCCCCACCACAGCCAGACAGGCCACGCTTCTCCTGAGGGGGACCCGCAGGCGGACCTGGGAGCGACCTGCCTGCGACCAGACGCCACTCTTCAGGCAGAGCTGGTTTGAAGCAGGCCCTCCAGACTGAGCGGCCCCGCTCCGAGCATCGCCCAGGACAAACCCACCAGCCACCCACGCTGTGCTCCCACCCGGCATCCCCTGGGTCCCGGGTCATGGCGATGGCCGGGCATCTCCTCTGCCAGACAGGAAGCTCCAGGAGGGCAGAGGGGGGCTCTGAGTGCTCTGTGGACCAGAAGCAGACCACCTCAGGCGTGGAGGGGGGGTGTGTGCCAGGGGACCCCAGGATTCCCTGAGTCGCCCCCCCTCCTTTTCAGGTGGGGGAACCACGGCCCCGCAGGCTTGCACAGGGCTCCCTGCAGAGCTGGGGTGAAAATGACTCAAGTAAATGACGACAGGGCCTCTGGGGAATTCCCTGGTGGGCCAGTGGTTAAGACTCTGCGCTTCCAATGCAGGGGGCGCAGGTTCGATCCCTAGTCGGGGAACTAAGATCCCGCATGCCTCACGGCAGCATAGCCAAAACAATTTAAAAAACAAAAACAAAATAACAGGGCCTCTGGGGATCAAATCCCAACAACGCCGCTCGGACCACTGGTGATCTTGGCAAGTGTCTCCGCCTCTCTGGGCCTAGGCTTCCTCCACAGAGTGCGCAATAAGAGGAGTTACCTGCCTCAGGATGCAAGTGCCCTGGGACGCTGGGCTGCCCCGTAAGACAGATGTGGCCACTGGGCCTCCCCAGGGGGCCCCGACCCTGCCCCCGGGGCCCCTCCTCACCCTCGGCCAGCGCCAGGGCAGCCTCCTCCCCGCCAGCGTCGCGCAGGGCGAACATGGCTCGGTATCGGTCAAAGAGCGGCCGGGCCTCATCCAGCAGCGCCGCCCGCAGCCGCCCCACGTCGCGCTCCTCGGCGGATGGGGCCGGGTCCACGGAGAGGTAGGGCCCCCGAGCCACCGGCTCCCCGCCGTGCTGCTGCAGCCACTCCAGCCGCCGGACGGCCAGCTGGCACGTCTCTGCCACCTGCGGGGACGGGGGGGGGTGGGGTGTGTGTGTGTGGATGTGCCGCGCCCTCCCCCAGCCCCCCGGGCTCCCGGTTTAGCAGGGGTGGAGCCAGCAGACAAAGGACCAACCGAGCCTTCCAGACTGGAGACAAACCAGCAGCGGCTGCTGTGATTAGAGGGTGACCAGGGGCAGAGGGCCATGAGGGGCTCGCTCGAAGGTGACATGAGAACCAGTGAGAGAGGCGTCAGGTGGAATCAGCCGGTGCAAAGGCCCGGAGGCAGGATGTGCCGGACCCGTCAGGGAAGAGCCAACAACAGAGATGACCTGAGGTGGCTGGGCCAGACTACTTGGGGCCTGCGGGCTTGGGACTTTGTCCTAAAGCAGATGACAAACCGTGAGCCTTTAGGCACAGAGTAGGTTAACAGATGATGGATAAACAAATGTGATCCCTCCGCACACGGGAGCATCAGTCAGCCACGAAAAGGGGTGACGCCCTGACACTCGCTCCAACGTGGACGGACCCCGAGAACACGACGCTCAGCGAGAGAAGCCAGACACAGAAGGACACACAGCGTGTGACTCCACTGACGGGAAACGTCCAGGACAGGCCGATCCACAGAGACAGAGTGGCTTCGTGGCTGTCCGGGGCCGGGTAGGGGGTGGGGTTTCCTTTTTAGGGGGATGGGATGTTCTGGAATTAGATAGTGGTGATGGCTGTGCAAGTCTGTGGATGTACTGAAAACCACCCAAGTGTACACTTTCAAAGGGTGGATGTTATGGTGTGTGACATATCTCAATAAAGCTGTTATTTAAAGAAAAAAGAAGGACAGAGGAAGGCAGCAGGGAGAGCCTGGACGAGGCTGGGTGGCCCCGGGCGGCAGAGGTGGAGAAGTGGGTGGGCTGGGGGACCTCCCACAGGTGCAGGGACTGACGGTGGGAGTCCGGGAGAGGGGAGAGGGGGACGGGGCCGGCCGACCAGGGCAGGTGTTACACGTGAATCAAGAGTTCAGGTTTGCCCAGTGGGGCAGTGGTTCTCTCTCGGCATCCCTGGGCTGGGTGGTTACCCTGGTAACCAGGCACAGGGTCTGAGGCCGGTTCCTGGACCCGTAGCGCGGAGGGGGGCTGGGGCAGGGGCTGCATTACCTCGATGACAGGGTCAGTGGAGTACTGCTTCAGGATCTCCAGCACCTCTGGGTTCCCAATGGCCCCGAGGGCCTCCCCTGAGAAGAACGGGGCAGAGAGCTCATGTTGGTTGGCTGGGCAACGCCCTGAATGCCTCGGTGGGTGAAACAGGCGCTAAGCAGCACCAACGCCTCCTCCGGGATCCCCCTCCCCATGGCTCTGCCTGTATCCTGCGGGCGCTCCAGCCACTGAGGTTTGGAGCTGGAGCCGGCCCAGCCCTGAAGCTGTGCCAGTTAGAGTCCCTTCCCCAGAAATCAGGCTTTGCTGGAACCAGACTCAGACCCCGCCCCGGCCCGCACCCCCAGAGCTCATGGCCTAGAGGGGAGACACAGACAAGCGTGTCATTACAACTTGGGGACACGGGTGGCAAGGAGCCAAGAACAGTTGGCTGAGTCGAGCCCATCAAGGGGAGCCCTGAAAACCTGGAGGAGGTTTTTTTTTTTTTTTTTTTTTTTGTGGTACGCGGGCCTCTCACTGTTGTGGCCTCTCCCGTTGCGGAGCACAGGCTCCGGACGCGCAGGCCCAGTGGCCATGGCTCACGGACCCAGCCGCTCCGCGCCATGTGGGATCCCCCCGGGCCGGGGCACGAACCCGCGTCCCCTGCATCGGCAGGCGGACTCTCAACCACTGCGCCACCAGGGAAGCCCTGGAGGAGGTTTTTAAGCTGCAGTGTGGGCAAGGAGGGTCAGCAAACCAGCACCATCCTGCCTCAGGGCCTTTGCAAAGGCTGTGCCCGCTACCTGGAGCACCTTTCCCCAGACATCTACCTAGATAACTCCCTTACTTCACTCGGGTCTTTTAACTGGTAACCACCAATTAAAAATGGCAACACCGGACTTCCCTTGTGGACTCTGCGCATCAAATGCAGGGGGTGTGGGTTCGATCCCTGGTCAGGGAACCAGGATCCCACGTGCCCCGTGGCGAGGCCAAAAAAAAAGAGGCAACACCTCCAGCACCCCCATCCCGTCCATTGCTTTATTTTCCTCCTTAGCACTTACGGAAGTGTTTCCACCATAACATGACTGTCCATAAACATGTCCGGTGAATGAACTGAATGAGTGACCTCAGGGGTTGACCATCCATGGCCACCGTCCAAAGACACCATATGTCTCTGTATGAGCGAAGAACGGTTTTTCCATTTTTAAATGGTTTTTGAAAAATCAAAAGCGGACTTCCCTGGCGGCGCAGTGGTTAAGAATCCGCCTGCCAATGCAGGGGACACGGGTTCGATCCCTGGTCTGGGAAGAGCCCACATGCCGCGGAGCAACTAAGCCCGTGAGCCATTTAAAAAAGAAAGAAAGAAAGAAAAAAATGAAAAATCAAAATCAAAAGGATCACACTTTATGACGCATAAAAGTGACGTGAGATTCAAATCTCAGGGCCCATAAAGTTGGACTGGCTGGCGGCCACATGCCCATCTGTTGACTGGGGTTCAGGGTGGCTCTTACGCTGCAGTGGCAGAGTTGAGACCAGGGACAGAGATCGTGGGAAGTTATTTATCGCCCACCCCTTCCAGAGCCAGCCTGGTATAGCCCGCACCCTCACCCGCCACTCACCTGCCTCGTGGCGCACCATGGGCTCCTGGCGGGTGTCACGAAGCACGTCCACCAGCATGGGGATGGCCCGCGAGTCCTGCATCTGACCCAGGCAGTAGGCCAGCTCGTGCTTGAGCAGGGCCGAGTCGTCGCTGAAGGCCCGGCTGATCCAGGAGATGGCTGCTGGACCCCCGAGCCCGCGCAGTGTGAACAACGCCCGGAAGCGGGCCTGCAGGGGCTTCTGGGGGTCCACCAGCATCTGCCCCAACCCCTCTACCTCCTGCTCCGTCACCATGGCGCTGCCGCTGGGCTTGGGCTAAACCAGGGGACTCGTGGGCTCAAGAACCTGTGGCAGAAAACCAAGAGGCCAGGTGAGAGGCGCCCTTCGCCACTCGCTGACTTGTTCGTTTCAGTGCTAGGACCTCTTGGGTGGGGGTGGTTTCCTAACTGCTGACCAGACTGGGCTTCTGGGTTCAAAGCCCGGCTCCGGCCCCGCCTACTTGCTGTGTGGCCTTCCTGAAGGTACTTTCCCTCTCTGAGCCTCTGGCCTACACAGTAAGTCCCCTACATACAAACAAGTTCCCGTTCCGAGAGCGCTTCTGTAAGTCCAATTTGTTCGTAAGTCCAGCAAAGTTAGCCTAGGTACCCAACTAACACAATACAACAACACAGCTAAGACAAAAGTATTATAAACCTGTTACAGTACTCTGTAGCTGGTCCCCAAGATGACCCTCAATGACCCCCACCTCCTGGTATCCGTGCCCCGCGTGGCCCCCTCCCACACCAAATAGGGCTGACCTGGGTGAATAACAGGATATGGGAGAAATGGCAGTGTGACTTCTGAGGGTCATAAGAGACACTGTGGCTTCCTCCTTGCTGGCTTTAGCGGAAGCCAGCAGCCATATTGTGAGGAGGCTCAACCAGCCGTATGTAGGGGCCCATGTGGCAGGGAATGAGGCCTCCCACCAACAGCCAGGTGAGAGCAGCGGGTTGAGAGCAGCCTCGCCCGCCTTCGGATGACGCAGCCCCAGCCGGTGTCTGCCCTGCAACGTCACAAGAGATGAGAGCCAAAACCACCTGGCTAAACCAGGCCCAGATCTCTGGCCCACAGAAACTGTGGGAAGTAGTGTTTACTGTTCTTTAAAGCTACTAAGTATGGGGTAATTTGTTACAAAGCACGGGTAACTGATACAAGAATCCTTTCAGGATATAAACTGGACCCTGTGACTCCCTCACAAAATCCTCCTATGGGCCTCAAGACTCCAAACTCCTTAACTGTCCCAACGGCCCTGCACGACCTGCCCCCATCACCTCCCCACCCTCCCCTCCTCCCTCTCTCCCCCTCCCTCACTCTGCTCCAGACACACAGGCCTCCTAGCGGTTCCTCCAACACACCAGGCCTGGTCCAGCGCCAGGGTCTCTGCACGGGCTATTCTCGCCCTCAGGAACGCTCTTCCCCAAATGCCCCCATGCTCACTCTCTCATTTCCTTGGGTCGCAAACGCCACCTCCTCGGGGAAGCCTTCCCTGATCCCAGTCTTGTTCTGCTTTATCTTTCTTCGAAGCAATTACCACCAGGAGATATATTTGATATTTCGGTTTAGCTGCCTGTGGTTGGTCTTAACCCTCGTTTGAGAACTCTGAAGGCAGGGACTGAGTCTCTCTTAGTCACCGCTGTACTCCCAGCCCACAACTCCTCAGCAAGAACAATGACCATAATAATGACAGCATCTGACATTTACATAGGATGTGCTATGTGCCACACATCTCTTCTAAGCCCTTTACATTCCTGAACTCATTCCGTCCTCGCCATAACCCTTTGAGACAAGCACCTTGATTGTCACTGTTTTACTGGAGAGGACACACAAGCACAAAGAGGTGAATCACTTGCTTAGGGACCACTGAAGAGTTATAAATCCAGGAAGCTGGGCTCCCGAGCCAAGCTCTAAACCACAAACGCCATGTTGAATAGATGGATTAAGATTAAAGGACAAAAAAAAAAAAAAAAAAAAAAAAGATTAAAGGACACAGCTGAGGCTGGGCTCCATCCTCCAGACCAATGACATGCTTCCTGAACCTGACAAGCAGGCTGTAGCTCCCAGAGGCGTCAGTAGGGCTGAGCAGGTGTAATGGGGGAAGTGCAGCTGCCTGCACACAGGTGACCATCAAAGGAGGTGACGTGCAAAAGAGTGATCATCAGAAACCACAGAAGCCAGGGGTGAGCAAGCTGGCAAGGCGTTATGGACCATCGAGACCCAACTCTTTCTTCTACACAGACAGATGAGCTGTGACCTGTCTGGGGTCACACAGCAAGTCAATTGCAGACAGCGCCCAGGACTCATGAATCCCGGTCTGTGCAGGGCCTCCCTCAAGACACAAAGGAGAGACACACACTATTTTGTTCGCTGTTGTAGCCCCACGGCCCAGCACAGTGTCTGTCGCTATGGCAGCAGGCACTCAATAAGTATTGTTGAATGAACTGGGCATCCACTGCCTGCCAGGCATGGTACTGAGTGGTTTATACACAGTATAAATCTGTATCATCTGCAAAATGGGCGTAGGGGGCACATGGACATCACAGAGTTACTGTGAATGGAATGACCCTCATAGAGCACTTAGTACCCACTGCTGGTACTTAGTAGGCACTTGATAAACCAGAGCTGGTATTAAATATTTCCACAGGGAGGGCCTTCCCTAGTGGTGCAGTGGTTAAGAATCCGCCTGCCAATGCAGGGGACACGGGATCGAGCCCTGGCCCGGGGAAGATCCCACCTGCCGCGGAGCAACTAAGTCCGTGCGCCACAACTACTGAGCCTGCTCTCTAGAGCCCGCGGACCACAACTACTGAAGCCCGCACGCCTAGAGCCTTTTCTCCTCAACAAGAGAAGCCACCGCAATGAGAAGCCTGCGCACCGCAACGAAGAGCAGCCCCGGCTCGCCGCCAAGTAGAGAAAGCCTGCGCGCAGCAACGAGGACCCAATGCAGCCATAAATAAATAAATTTATTTTTAAAAAAATTCTCCACAGGGAGCCCAACACCCACCTCTATACGCAGGAGGACAAGTAAGGGGGTACACCTGGAAGCCCGGTACCCATATTAGGCCCATTTTCCAGTGGGAAGGGGGACAGGGGTATGGACATGGGGTTGAGGGGATCAGCCCCCAAGCAAGGCAGAATCTGGGAATCCGCTCACCCCTGCGAAGGTGTGTCTTAGAGACAGACACGTAGAATTAGTAAGGAATGGAGTATGAGACGTTCTGGATGCTGGAAATCCGCCCCTTTGAGGATTCTTTAAACCAAGAATTCCCAACAAAAAGATCTCCGATAACTAGACGCGCCCCTCAGAGAGGGGTCGCCCCGACACCGCATACCTCTGGGCTGCTGGCAGGATCCCCCAGCGACGACCAGCTCCCCAAAGCTCCTTGGAAGAGACTCCCAGGAACTGGGTGTCTCTAGCTCTGTTTATGTGGATCCCCCAGTACTGGATCCCTCACAGGTTGGTTCTCCCAGAACCCCAAGAAAGGGGTTGCCCAACATGGGACCCCCGCCCCACGTGCTGACTCTTTAGTGAAGAGATCCCCGGAGGCAGAGTCTCCAGAATTCGTGGGAAAGAGCTCGCCGGGACCTGTCAGAAGAAAACCCTTCAACACCCCCCCAGCCAAAGAATCCCAGAGCCAGGACCCCCAACGAGGCGTCCTCCACGTTCCCCCAGCCGCCGGAACGCCCCAGAGAGCTCCCGGATCAGAGGACCTACCGGACCGACCTGCTCCCGCCGCTGCCACCAACCGCGACGCTCCTAGAGCGCTCTGGGGGCCGCCATCTTGCAGCCCACGTGACAAGGCCGGACGGTACCAACGCAGAACCAAGGGGGAAATCTAGTCAAAGGCTCCGCTGCGGGAGGAGGCCAGGAAGCGCGAGTTACCACCGGTGCCATAGCTCACACTCGCACATCAGGCTGAGTCTAAGGGCATTTCTCAGGGAAAGGTAAGGGCAACTTCCATCCTTTCCCTGCAAGTGATTTTCTCCGGCCTCCCCAGCCGGTACGACGAGTGGAAATGGTTTGTGCCGATTCAGCCCGGAGGTGGGGCCGGCTAGCGATAGAGCATGCGTAATGTATCTGCGGCGTGGTCAAGTTTCAGGGGCGCGGCCAATGGACTCGCGTGGCTAGACGCGAGATTGGGAGGGATGAAGAAAAGGACTTGATCCAGTCGTTCATTTTATTCATTCATGTAACAAATAGTTTGTGGGCGCTGAGGACAAGACGGCCTGCAGCCCTTACCCTTATCAACCTCACAGTCTGGTTGTCTGAAGGAGACAAACAGTAATAGGATAAATAAAAATACATATTAGGTGGTGACAGGCTAAGGAGGAAAAAATAGTCAGGTTGGTACGTGTATGGGGTGGGCAGTTTTAGGAAGGACTTGGCTTTACTCTGACAAAATGAGAAACCACTGGAGTGTCGTAATCAGGGAAATGGCATACTCTGACTGTTAACGGGATCATTCAGGCTGGTGAGTAGAAAACGGACAGGAGGGGCGGTGAAGGGAGAGAGAAGTATTCAGATTCTGGATTAATTCTGAAGGTGGCGCAAACAGGATTTGTGGCTGGATTGGATATGGCATTTGGAAGAAAGAGTTCTGTTAAGGCTAAGTACAAGGTTTTTGACACGTAGGAAGGATGGAGCAACCATGAACCATTAGCCTCCCCAACCTAGACATCCAGGGTCCTGTTAACTCTACCTCTGAAATAGAGTCGGAATTCAGTCACTTTGCTCATCTACCGCCCCCATGAAGGTCCAAGCCACCACTGGCTGCCACCAGCCAGAGAAAAGAGAGCTTGTGATTGTGTCAAAAGAATATAGCGGTTCCTCAAAAAGTTAAACATAGAACTACCATATGATCCAGTAATTCCACTCCTAGTTACACCCAAGAGAAATGAAAGCAGGGACTCAGATAATTGTACATCCGTGTTCATCAAAGCGTTATTCACAGTGGCCTCAGGTCCTGGTAACCTCTATTATATTTTCTGTCTCTGATTTTGACTACTCTAGGAAGCTTAGAAAGTGGGATCAAACAATATTTGTCCTTTTGTGTCTGGCTTATTTCACTGAGCATAGTTACCCTCAGGGTTCATCCACGTTGTAGCGTGAATCACAATTTCCTTCCTTTTAAATTTCCTTCCTATTGCATGAATGGACCACATTTTGTTTATCTGTTCATCCGTCAATGGACATTTGGATTGTCTCCACCTTTTGGCTATTGTAAATGATGCTGCACTGAACATTGGTGCACAAGTACCTCTCTGATCCCCTATTTACAAATCTTTTGAGCATATATACCCAGGAGTGGAATTTCTGGATCATATGGTAGTTTTATGTTTAACTTTTTGAGGAACTGCTGAACTTTGTCCACAGCAGCTGCACCATTTTACATTCCCAGCAGCAACGTTCAAGGATTCCAATTCCTCCACATTCTCACCAGCACTTGTTATTTTCTTTTCTGTTTTGATAGTAGCCATCCTAATGGATGTGAAGTGTGTGACTTATTTGGAGATGCATAAAATGTAAGATATATTGATGGATGGATAAAAGGTTGGATAAATACATAACAGGGCAAATATAGTAAAATGTTCATTGGAGAAAGTGGACGGTGGGCATATGACAGTTCACTGTAAAATTCTTTCAACTTTTCTGTACATCTGAAAGTTTCCTCAATACACTGTTGGAAAAATAGGTGGCAGGGAAAAGGAGGACTACTTTTATTCTCAGTGTTTAAACATTTCGAAGTTAAACATTTGAAAATTGTCTTCACTTTTGTGTGTGTGTGTGTGTGCTAGGCGGGCCTCTCACGCCGCGGAGCGCAGGCTCCGGACGTGCAAGCCCAGCGGCCACGGCTCACGGGCCCAGCCGCTCCACAGCATGTGGGATCCTCGCGGACCGGGGCACGAACCCGTGTTCCCTGCATCGGCAGACGGACTCTCAACCACTGCGCCACCAGGGAAGCCCTGTCTTAACTTTTAAATGCAGAACCTTTGAGTCTGCAAATCCATTTTGAGGAATTTCGCTGACACTAGTGTAAAAAAAAGTGAAAACAGAAGTATTCATTGCAACATTATTTAAAATGGCAAAAAAAAAGAGCTTCCCTGGTGGCGCAGTGGTTAAGAATCTTCCTGCCAATGCAGGGGACACGGGTTTGAGACATGGGTTTGAGACCTACAAAAGATCTACCCACGTTGTATGAAAAGTGGTCCAAGATGTACTTCCAAAAAGTGAAGAGAGCAAGGCACAGCATCAGTGATGTGATCTCATTTACATAAATGGATTTAGATATTTAAATTACATGTGGGTAAAATTTTTGAAAAATGGCCAACAATTTACCCAGAGTACTTACTTTATTTTTATTTATTTATTTTTTGCGGTATGCGGGCCTCTCACTGCTGTGGCCTCTCCCGTTGCGGGGCACAGGCTCCGGACGCGCAGGCCCAGCGGCCACGGCTCACGGGCCCAGCCGCTCCGCGGCATGTGGGATCCTCCCAAACCAGGGCACGAACCCGTGTCTCCTGCATCGGCAGGCGGATTCTCAACCACTGCGCCACCAGGGAAGCCCCAGAGTACTTACTTTAAATCTTATACCTCCTTGTGCTGCTTGAATTCTTTTTACTGTACTATTTTGTTCTGATATTTGTTAGGGATGTGACAGCAGCCCCTTCAGGGCGAGCTAGCAGCCTTCACAAGGTGGTGACTTTGATGAGGGGGCAGAATTCGCCTGGCTACTCAGGGTCCTGTTCTCAGCCATCTCCTGCTTTCTGGGTCAGGCAAGAAGCATAAGGGGGTGAATCAAACATAACGGGGTCAGGCAAGAAGCATAAGGGGGTGAATCAAACATAACGGGGTCAGGCAAGAAGCATAAGGGGGTGAATCAAACATAACGGGGGCCTGGGGCACCCAGGCTCCTTCTATGGGTGGCCCCTCTCCAGCCAGTCATTGCCCTTTGTGGCCAGATGTTCCTTTTTTTTTTTTTTTACATCTTTATTTTTTTGGTTGCACCGCGTGGCATGTGGGATCCTAGTTCCCTGACCAGGGATTGAACCCGAGCTCCCTGCATTGGGAACGTGGAGTCCCAACCCCTGGACCACCAGGGAAGTTCCCTAGATGTTCCATTTTTAAGGGAAGCCAGGCAGCAATTGATTTTACATGCAATCTCTCCTTTAAAACATGAGGGCGATTAATGAAAAACATCAACATGCCACGCACAGCAAAGAAGTCACTTTGATAGGCCAACTGCTGGTTTAAACACTCAGTTATTCATTTTGCAAATATTTATTATCTGCTGTGTGGCAGGCGCTGTCCTGGGACAGAGGGCAGAAAATGAACAGACCGTCTCTGGCCTCATGGAGCCGACCTCCTTTCTTTTCTTTTTTTAAATTTTATTGAGGTATAGTTGGTTTACAATGTTAGTTTCAGGTGTTCCGCATAGAGGTTCAGTTATACATACACCTATTTCCATTCTTTTTAAGGTTATTTTCTCATGTAGGTTATCACAGAATATTGAGTAGAGGGACTTTCCTAGTGGTCCAGTGGGTAAGACTCCACTCTCCCAAGGCAGGGGGCCTGGGTTCGATCCCTGGTCGGGGAATAGATCCTGCATGCCGCAACTAAAGATCCCACGTGCTGTAAGTAAGACCCGGCACAGCCTAAATAAATAAATAATAAAATAAATAAATATTTTTTGAAGTATATTGAGTAGAGTTCCCTGTGCTTTACAGTAGGTCCTTGATGGTTATCTATCTTATATCTTATAGTGGTGTGTTACTTTTCTATTGTCTTCCTGTGTGTTGGAAAGCTGATCCCAGAGAACTGGCTTTACAGTGGACCTGCCTGGCTCGCAGGGCCACCATCTGAACCACGTTTAGTGGATCAGACTAATGTCCACACAGGACTACCCCGGGCGCTGTGTTGACTCTGGAAGGCTTCGGGGCAGCGTGCCAGGTGTCATCGGGCCCAAGGATGCTCTGGGAGTGAGTGGAGATAGACCCAGGGGTGCAGGAAGCAGATATGGGAAGCCACACCCAAAAGCCAGGCCTGTGTATGTCCGAGAACTTGGAACCTTGAACCTTCAGGCTTGCGGGGGAGTGATAGCAAGAGAGCAGTCTGTGCCGAGCCCCAAACCACCCACATTCGGTTCTGAGGCTCCGCTGCTTTTTTTTTTTTTAAATTCAAGTATAGTTGATTTATAATGTTGTGTTAGTTTCAGGTGAACAGCAAAGTGATTTAGTTATACATCTATGTGTATGTATATATATTCTTTTTTTCAGTTATGCATATATATTCCTTTTCACATTCTTTTCCATTATAGGTTATTACAATATATCGAATATAGTTCCCTGTGCTCTACAGTAGGTCCTTGTTGTTTATCTATTTTATTTTACTTTTAAATATTGAGTTTTTTAAACAATTCTTTTTTTTTTTTTTTTTTTTTGTTTGGTCTATGTCGGGTCTTTAGTTGTGGCACGCGGAATCTTCGTTGAGGCATGCAGGATCTTTCATTGCGGTGCGTGGGCTTCTCTCTAGTTGTGGTGCGCAGGCTCTCTAGTTGTGGCATGCGGGCTTAGTTGCCCCGCGGCATGTGAGGTCAAGTCCTCCAACCAGGAATCGAATCCACGTCCCCTGCATTGGAAGGTGGAATCTTTACCACTGGACCACGAGGGAAGTTCCCCATCACATCCATTTTAGAACACTCCATCACCCCAGTAAGAAAGTGCCTACCATTCTTTCCTTCCCCCCAGCCCCTGGCAACCAGTAATCTACTTTCTGTCTCTGTGAACTTGCCTGTTCTGGACGTTTCATATCCATGGAATCACCACTACATAGCCTCTTGTGTCTGGCTTCTCTCACCGAGCATCATGTTTTCAAGGTTCATCCACATTGTAACATGTACCAGCATGTCATTCCTTTTTACTGGCAGACAACATGCCATTATATGCATATATACTATATTTTGTTTATCCATTCATCAGTTGATGGACGTTCGGGTTGTTTGCACTTTTTGGCTATTATGAATAATGCTGCTATGAACATTCGTGTACAAATTTTTGTGTGGACACATGTGTAGACCTAAAACAATAAAACAGCCAGTTATTTTAACAGCAAAGTACGTTTATTCAGAAACAGCAAAGAATTGCAACTTGGAACAACATATGGTGAGCCACAGGCAAGTCCAGAGAACAAAGGAGAGGATGGTTCTTTTATAGAAGCGAAGCGGGAGTTGGGCAGGGTTGTTATAAACAAAAAGTCCATTGGAGAAAACTGGGGGTTCAGACTGTAGTGGTTTTTCCTTGGCTGAGTGCTGATGCTCTCTCATTGGCTGGGCTGTTGTCAGGCAAGGAGAAATTCTTCCTCCCCCTGCTGAGTAGTGAAGTAGTAACCTTCCTGCTAGAGATGCAGAGATATGTCTATTCCTGCATAGTATGCAGTTGATTTAGAGTTGGTAGCAGAACCAAACCTGGGTCTGTCCACTCATATGTGTGCAGTAAAGCCAATCTATTGACACTAGGTTGTGGTATAGAAAGTGCAGCATTTATTGCAGGGTCAAGCAAGGAGTCCAGGTAGCTAGTACTTAAAAGACCCAAACTCCCCAAAGCCTTTCAGGGAAAGGTTTTTTTTGTTTTGGTTTGGTTTTTGTTTGTTTGTTTTGATGTTTAGTTGAAGTATAGTTGATTTACAATCTTGTGCCAATCTCTGCTGTATAGCAAAGTGACTCAGTTATACACATATATACATTTTTTATATTCTTTTCCATTATGGTTTATCACAGGATGTTGAATATAGTTCCCTGTGCTATACATTAGGACCTTGATGTTTATCCATTATAAATGTAATCGTTTGCATTTACCAGCCCCAAACTCCCAGTCCATCACTCTCTTTCCAACCCCCCCACCCCTTGGCAACCACAAATCTGTTTTCTATGTCTATGAGTCAGTTTCTGTTTTGTAGATAGGTTCATTTGTGCCATATTTTAGATTCCACATATAAGTGATATCATATGGTATTTGTCTTTCTCTTTCTGACTTACTTCACTTAGTATGAGAATCTCTAGGTCCATCCATGTTGCTGCAGATGGCTTTATTTCATTCTTTTTTACAGTTGAGTAGTATTCCATTGTATGTCTGTACCACATCTTTTTTGTTCATTCAGCTGTTGATGGGTTGTTATAAACAAAAAGTCCATTGGAGAAAACTGGGGGTTCAAACTGTAGTTTAAGTTGTTTCCACGTTTTGGTTATTGTGAACAGTGTTGCTATGAACATAGAAGTACATGTATCTTTTTTTTTTTTTTTTTTTTTTTTTTTTTGGTATGCGGGCCTCTCACTGTTGTGGCCTCTCCCGTTGCGGAGCACAGGCTCCGGACGCACAGGCCTAGCGGCCATGGCTCACGGGCTTAGTTGCTCCGCGGCATGTGGGATCTTCCCGGACCAGGGCACGAACCCGTGTTTCCTGCATCGGCAGGCGGATTCTCAACCACTGCGCCACCAGGGAAGCCCCATGTATCTTTTTGAAATATAGTTTTGTCCAGGTATATTCCCAGGAGTGGGATTGCTGGATCACATGGTAATTCTATTTTTAGTTTTCTGAGGACCCTCCATACTGTTTTCCATAGGAGCTATACCAACTTACATTCCCACCAACTGTGTAGGAGGGAAAAGTTTTTAAAGACAGGGTAAGGGAGAGGGTTTGTGGGGTGTGTGATCAGCTCATGGACATTCTTCTGATTGGTTGATGGTGAGGTAACTGGGAGTCAACATCATCAGCCTTCTGATTCCAACCGGTGTGGGGTCTACTTCCTTGTGGGCATCATGCAGTTAACTTCTTACACCTGGTGGTGTTTTCAGTATCTGCAAAACAACTCAAAGGACACAGCTCAGAATATCATCTATAGCCCTCGAGGACGAACTAAAAGTCCTTGACTTTGTTTAATGGCTAAAATATTATTATTTTGTCTTGCTTGACTGTTTTCCTTCCTTTCTGCATTTTCTCACTTCTGATAAAACTTACCCTTTTGAACTTGGGGAAGGCCTAGAAGGCTAAAGTTCTTCTACAGACAGAGGCAGGCAGAGACTTCCTTGGTGGTCCAGTGGTTAAGAATCTGCCTTCCAATTCAGGGGACGTGGGTTCGATCCCTGGTCGGGGAACTAAGCTCCCACATGCCACGGGGCAACTAAGCCTGCATGCCACAACTAGAGAGCCCACGCACCACAACTAGAGAGAAGCCTGCGCACTGCAACTGGAGAAGCCCGCACACCGCATGTCACAACTAAGATCCGACGCAGCCAAATAAATAAGTATTTATAAACAACAACAAAAAAGGAGGCAGTCGGAGGACATGGAGATGGGGGCAGTGTGTGTCTGTTCCAGGAAGGCTCCATAGCGTCCTGCTCAGTTACAGTAGGAATTAAGAAGGCCCCATTCTGGCTCCCTGACTCCACTTTTTTTTTTTTTTTTTTTTTTGGCCGTGAGGCGCGTCTTGCAGGATTTTAGTTCCCCGACCAAGGATCAAACCCAGGCCATAGCAGTGAAAGCTCCGAGTCTAAACCCCTGGATCTCCAGGGAACTCCTTACTCCATTTTAAATGAGGTTTCTGTTTACTAATTTTCACACAGATCTCCAATTGTAGGAGTGGAATAGCTGGGCCATCTGGTAATTCTTAATATAACTTTATGGGTAACAGCCAGTGTTCCCATAGTCGCTTCCCTATTTTACAATCCCACAGCAATGTATGAGGGTTCCACGTCTTTGTCAACACTTATTTTCCTGGGTTGGGGTGATGGGGTGTTTATTTTTATTATTATTTTTTAAATCACAGCCATCCAGTAGGCTAAAGTGGTAGCTCTGTGGTTTTGATTTACATTTCTCCATGGACTAAAGGTGGTGACCATTTTCTCATGAATTGGCCATTATTTTCTTTGGAGAAATGTCCGTTTGGATCCTTTGCCCATTTTTTTGTGTTTTTTTTTTGTTGTTGTTGTGGTACGCGGGCCTCTCACTGTTGTGGCCTCTCCCGCTGCAGAGCACAGGCTCTGGACGCGCAGGCTCAGCGGCCATGGCTCACGGGTCCAGCCGCTCCGCGGCATGTGGGATCTTCCCGTACCGGGGCACGAACCCGCGTCCCCTGCATCGGCAGGCGAACTCCCAACCACTGCGCCACCAGGGAACCCCTGCCCATTTTTTGAGCAGAGATTTTTATCTGTTTTGTTCCCTGCTTGGAGGGCCTGGAGGAGCACTCATAGGAACGCAATAAGTGTTTGTTGAATGAATGAGTGAATGTGTTTCAGTAGGCAGTGGGGTTTGCACCCTCACCTGCACCTACTGTGGGTCTCACTTGCGCTTATCACGCGGTGTGACTACATCCTTGCGATGTGGGTCTACCCAGGGTTACCTGTTTCTGAGACCATCCCCTACTAAGAACGACACCCTAAACTGAGAGAAGCCACTCCCCCCAGATTCCCACGTAGCCGCCTCCGCGGGCCACGGATCCTGTTCCCGCGAGGTTACCCTGGGCAACCAGTGGCGCCACGCTTCCTGTATTGATTCGAATCTCGGGCTACGTCACGTCCTTCAGCGACGCCTGAGGCGCGCAGGCGCAGCCGCACGGAGGTGGGGACGGGGCCGGGACACGCAGCGCGCCGGCGCGGGGGCGTGGCCGGTCGCGGGAGCGCGCCCGCCGGAGGGCACCGGACGGCGAGGAGTCGCGACCGACGCCATGTTAAGGGGCGCGGAGCCCGGGATACCGTCAGCGGCGACGGCGGCCGGACGCGGCGTAGCTGCTCGCAGCGGAGGCGGGCGCGGCGCCGCGCCAGGAGAGGCGGGGCCGGCGGAATCAGCGGGCGACGGGAGCGAGCCAGGTGAGGAGGACGAGGTCTGGGGACCCGCCCCTTGGACCCGAGCGCGACCCCCGAGCCGGGCGGGCCTGTGTGGCCCGCCGCCCCCAAGCTCAGGCCCCCCCACCTCTCGGGAGCCGGCCGGACGCCGGCGCGCCGCCCCGCAAGCCGAGCTAGGCCCAGGTGACCTCAGCATCCCATCTCCCGTCCTAACCCCCACGTCTGAGCCTCCCCCTAGAGCAGGCCCTGCGTGACCTCCGCAAGCAGAGCCACCTGCAGCCCGCCACCTCCCCGCGCGGTCAGCGTCCCTATCCTTTTGTAATTAGCAGGTTGACCTCTGATCGCTCCCCGCCCCAAACCGGGGGACTCCCCACTCCGTCTCCCAGAACGGCAGGCCCACGCCCTAATTTGCCATGGCAGCTACTGAACAACAGCTTAGAACCTTTTTAGGTTGGCAGGCTTCTGCCGAATTTGTATCCCTACCTATGGCCTGTTAGTTAAGCTTCTTTATGAGGCTCTCAAAGGACCAGAAGATCTCACTCTTAAATGGATCCCTGAAATGGAAGCAGCCTTTAAACAAATAAAGAAGACCCTAGTCATGCCCCGGCCCTAGGCTTACCAGGCTTAACAAAACTCTTCTCTCTCTTTGTTCATGAGAAAATGGGGGTAGCTCTGGGAGTGTTGACACAATCCATGGGACCATCTTAGTGCCCAGTGGCCTACCTATCTAAAAACCTAGACTTGACATTTCAGGGATGGTCTCCCTGTCTAAGGGCATTAGCTGCTGCGGCACTACTAACAGAAGAAGTCTCCAAACCGACAAGCTTACTGTTGACACTCCGCACCAGGTCATGTCATGGATGTTCTTAATTCCAAGGCATTCCGTTGAATTTCAGATAGTAGAATCCAAAAATGTCAGGCTGGGGCTTCCCTGGTGGCGCAGTGGTTAAAAATCCGCCTGCCATTGCAGGGGACACGGGTTCGAGCCCTGGCCTGGGAAGATCCCACATGCCATGGAGCAGTTAAGCCCGTGTGCCACAACTACTGAGCCTGCACCCTAGAGCCCACGAGCCACAACTGTGGAGCCCACGTGCCACAATTACTGAAGCCTGCATGCCTAGAGCCCATGCTCCACAGCAAGAGAAGCCCGTGCATCACAACGAAGAGTAGCACCCGCTCACCACAACTGGAGAAAGCCCACGTGCAGCAACGAAGACCCAACGCAGCCAAAAATTTAAAAAAAGAAGAAAAAATCAATCTTTATTCTTAGAGTGGTCAGAAATATCAGTCAAGCCTTGTACCACTCTAAACTATGCCACTCTCTTGCCCAGCCTAAATCCCAACACCCCTCTACTACATTCCTGTTTAGAAGTTGTTGATCACGCCTACAGTGCTAGGCCAGATCTACAGGACACTCTTTTACCCAACCCAGATGCAGAATGGTTTACAGACAGCAGTAGTTTCATTTGAGAAGGTCGAAAGGTTTCGGGATATGCAATAGTCAGTTTAACAGAGGTGATAGAGTCAGGCCCACTCCATGGGGCAACTACCTCTGCCCAGAAAGCAGAGCTTGTAGCACTAACTAGAGCGCTCCAACTGGGAAGAGGACTATGCATTAACATTTACACAGACTCAGCATATACCTTCCATGTAGTCCATGCTCATGCGGCCATTTGGAAGGAAAGGGCCTACTGACCACACATAACATCCCAATCAAACATGGACCAGAAATCCTGGACCTATTAGTAGCCATAAAATCCCCTAAGGACTTAGCTATCATCCACTGCAGGGCACACCAGAGGATCTGTTGGACATAACCAAAGGAAATAATATAGCAGATAGGGAAACCAAAGGGCCCCCCAAAACGTCCTACAGGCTCCCCTGATACGAAGTTTAGACCCTTCACCACCACTGTACTCACCATCAGAACTTTAAGAGGGACAAAACGGTGGGTTCACTCTAACCCCTGAAGGGTGGCTACAGAGCTCAGACACCAAACTTCTTTTACTAGAAGCCCCCCAATGGAAGATTCTAAACCACCTTCAGCAGGCTACCCATTTAGGAGCCAAATCCCTCTTCAGACTGGTGGGGACAGTATTCACAGGAAAAAGAATCCTCTCAACCCTCCAATCTATATCCCAGGCCTGTCCGGTCTGTCACCGGGCCAACCGAGAAGGGGCTATAAACACCCCCACCACTGTTCCATCCAATCCAAAGGCAGGGGAACCAACCAGGAGAAGATTGGCAGATGTATTTCACCCACATGCCCCCTTGTAAAGGCTTCAGGTATCTCCTAGTCATGGTAGATACCTTCATAGGATGGGTAGAGGCCTTCCCTACTAAGACTGAGAGCATCCGAGGTTACCACTACCCTCGTGGAACATGTCGTACCTCGGTTCGGAATGCCACGCTCATTACAATCGGATAATGGCCCTGCATTTATTTCAGGTCTGACCCAAGGCATCAGCGAAGCCCTCCAAATCAGTTATTATCTTCATTTGGCACCCTCAGGTATCAGGCAAGGTAGAAAGAGCCAATCAAGCCCTCAAGAAATATCAAAGTTAGCAATAGAGACTCACCAGACATGGGTCACCCTTCTTGCTATTGCTCTCTTAAGAGTCTAGATCACTCCAAAGGCCAGGCCTCATATAAGTCCTTATGAAATCTGTGGAAGATCATTCTTAAGCACAGACCTCCTGGGCGATCCAGAGACCCACTATTTAGTACAGTATCTCCCAACGTTAGGATTGACTCTTAATATCTGGGAATACCAGGACCAAAATAGTCCTAAGCCAGATCCCAATTTCTCAGAAACCGCTCCCCACTTATATCTAGGCGACTGGGTATACGTTAAGACCCTTCCACAGGAACGGAGACCACTCGAAGCAGTGTGGACAGGACCATCCCTACAGCTGCCAAAATACAAGGCTTTACTCCTTGGATCCATATGTCATGACTAAAGGCAGCCCCTCCTCCAGAGGACAAGAATCCTCAATCCACCAGTGACTCACCATGTGCCTCCTATAGTTGCAAGCCTTTGGACAGCCTCCGCTTTCTCTTCAAAAGACAGGTGATGGCCCCTTAAGCCTCGATAGCCTGATTTTTTAATCTTGTCCCCCTCCTTTTCTTTTTCTGGGCTTTTTCCCTCCCATGGGTTATTCTGTTCTACTCCTGTGGAACTGCTTCTTGGTATTTTTGTCAACTCAAATATCCCAAAGGTGGTATAACTCTAATTCCACCCACTCCATCCACTCCGAATTTAAATGTGCACTATGAGTCAACTCCTCAGTATAACCTTTCCGTCGTCTCCCTCCAATTGGTCTCAGACTTCTGCCTCAGCACTCTGCTTTTATTTCTCCTTATTATAAGACATAAACCTCCAAAACCCCCACCTATTGAATCTAACCCCAACCCAACAACGACAGTACATATATCAGTTAGCTTGGGACAAAACCCTCCAAGGAGACTTTCAAGATTATACCCCGGACCAACTTTATCAATACTTAAACATAGCCTCCGAAAAACCGTTCTGATTCTTCTCCCTTTTTCCATTCCTGTGCATACATACAGTTGCCACCCATACTTACCGCCAGTTCAGGAAGCCCTCAAACTCCTCAACCAGTCTTCACCAGGTTCACACAGAAACTGTTGGATGTGTATCACTGTCTCCCGTCAGTATGGCCTAAAGGCAATTCCCATTCCGCCAGATGAATGGAACCAACTTGAATCCTATTTAGCCCCCTCCTGTTTCGATAGACCAGGATGGGCCGTCAGTTCTAGAGTAAAACCTACAGTGGACCATATGCTTCTCAACCACATACATCAGAGGCCTCACTATAACCTTCCAGGGCGCATATTCTCCTCAGTCTCCGTGGCACAACCGCCTCTTCTGTGTGTATCTCTCGAGACCAGGGCCCCCCGTAGGTAAATTCCTCAATGTTTCCCAGGTCTGTAATCGTACGTTCACCCTTTCCCCTACCCAAACATGGGTTTCCCTCCTAACTGACGACAAAACAAACTATCCCCATATGGAACTATTTTGATTCCCCTTTCTACAGCATTTACTTCCCAAAACCTCCCAATGTTACCACCGATTGGACACAGGCTAGCTATTTGGGGACCTCCATCTGCCCCACCCCATCCCCAAGTTGTCCCTATCAGAACCACAATTTTGGTTCCAACCCTCTAATATTAACAAGAAGACTACAGAAAACTCAAGACACCGGAGGACTATGACATAGGGTGGAACCGTACTATTCCTTCTTTTAACTGGGCTTATAACTTTTTTCCCGTACCTCAAAGATATCTTGCCTCTCCCCTTTAGCTGGAATGACTTTAGCTACCACCTGTGGGGGCATAGAACATTCCCGGACTCATTTAGGAAAACCCTACTTCAACATCACTTTAGACATCTGCTTAGACCCTACAAATAAGCACCTATTTCCTTTGCTGATCCAATGCTTATTTATGCCTTCCAGCCAACTGAATGGGGACCTGTACCCTTGCATACATTATTCCTAACCTTACCCTTATCCGTGACCGTATCCTGCTTCCGTTACACTCTCAATCACATAAACAGAAGCAGGCAGCCCTCACTGTAATACCAGTCCTAGGGATTATCATTGGGATAGGAACAGGCTTAGCTGGACTTTTTTGTTTTGTTTTGTTTTTGTTTTTGTTTTTTTGCAGAACGCGGGCCTCTCACTGTTGTGGCCTCTCCCGTTGCGGAGCACAGGCTCCGGACGCGCAGGCTCAACGGCCATGGCTCACGGGCCCAGCCGCTCCGCGGCACGTGGGATCTTCCCGGACCGGGGCACGAACCCGTGTCCCCTGCATTGGCAGGCGGATTCTCAACCATTTCCCTGGTGGGAGGGAAGCCCTTAGCTGGACTTTTAAACTTTATTTTCACTGCCCGACAGCTCTCGAACTCACACAACAGATTGTCAACCGAGCAGCTCAGATTAACACTCTACGAGAACAAATTCTCCAGCGGTAGTGGTTGTACAGAATAGGAGAGCTTTAGACTTACAGCTAACCAAGGTGGAGCCGGTGCAATGTTACAGGAGGATTGCTGTTTTATTTGCTTATGTGGTGCTCCAAGGAGAAAGAACAAGATAAACTCAGAGGGCTAACTTCGCCGGAACAGAGAGTTACGGGACCCATCACTCTGTCACGTAGCAACCATTACATCTTTTAGCCCTCCCAGGCGTCCTGCCCTGCTCCTTTCCGGTCCCATATAAGGAAGGGTATTTGTCCTGTTCTTCCCCGGCTCTGCACAGTGGAAGTATGCATATCCTACCCAATCAGCAGATGACTCGCAAGTTCCTTTGTTCCCTGGCTATAAAAGCTTGGGGTCAGCTCTCCCTATCAGAAAGCCAGCCCGCTGTTCTGGCAGCGACCCTTCCCTTTAATAAACTATCTTTTTTACATTCTGCCTTGTGTCTGGAAATTCTTTTCCAACCCGTAGAATGAGTGAACGTGTTTCAGTAGGCAGTGGGGTTTGCACGACCCTCACATGCACCTGTTGTGGGTCTCACCTGCGCTCATCACGCGGTGTGACACCATTACTGCGGTGTGGGTCTGCCAAGGGGTACCTGTTTCCGCGAGCGTCCCCTGCTAAGAACAACGCCCTAAACTGAGAGGAACCACTCCCCCGGGTTCCCACGTAGCCGCCTTCGCGGGTTGCGGATCCTGTTCCCGCGCGGTTGCCCCGGGCAACCCGTGGCGCCACGCTTACTGTATTGATTCGAATCGTGGGCTACGTCACGTCCTCCCGAGATGCACGCGGCGGCGAGCAGGCACAGCTGCGCGGGGTGGGCGGGGCGGGACAGGGGCCCGAGGCCCCGGCGTGCGGGGGCGGGGCGGCGGCACGCAGCGCGGGGGCGGGGCCGGCCGCGGGAGCGCGCCCGGAGGAGGGTGCCGGAGGGCGCGGAGCCGCGACCGACGCCATATTAAGGAGCGGGGAGCCCGGGATCCCGTCAGCGGCGGCCGCGGCCGGACGCGGCGTAGCTGCGCTCAGCGGAGGCGGGCGCGGCGCGGCGCCGGGAGAGGCGGGGCCGGCGGAGCCAGCGGGCGACGGGAGCGAGCCAGGTGAGGCGGCCGAGGTCTGGGGACCCGCCCCCTGGACCCGAGCGCGACCCCCGAGTCGGGCGGGCCTGGCAGCGGCGCGGGCCTGCCCGGCCCCCGAAACCGAGCCGGCGGCCCGGCCCGCCGCCCCCAAGCTCAGGCCCCCCCACCCTTCGGGAGTCGGCCGGACGCCGGCGCGCCGCCCCGCAAGCCGAGCTAGGCCCGGGTGACCTCAGCATCCCATCTCCCGTCCTAACCCCCACGTCCGAGTTTCCCCCTAAGAGCAGGCCCTGCGTGATCTCCTTAAGCAGAACCACCTGCAGCCCGCCACCTCCCCGCGCGGTCAGCGTCCCTATCCTTTTGTAATTAGCAGGTTGAGCTCTGACCGCTCCCCGCCCCAAACCGGGGGACTCCCCACTCCGTCCCCCAGAACGGCAGGCCCACGCCCTAATCTGTGCTCTTCATCATTGGCCTGTCAACCCCGGGTCTCCCAAGTTCACACCATCCAGCTGGGGCCTGCCCAAATTGAAACTCCCCCCCCGCCGAGCTGTCACAGCTCCCCCAGTCTCGGACCAGCCCCCGCCCGGATAAAATATAGTCTGAGGCTCGTGGACCCTGGAACAGCCAGGCTGAGGTGCGGAGACCCTGCCTGTATGGGCTCCCCATTGTGCTCACCGCACCCCTCTGCTCCTGGCACACGGAAGCAGGCGACGAGTTTTGAATACATAAGTGCCCCACTGGCTCCCAGCCCGTTTGGTTTCTGCTCCCCGCACCCTTATGGCTAGACCCATTCTGGCCATGACCCACCCAGAATCCAGCGCTCCCATCTCGCCACTACTGACCTCCCCAAAATGTACCACCTGGTGGTGCCCAACTGCCCTCCAATCCCGGACCATTCTGGGTCTTCCAACAAGCACCAGCCCGGCCACCCCGGATCCCGCAAATGTGGCACAGTCTCGCCGTCACAGCCGTTTTTCCCTGCTAAAAACTGACCCCCACCTCCCATTGGTCCTGCACTGTCCAGACCTGCCCCCAGTTCAAAGCCCGAGTCCCACTGTTGTGCAGCTGTCCAGCCTAAACCCGTTTGGTTTTTCCCTGTTCTCTTTCCCCTCAAGTCATCCGTTGTTTCAAGGTGCCTCAGACTGGGAACTTGATCCCCCCACCCCCAGTCCACTAAGCGATGACCTCACGCCTCTAGCTGGTGAGGCTGCACCCCACTTTCCTCGCGCACCCCGGTCCCCGCCACTACTTAGCATACTTGGAACAAAGACAGTTTACCTAAAGAAAAACCATCCACCCAGACCTCATGCAGCCGGCGGGTACACGTTGTCCCCCTGGCCCATTTATGGGCAGAATGTCTCGTGGGCCGTCGTGACTGTTATGTCGAGGGCCCCTTCTGTTTCGGCCATGCTGAGCCGGGTTTTCTTCTAAACCTGAGAGTGGAAGCAGGTGTGCTGGGCGCCCAGCGGTGCTTTGCATAGCGAGTGAGGTTGGATTGGTCCAAGAGGGTTGTGTTAAGGATGCAGGCTCCTCCCCCTCCAAACGCCGGGTCTCTGGTCCTTGGACAGCTCTTGGTTCAAAGGACAGTTGCTTTGCTGGGGTAGGGGTGGGGTGTCTCACGTGACTGTGCTGGCCAGCGTGCCACCGTGAGCATTTCCCAGATGATCTCAGAATCTGTGCCCTGGCTGGTGCTATCTGTCTGGGGCTGGGCAAGGAGGACCTCGGAGCCTGATGAGTGTTCAGAAGCGGGTCTGCATTGATTTTCACACCAGGTCCTCTGTCTCCTGCCATTTGTAGATTTGGGGGCCTCTGACTGGGGCAGGTTTTGTATTCCCAGGACTTCTGGGTTTGGGGAGGCCCAGAGTGGGGTTGGTTGTGGGACCTTTCTCTTAGTGTTACTGAGACGGATGAGGATCCAAAGTCATTCAGTCTGGAGGGTCGATCCCGGGGACTTCCGGCTAGCATCAAGGGACTTGGTCTTTAAGAAATCAGCTAACTTGCAGCACCCTTGTAATCCTTCTCTTCTAGAGTAGAGGTTCTCAACTGGGGACACTGGTGATGTCTGGGGACATCTGTGGTTGTCATGACTGGGCCGCTCCTGGCATCGAGGGGGTGGGGGCCAGGGGTGCTGCTCCACACCCCACAGCACCCAGGACAGTCCCCCACAGAGGATGATCTATCTGGCCCTGAATGTCCACAGTGCTGAGGGGGAGACCTTGGACTAGAGCCCTGACCGGGAGGCCTGTGAGTACAGGAACTCCGTCCCCAGACCCTGTGCAGGGTCCGGCGAGGCTGGGGCTGTAGAATGCTGGCTCGAGTGGGTGCGGGGGTCCTGGCCAGTCCTGGGGGTTGGCGCAGGGAGCCGGTGGCCTGCAGAGCTGGGAGGGGAGTATTTGGCTGCCTCTCTTCTGCCCCAAGAGCTCCCTGTGGTCTGACGTCCACTCCCTCACGGGCCCCAGTGGCTTCTTGCTCATCACCTCCACCGATCACAGCCCTGCCCACCCTGCACTGGCCTCCCCCAGGCTTTGGCCGCTTCGGAGCCTGCCCGGTACAGGCAGGGAGTGTTTAAGTCGGGACAGGTGCGCAACCAGAGCCTTTGTGGGCTTTCACGTTTGGCTTTTCTCGCTGAGCCTCGCATCTTTACCGTTCGTTCACTTTGCAGCGTGTCCTCCCTTTTTTGCGGCTGATAGTATTCCATCGCATGGATGGGCCATGTTGTGTTTGTCTTCCCACCAGTTGGGGGGCCCTTGGGCCATTGGCATCTTCTGCGTATTGCGAATAGAGGTGCCAGGAACAGCCGGGCACAGTTTCTTGTGGAGCGGCCCTCCTGTTTAATCGGGACTCAGATGCCTCTGCATGCACTCCTTGGTGGCCTGCCCCTCGCCCTTAGCTTCCTGTCCTCATTTGCTGCTGACGTCCAAAGCTGGCTCCTGACTGCAGGCCCACGCGGCCAGCAGCCAGTCGATCCTCTCCTGGTGTCCTGTGGTGCATCCAGAAAAGGTTGCTCTTTCCACAGACCTGCCCTTCCCCCCTCCCTTACTTCCCCCAGCTGGGCCCCTCCTTTCCGTCCCGTCCATCTTTTCAGGACCATCTGCATTGTCACCTGGGCGAGCAGGCCCCATCTCCCTGCTACCCGCCCCCCCGCCGCTCTGCCCAGTGCACCACCGCCAGCCTGCAAATGCACATCTCATCAAGCCCCTCCACCCGTCCCTTCCTCACATCCCTGCCACCAGCTGCCCTAGGGCACAGCCCAGGAGACTGCCATTCTGGCCTTGTCACCTTTTCCTCTTCCTGCCCCCATTGTGCTCCTTACACCGCAGTCTCCCCAAACCATTCTTTCCAGACCCCCCATGCCCTTCCCCAGATCAGAATGGGCCCAGGAACCATTGCATTGTGACCATCAGGGAGGGTCTCATCCCTACAGGCATGACAGCCACCGCAGGAAGGGGGTCAGGCTGTATTTGCACTGGGTCCCACAGTGAGGAGGGGCTGCTGGGGGGAGGGGTGGAAGGATGTTGGGGGGAGAGGGAGGGAAAGATGAGGGTTAGGCCATGTCTGTCTGTCTGTCTGTCTCTCTGCACTTACAGAAGGGCTGAGCAGCTGAGAGGTCAGTGCTAGTCTTTCAAGCCGGGGGAGGTGGGGGAAGCAACTATTCCCCCTAAGGAGTTCCCTAAACCAGAGGGTCTCCACTGGTTTAGGTGGTTGTCAGACTTGGGGGTGGGACATCCAGTGGGCGGGGCCAGGGAAGCTGCTCAACCCCCCACAGTGCCCAGGACGGCCCCCAACAGAGGAGGACCCACCTGAGTGTCAGCAGTGCCAGGGCTGCCCTAAACACACTAGGCATTCCCTTCTGCCGCCGCCGCCTGGGATCCACGGGCGGGAACCGTGGTGAGGCAGATTGAGGAAGCACTTTCTGCTGCTCAAGCCTGCCTGTGAGGGGGTGAGATCCCTGTCCCTGCAGGTATGCAAGCAGATGCAGAGATGTGTAAGGGCTCTGGGGTCCTGATGGGACATCCGGCCTTGAGAGTCAGGCCTCCGACATAAATCACAGTTGTGTGGCCCCCAAGTTGTTCTTCCTTTGCATGGGGTTTGCATCCTCTGGGTTGCTGCAGACCCAGATGCCCTTACGGTCTGAACGTTTCACCAAGTCAGACGGGAGTGGGTGCTTTGTGTGCTGGGTGGGAGGGGATGAGAAACTGCGCTCTAGGCATCATTTCTGAGGTTTCGAGCGGCAATCTCACGTTGGGTGGAGGTGCCCTGCTGCCAGCATTGTGCTCTTGGGGGTGTTGTCACGGAGAAAAGAGGTGTTGACGGGATTCTCCTCTCCTTGAGGCTGTGAGCCTGGGGGTGGGCCATAACTCTGGCTCCCTGCTTTGCAGCTCCTGCACCTGCACACAGAAGGGCAGTAGCCTCAGCTGAATGAACGAATGAATGGGCAAACGCATGAAAGGAAGCTGCTCCTCAGGGCCCTGCCACCAGGCCTCCCTCTCCTAGTGATTCCCTGTGGCCACTCAGGAAGGCGTGCTGTCCCCGTCCAGTGCCGGGCACAGTCCTTTCTGACTCTGGCCAGTCCCAGCCTTGTCCTTTGCTGTCCTTAGACATAAGGGGCCGCTTGATCATTGTGTTCCCTCTGTGGAGGGAGACCACTCCCTCCTGTGAAGGAGCCCAGGTCCTAGCCTTGTACAGCCACAGCCAGCCCTCCAGCCCACAACCCTGCTCCTCCCATGTCCTCAGGACGGTCCTCCCTCCTCCAAGGGGAGACCAGTCCTTTTCACCTTCGGGGGCAGCATGGGAGAAGATGGGGCCCTGCCTGGTCACCTGGCCCGCAGCTGTGGCCACCAGGGTACCTCCCGTGCCACACAGCCCACATCACTGCGTGGTGGAGCAGGAAGCAGGGGCGTCTGGGACGTGTTGTGCGCCTGTCCCTGAGCCCGTGAGACCAGCCCCCATTTCCTAGTGTCTCCTTTGGGTCAGGCCCTCTACCTGCTGCTTCACAGAAGCTGCACCCGGGTCACCACAACACGTGCGGTGTTATCCCATTATCCCCAACTTTGAGATCTTCGAAGAGACTGAGATTCAGAGAGAAGTTGCTTGCCCAAAGCTATGCAGCCAGTAAGGGTTGAAGCCAGGACTCAGAACAGGTCTGTCCCTGTCTGCAGCCCGCCCTTTCTCGTCCACCCTGCTGGGACAGGTTGACGGTTGTGTGAGGAGGGGGCCGCCGGGCCGGCCTGCCTGCCTGGGCCCAGGAGGAAGAGGCAGAGCCAGACTCTGACTGGAGTGGAAGAGTGGACGACCCCCATTTTCTGGTTGGGTCTCTCGTGTGGGACTTCTCCCCCAACCCCTCAGAGACCGGCTGGAAGAAGACGACCAGCCCCCCCGCCTTTCTCGGGGGCTGGTAGTCAGGACGCCGGGGACGGGCATCAGAGCCAGCCCCAGTCTCCAGGTTCTTCCGCCTGCACGCTTCCGGGAAGGAGGGCACTTCCCCGAGGTGTTGGGCCTGTTGAAAGTCTGTGCCCCGAGATGGCGGTTCTCAGGGAGCCCCAGCCGTTTGTCACCATGGTCCCTAATTGGATGGCTCCTGTTGGAGCAGGCCGGTGGCGATGCACACGTAGCCGTGATGACCAGTCCTGAGTGGGCCTTGGCGCTTTAGACGGCTGGACTGCTGCTGCTGGGCCTGGGGAGCCTCTCACTGCGGAGCCCGAGCAGCCGTGGGCAGGTGGGGGCAGGCGGGATGGAACTGGGCCACCCCCCAGCCACCCGAGCCCCTCTTTTGTGGAATGGAGATAGGATGGCACCTGGGGACCAAGTTGAGTCAAGCACCTGGACTGCCTGGAGAGGCACAGGTGGGCTTCGTGTCACTGCTCTCACTGTCCTCGTATGTGTTCTGGTGGTCTCCCCACAGGGCCAGGAGCAGTGCCCCGTTCGCCTGGGATGCACTGCCCACACGAGCTGGCAGGGTGGGGTCCCCAGCCTCCTGCTGGCATGCTTTCTTCCCCTCCCTTCCCTGTGCCCCGTGTGGGGAGCTGGCACGACCAGCCCCCGCAGAGGCCACAGTTACCCTCACTCGGGGTGGTCCTGCACCCGGCCCCCAAGGGGACACCGGGCTACGCATGGGGACACCTGTGATCCACACAACTTGGAGGGAGTCTCCCCTGACATTGAGCAGGTGGGGGCCAGGGAGGCTGCTCCACACCCTGCAGTGCCCAGGATGGCCCAGATGTCAGCGGTGCCGCGGGCGGGCAGGCAGGCAGGCAGGCAGGCAGGCAGGCGGCCACATGCCACACGCAGACCGTGCTCAGCCTCGAGCACTGAGTCATGAACCACGTCACAGTATCTCCTTGGCCTCTGGCCTCGCAGCAGGAAAACAGCAGGACTGGTTTTAAAGATAAGCAAGGCCTTGAGGGACTCGCAGTTTGAGCACTTCTGGAAGCAGTGCTGGCTGGGCCCCTCCAGGCCTGGCGTGACCTAGTGGAGGGTGTGCCCGGGATGCTGCCGTCGTGCTGCCCTCCGCACCGCACACCCCCCGGGGAGGCCTCGACAGTGACAGTCAGAGGGGCTGCACTGTCATGGCTCTTGCCCCACATGCCCCTGTCTGACCTCCTTTCCTCCTCTGTGGGCTGGGGGAGGGAGGGCCGGTTCCTGCCCGCACCTGGGGGCTGGCAGTGACCTGAGGTGAAAGCTTGCTCTTGGTATTGCTCCTCATGTGGGACCCCAGCTGCCGCCGGCTCCACCTGAAAGGAGGGCTCACAGGGCTGGGGCACTGGCTTATCTTCAGGCCCCTTGGTCCTTGCTAACCCCAGGGCCAGCCCGTGCCCCATCATCTCACTCACCAGGGAGCCTCCCTGGCCCGGCCCTACAGGGCCTTCTGCCCAGCACTGTGGACATGGGGGTCGGGTCATTCTCAGGGGGCGGGGGTGGGGCGCATCCCAGGCGCTGGGATGTAGAGCAGCATCCCGGGCACCCACAGTCATGACAACCACAGGCATCCCCAGACCTGGCCCGGTGTCCCCTGGGGCAGAAGCAGCCTGGTGAGGACCCCTGGGTTGTACTGACAGTGAACCATCCTGCTGAGTACCTGGTGCCTGGAACCCTGGCGCGCTGTAGGGCCGAGCAAGGTCAGGGGTAGCAAGGAGCTGCAGGGAAGGCCTGCTGAGGAGGGGCAGCCAGCTGTTGAGCAGCCGGCTTGAAAGCAAGGGCCCTGCTCTGTCACTGGGACCTCTTCATCCAGCATCCGTCGACCTCACTCTCGGAGAGGACCGGGGCCGGGAGTGAAAGTGGGGAGCGCACAGGAGGGCAGCCCTGAGGGATCAGGCGGTCTGTGACACGTGCAGGCCCTACTCCTAGCCTTGTAGGGACCTCGTTCTGTCCCTTCAGGTGACCAGGATCATGCCCATTTCCCAGAGGACTCGGCTGAGGCTCGGAGACTGAAGGCTAGTCTGGAGCAATTAAAGAAGGTGTGGGCCGCCTGACTCTTCATTCTGGGGGCCACGAGGGGTAAAGAGGAGATCCACCTTAAGGGCTGGCTTGGCAAGCCTCCCAGTGACAGTGCCCTGCAGAGGGGGCAGTGGCAGCCAGCGACTGAGGACCCCAGCCCACCTCACAGACCGTGGACACCAGCCTGCAGGTGCCGGCTCCTGGGCAGAGCGTCCCTAGGGCCAGGCTTCTGCCCCCTCTGAGCAGGCTCTCATCGCTTCCTTCCCCGCTCTGTCCCCCGAGGCAGCCCTAAAGCCCCTGCAGCCTGGGGGAGCCTTTCTCAGCCGCCTTGCAGATCCTCTGTGCTCCGGACTTCTTTTCAACGGAAAAGTCACCACTCTCTCTCTGCCTTTTACTAGAAAACGTTGCAGACACACGGCAAAGGTGGCAGAGCGTCCCCCGCACAGCCAGCCGCGCCCCTGCTGCCCAGACTCTTCCGGTCTCAAGCCAGGGCATGCATGGTCCCCGCTGTCCCCGGCTGTTCGTTTCTGTGAATGGCCAGCGAGTTCCCATGATGCAGAATCCAAGAAGCACAGAGTGACAAGGCAGGAGGACCAGGGCTTCCTTCCTCTCCTGACCCTGTCCTCTAGTTCCTCTTCCCCAGCCGACCTTCCCAAACCTTCCAGAAATAGCTTGTTCTACACAGCATGTTGTCACGTGCACTGGGTCCCAAAGACCCGCCCCCCTTTTACTGCAGTGCCTCCTGTGGGGAGACGGGCCACACCCTCCAGGTAGACGTCTGGTCTGTAGACGCCTCTCGTCCCCTGCTTTCCTAAGCAGCCTGAGGAGAAATCTCCATACACAGGGTTTTCCCCACGCGCGCCAGAGTTTCTAAGGGTAAATTCTTAGAAGTCAGAGAGGATGTGCGTTTTTAGATTCTGAAAGCAGTTGCCAAATTCCGGCTCCTGCCAAGAGTGGGTGCAAGGGTGCGTCATCTGATCTTGGAGTTGCGCGGGGATAGGAGGGAGCAGGCTCTGGGCTGGGTTCGCAGCCCTCTGGCCGCGTGTGCAGCCGAGGCTCTTTTTCCGGGAACCATTTGTTTGTATTCTCTGCCGCTTTGGTCTGTCCTGAGGGTGGCAGGTACTTTTCCCGGTTGCGTCGTTCTTTTTTTAGAAAACTGTGTTTGTGGTGTACTTGCTTGCAGACACTTTTCATTTCTCCACACGTGAATTTATCAGCCTTTTCTCTCAGGGCCTCGGGCTCTTCTGGTCTTCTGCAGCGCGGCAAGCAGCAGTCTTAGAGGAGGTGGGCGGGTGTCCCCGACGTCCTGGGACCAAGGACTCTCTTGGATGCCACCTCCACTCTCTAGGATAGGCCGCTTGCAGCCTGGCGGAGCCGCAGGCCCTCGGCTCTGAGAATGGGCTGGAGCGGAGGCTCAGCCCGGTTTGGTTGTCAGTGTCATGTGGTTTGGGTGTGACTGTGGCCGACCAATGCTGCGAGTTACCGCTCTCCTCCAGAGATCTTGGTTGAGGCCTCCTCACCGAGACAGCCTGGGTGTGCAGGGCGGGCACCCCTGAGGGCACCGGCTTGTCACTTTAGAGAAGAGAGCAGCATCCACGGTGGGGCGCGTCATCTGCATCTACAAGGGCAGAGCTTGAGAAGGCGTTAGTCCCGGAGCCCCTGCACCCGTGCCTGCACCTCTGCGAGTCCCTCTGTGAAGAGTCGGGTCTCGGAGACACCATCCTGGACTGGATGCTGGCATCTGACGGCCCCACACGCTCCCCCACCGCCCGATCTGGACCTCGTGTCCGCCTTGCCCCTCCATAGACAGCTGGCTGCTGGGGTGCACTGCCACTGGCATGGCTTCTCTTCCCCTGGTGACTTGTCTCTGGCTCGCCGCCCCGCTAGGCAGGGAGCTCAGCACGGTGGGACTGTGTCCTCGCTGCCTGCTCCAGCCCAGCACCCGCCCCAGGCCTGGGGGTGCTCAGAAAACATGGGATTGGTGGGGTGAATGAAGATTCTCCGACAGACACATGAGCCGCACGGGCTGGGGCAGGGAGCAGGCCTCTAAGGGCCCGCGTTGAGGACACCCTCTCAGCAGCCACCACTCCCTCAAGATCAACGAAGGCGGTCTCCGTGCTCTTCCTTCCTCCACCTGCCCCTAGCGTGTGCGTGTCCTGCAGTTGTTGTAACAAATTACTACAAACTCAGTGGCTTTAAAACAACAGAAATTTATTCATACGGGCCTGGAAGTCAGGAGACTGGCTCGGGCCTCACGGGGCTAAAATCCAGGCCTGGGCAGGGGCTGGTCCTTCCGGAGGCTCCAGGGAAGCATCTGTTCACGCCTTTTCTGGCTTCTAGAGGCGCCGCCTCCCTGGCTCGCAGCCCCGTCCTCTATCCTCGTATCTCTGTCGTATCCAGCAGTGCAGTATCTCCCATCTCTCTCTGCCTCTGACCCTCTGCCTCCACTGGGTCCCCCGGGACGTCCCCATCCCAGGGGCCTTAACCCCATCTGCAAAGCCTGTTCTGCCGTATAAAGGATCATATCCAGAGGTTGGGGACTAGAAACCTCTCTGACCCTCAGCAGACACATCTGTCAGCAGTGAGACGTCCACCAGCTGCACGAGCTTCTTCTGCAGACTGTCCCGCTGGGACGTCGCCAGCAGATGGAGGGGGGCGCGCCACGTTGGGCGTACTCGCTGGACTCGGATTCAGCGTACCCCCGGCACAAGGACACGTGGCGTCCTAGGAGCAGCTTCTTTGCGCATCTCAGGAAACCAGTCTCCCACCCCGTGTGCTCTGAGATGACCGTGGTGCTTTGGGCTCTGCTTAGGTTCTGGTGTGCAGGTGGCGTCCGAGCTGTTGTCTGGGCCCTGCCGTCTGACCACGCAGGGAGCTGCCGGGGGCATTGGCACGGTGACTTTGGTCTGTGAACAGAGGGGCCGTGGTTTCCGTCGGAAGTGAGCTCATGTGGACCGAGAGGCTTAGACGGCTGATGATGAGGCCCCTCGTTCCCCTGGGCCCCGCCGGCCCTGAGCTGTAGCCTAGCAGTGGGGGCCCTGGAGGTGGTGCCGCCGAGCGCACGGCCAAGCGCGCCTGCACCTGCTCTCCCGAGGGCTCACTGCCCAGCGGGCGGCACACGAGGCCCTGGTCAGGGCCACCGCGGTTGACCGCACACGTCGGGCCAGGAAGTTAGCCAGGCTCTCTGAGCCTTATTTCCGTGTCTGCAGAGCAGGGGCAGCCAACTGGCCCAACTCTGGAGCTGCTAGAACAGGGCCGTGGTGACTCTTCCGGGTGTCCGGCCCCACTCGAAGCCCATTCACGGAGCACTTAGGTGCTGTGGACGCCGGCCCTGCTGGGGCTTGGTTCTGGCTTGCGCTTGGCCTGGCACTGTGGTCAGCGAGACGGCCGGGTCCGCCCTTGGGAAACGGTCCCCTGAATGGGTGTCTCCCCCCCAGGCTAGTCAGATGGGCGCCTTTGTGTCCTGCTGTGTCCCTGCTGCCCAGGAGTGGTCGGGTGTGGTGAGGGCTTGCGGGGGGCCCTGGGTGGGCGCGTGGGGAGGGGGAGGTCAAGGCCAGAGATGGAGACAGCCACCTGTCATTTCAGAGACTATGTTCTGGGGCCAGAATGGACAAAATGTGTGTCAGGACCCCTGCTGAGGCAGGAAGCCGTTGACCAACAGGGGGGTGCCTGCTCCCAAAGGTTTACCTGAAATGAGGGGGAGGGGGCGGAGGCGTTGCAGCCCCGCTTCTCACCGAAGCAGGAAGCCCGCTGTCTGTCGACGACAGGGCATGGGTGGCTCTGGGCCACCACGGGCTCAGAGGGGCCCCAGGCTGAGTGGAGGGAGGGCCATGGACACTGGGGCGGGTGGGCGTCCAGGCAGGAGCCCTGTCTCTTCCCGCACCTGACCCCTTGCCCAGCTTCGACAGCCTCATCTTTGCAAGGGGGTGCAGGCATCCAGTTCTCGGGGCCGTGTGGAGGGGACACGGCATAAGATAGGCACACTGAGGTGACCAGTGGCTGCATTACTGTCCCGTGGGATCTAAGCCAACTGGCTCCGCTTTGGCCGAGCATGTGGCTTTGGGCCGAAGCCACACCAAGGCAGCCCTGTGCATCACATAATCCCGGTGAGGGACGAGGACCTGACAGGCTCATGCCAGTGCTTCAGCCCAGGGTTAGGCCCAGGAGCTCTGAGAGGCCATTTGGGGGCACGAAAGTAGCACTTCAGCAGATCAGCCTGAGTGTCTCGTAGTGAGCGCTGGACTTTCCTCAGGTATCTTTTTTTTTTTTAAGGGCAAACGTTCTCTCTGGTTTACTTTCTGTCTGTATGGACTTGACAGCTCTGAGACCTCTTGTGAGTGGAATCACACAGTATGTGGCCTTTTGCATCTGGCTTATTTCACTGAGCATGATGTTCTCAGGGTTCATCCATGGTGTAGCAGGTGTCAGAATCTCCTTTCTTTTTAAGGCTGAGTAATATTCCAGGGTGGGGATGGAGCATGCCTTGTTTATCCGTTCACTGTGGGTGACACTTGGGTTGTTTCTCTTCTTAGCTTTTGTACATAGTACTGGTAAGAGCATTTGAACGTTAGCTTCTGTGTGGGTCTGTTTCCTTTCTCCGGGGTGTGTACCTCAAAGTGGAGTTGCTGGGTCATGTGGCTGTGTGTATTTGATTTCTTGAGGAGCTAACAGGGGCAAGGGGATGGGGAGGGAATGTTTCACGGGGACAGGGTTTCAGTTTGGGAAGACGAGAAAGTTCTAGAGTTGGATGGTGGGGATGGTTGCCCAACAACGTGAATGCACTGAATGCTGCTGAGCTGTGCACCTAAAAATGGTGAAGATGGTGAATTTTATGTTACATATATTTTACCATAATTTTTTTTAAAGGCAAGTGTGGACTTCCCCAGGGTACTACACCTAGGAATTTGTGTTCGTAAACTTAATTTCTGGCCAGCCTTCACTTTTCGAATTCTTGATACTTGGTCTGTTGTCAGAGCGGCGCCGGCCTGGAGGCTCGGGGGCCGGAACTAGCCAGCACTGCCCGCGTCCAGCCCTCGGGCTGCAGCCGGAAGCATAGGGTGACCGTGATGGCGCGAGGCCACGGGGTGGGGGCAGAGCAGGCTAGGGGCGGGAGGCTGTGCTCGGGGGCCCCCTCAGCGCTGCCCCCCGCCCCAGAGCCTCAGGCGTCTCTGGACTCTGGCCTGCCGTCCCCCGGGAAGGGCGCCCTGCCCTCTGAGGCGTCTGCTGCCCTCCGCCCTGTCCTGGAAGGCACACATCCCTGCTGCCTCAGGCCCGCGCTTCCCTCTCCGGAATGCTCCTCGGCACCCCCTCGCTGCGGCACTCTTGCTCCTCTTCCTCAGAGGCCTCCCCAGGCGATCGGGAGAGCTGGTGGGAGCTGGGCGGGGGCGTGTGTCCACTGGAGGCTGCCGTCCCCCGCTCTGGTAAGCTTGGCGCCCGGTCAGCTCCGTGGACCCCAACTGACGGGCCGCCCGCCTCCCTCACGGGGCCTGAAGAGCTAAGGGGTGAGGACGAGGTCCCAGGGGCGGCTCACGGCCTCGAGCGTCTGAAGCAGGAAGGTGACGAGATGGGTGCCTGCGTGGGATGTGGGGGCCCGGGGTAAGCGGGCGACTGGCCAGAACCAGGACAAAGGCGTGCGGGCCCGGTGGAAGGTTCCTGCAGAACAACCAGAGAGGAGCCCATTTGTCCCTGTCATGTCCCGCTGGGCTCCTGGGAGGGAAGTGCCCCTACCCGGCAGGGGACTTGGCTATCTCCGCGGAGTGCCCTGTGCTCGCCAGGCCGCGGTGGGGACGGCTGCCCGCAGCGCTGACCTCTCCGCCCTTCCCTCCCAGACCGACGGCCCGCCATGGACCAGGACTACGAGCGGCGCCTCCTCCGGCAGATCGTCATCCAGAACGAGAACGCGGTGCCCTGCGTGAGTCCCAGGGCTGCCCCGCCAGCGCTGTCCCGGCCCACTGCAGCCGGGGAGAGCTGGGGCACGGGGGGGTGGGCAGCGGCTGGGCTTTGGCCCTCGGAGAACAGAGGTGCCGACAGGCGGCAAACACGTCCTCCCCCTCGGCGGCACGGCCACGCCGGGTGTGAGATCCCCCAGCACCTCCCTGCGCTGCCCTCCACTGCCAAGGCCACAGGCCCCTCATCCTCGTGAGTGGCCAGGGCAGAGGATTGATGGTGGCACGGGAGGGCCCTGTCTTGCTCTTCCCTGCGTCCCCACCCCCTCTGCCGTGTTGTGTTTCTCTGTTGTGGGCTCCTGACACATTGCAGGCTGCGCCCGCCGGTTCTCAGCACTCTCAGCTCCGTCTGCACTAGGCCGTCCAGGGCGGGGTCCTTCCTGCCTCTTCCAGCTTCTGGTGTTGCCGGCAGTCCTAGGCTTACAGACCCACCCTCATCTTCACGTCCCCCCTCCCTCTGTGTACCGGTGTCTCTGTCTCTTCTGAGAACACCAGGCCTTAGATTTAGGGCCACCCTGCTCCAGTATGACCTCGTCTCAACTTGATGACACGTGCAAAACCCCTGTTTCCAATTAAGGTCACATCCCAAGTATCAGGGTTCGGGACTTCAGCATATCCTTTTGGGGGACACAGTTCAACCTATAGCAGATCCCTTGTAGAAAAAGGGACATTCCTGGGACATCCCCACTGCCTGGTTCTGGGGTTAGGCCGTGGTCTGATGGGGTATGAATAGCCTTGTGTGCGGGGAATGGGGTTGGCAGCATGACAGGCTCTCAGTGTTGGGGGACAGATGCTTTTTGTTCTGTGCTGTCAACGTTCCCGTCCTTTGGTGACCGCTGAGAAACGGATCTCGGCACGTGGCAGTGTCCACTGTTGGGCTTTCGTTCCCCGGCCTCTTCCCACCCACGGAGCCGGACGGACGAACTGAGCCCCAGACATGGTGCCGCTAGCAGGTTCCAGCACGTGGGTCACTACCAAGATCAAACCCTCATTCAGCGGCTGGCCAGAGGCCAAGGGCGAGGAGCCACAGTGGGTGGGGCCTCAGTCGGGGAGGAGAGGCTGGCCTTGGGGCGCTCTGGGGGCTCTGAGGCACCCAGCCTGCCCTGCCGTCTTTCCAGGTCGCAGAGATGCGGCGAACCCTGACACCCGCCAACTCGCCCGTGTCCTCCCCCAGCAAGCACGGGGACCGCTTCATCCCCTCGAGAGCCGGCGCCAACTGGAGCGTGAACTTTCACAGGATCAACGTGAGGGGGTCGGGAGAGGGACCCTGACCGTGCAGCCTTGGGGCACGGGCCGGGTCCTTCCCACTCAGCCCTACCTCCTTCCCCTCCCTGTCCCGCAGGAAAATGAGAAATCGCCCAGCCAAAATCGGAAAGCCAAGGACGCCACCTCGGACAACGGCAAAGGTTGGGACTCAGGCCCCCGGCCCTGCCCCCTCCACCCTACCCCCCTCAGCCTGGCCTCACGGAGCTTGGTGCCCACAGACGGCCTGGCCTACTCGGCTCTACTGAAGAACGAACTGCTCGGTGCCGGCATCGAGAAGGTGCAGGACCCGCAGACGGAGGACCGCAGGCTGCAGCCCTCCACGCCTGAGAGGAAAGGCCTTTTCACGGTGAGCCCCGCTGGCTGTCCCGGCCTCCGGTCTTAACCTCCACGGGCCTCTCCTCCTGTCTCAGCCCTGCCGAAGGTCCAGAACACCAGAGGCACGGGGGCCTGCTTAACCCCGTGCCTCGCACCAGGCCTGTCATCTTCCTGTGCGCCTGCGGGTTGGAGAGACCTGGGACCGGTGCCGCGTGCAGGGTGGAGGGGCGGGGCCTCAGCCTGAGCTGCCCTGCAGCCCACCTCCCCGTTTGGGCCCCGGGGCAGCGCCAGAAGGCCTGGCTTGGGTCCCTCAGGAGACTCAGGGCTGAGGGGCTGGTGGCTACAAGGGGGCTGGAGAGACAGGCTGATGCCAGCAACCCTGCAGGAGGACGCCTTGGGTGCGAGGCTTGGTTTGTCCAGAACGCGCATCTCTAGTCAGAGCCCCTCCCAGTTTCAGCGCACCCTGGACCCGGGCACAGGGCACCAGGGCTTCGGGGACGCAGCATCCACTCAGTGGGTGTCCCCTGCCCCCAGTATTCCCTCAGCACCAAGCGCTCCAGCCCCGACGATGGCAATGACGTGTCTCCCTACTCCCTGTCCCCCGTCAGCAACAAAAGGTGAGTCTAGACCTGCACTGGCCGGGGGTGGGGCTGGGGGGCAGCCGGCAGGGCCCAGGAGCTGCCATCAGTTCTAGAGCTGTATATGGGATACGGGGTGGCCCAGAGGACCCCCCTCATTGGGGACTTGCTGCGGGTGCAGACCAGGTGCTGGGAGCCCAGGAGGGGTCCTGCAGGAGGTGCCGGGCAGAGGGGAAGGCGGGGCTGTCAGAGCTCAGGGCGGCTGAACATCCAGCGGTGGAGGGGTCGGTGGCCCACGGGTTTGGAATCACACAGTGACAGAGTCAGGACAAGCAGGAAATGACGCAGCCTCCCAGGGCCACCGGGAGGAGATGGTGTCTCTGCACTTCTGTGCAGTTGTTGCCAAGTCTCTGCCTCGGTCTCTCCCTGCAGTCAGAAGTTACTGCGGTCACCACGGAAACCCACCCGCAAGATCTCCAAGATTCCCTTCAAGGTCCTGGACGCGCCCGAGCTGCAGGACGACTTCTACCTGAACCTGGTGGACTGGTCATCCCTCAATGTACTCAGCGTGGGGCTGGGGACCTGCGTGTACCTGTGGAGTGCCTGCACCAGCCAGGTGGGTGCCACCGAGCCTGTGCGCATGCGCGTGGCGGAGGGGGGGGCAGCAGAGCGGCTTCCTACAGTAGCCGAGCCGGGCCGGGGCCTGTGTGAAAGGTGGAGGTGTTGCTGGGGGCCTCCATAGCCTGGGGCAGCTCCCGGCCACCCCCTCTTCCCAGGCCTGTCTCCTCGGTGTGCACTCTCCTGGGGTCAGTCAGCAGGGGTGAGCGGAAGCCCACGCCCGTCCCTGCCCTGGGCTGGCTTCCGAGAGTCAGGTGTCCTTGCTCCCCGGCCTGAGCTCCAGCCTCCGCCCGTGCCAGCGGAAGAGGCGCTGTGTCCGGGCCCAGCTGAGTGCAGTGTCCCCCACCCAGCAGTAAATGCCTCGGAGTGGCTGCTGGACACATGTGGGCTCAGGGTCTGCAGGGCACAAAGACCTTGCAGGTGGGGTGTTTGAGGGACAAAACCAGATGCAAGTGGGTTCAGAGAAGGCAAGCGAAACCAGCACAGGGAGACCGGCGCGCGCACACACACAGACACACACACATACACACACACACACAGACACACACACAGACACACACACAGACACACACGTACAGACACATCCACACACAGACGCACAGACACACACGTACAGACACATACACACACACACACACACACAGACACACACACACGCGCGCGCATACCTGACTCCTGACCCGGCAGCCTGTGGCCGACACCTGCTGCAGGGACAACCCCCCACCCCGGGCGTGATGACCGCGTCCCTCCAGGCTCTGTGCAGTCAGCATCCCTGTGCTTGGGTGTGTCCCCTCCTGGCCTGTGGCTTCCCGACCCCCCAGCCGCCTTCTGTTGGTCCCAGCACTGACAGTAGTGCCCCCAGGCCTGAGGTGTGAAGGAATGAACGGATGGGTGGGCAAACAGGTGGATGAATGGGCCGTCCGGGCCTTGAAGGAGCACCAACTGCTCCCCCTCCCGCCAGGTGACCCGGCTCTGTGACCTCTCCGTGGAAGGGGACTCGGTGACCTCCGTGGGCTGGTCTGAGAGGGTCAGTACACTAGCCCCATCACCCCGCTGGGCAGGGTTGGGCCAAGGGAGGTTGACCGGACCTCACTGGAGGGGCCCTCCACAGTGTTGGGAGCCTTGGAGACCCAGAGGAGCCAGAATCTGGCCTTGTGGTCACTTGTCCAAGCCCCAGTGATACCTGTGCCCCCAGCTATCCCCAGCCTGGTAGAGATGATTGGAGTGACAGAGACCCTGGGGCAGGCTCGCTCCACACGTTTATGCATGTGGATCTTGGAGCACGTTGCATGGACTTTAACAGTCCCTCTCTGTACGACCGTCTGCCCAGAAAGTTCCTAGGAGGGGTGTCCGAAGGGGCGCGCGTTAGAGACCTTGAAAGAAGTGGGCCCAAGGCTCTGCCGCTGGGAGGTGAGAGGCGCTCCCCGGCCGCCCGAGCAAGGGGTCCCCACACAGGGGCCTGATGCCCGCTCTCGCCCACGTTGTCGTCCTAGGGGAACCTGGTGGCCGTCGGCACACACAAGGGCTTTGTGCAGATCTGGGATGCGGCCGCAGGGAAGAAGCTGTCCATGCTGGAAGGCCACACGGCGCGCGTCGGTGAGGAGCCGCTCGGGGCCCGGGGGGGTGTGTGTCCCGAGGGGCCGGGCCACATCCTCATCCCACCCTCTGCCCGGCCGCAGGGGCGCTGGCCTGGAACGCTGACCAGCTCTCGTCTGGGAGCCGGGACCGCATGATCCTGCAGAGGGACATCCGCACGCCGCCCTTACAGTCAGAGCGGCGGCTGCAGGGCCACCGGCAGGAGGTGTGTGGGCTCAAGTGGTCCACAGACCACCAGCTGCTCGCCTCAGGGGGCAACGACAACAAGGTAGGCCCAGCCCCTGCCCTCCCTCCCCCCCCCCCGCCGGCACCCCTGCCGTGGAGCAGGGGTGACGGGTGCACCCCAAGGGAGGCCAAGATGGACCCTGCCTTCCCTTGGGGGCCAAGCTGCCCAGGCCTCACGGCCCCGTCCCCACAGCTGCTGGTCTGGAACCACTCAAGCCTGAGCCCCGTGCAGCAGTACACGGAGCACCTGGCGGCCGTGAAGGCCATCGCCTGGTCCCCGCACCAGCACGGGCTGCTGGCATCCGGCGGCGGCACAGCCGATCGCTGCATTCGCTTCTGGAACACGCTCACAGGGCAGCCGCTGCAGTGCATCGACACCGGCTCCCAGGTGTGCAACCTCGCCTGGTCCAAGCACGCCAATGAGCTGGTGAGTGCGGGGCGCAGGAGGCCAGGCCCCGGCCGTCCAGGTCTGGCAGAAGCTGACCCGGTACCTGTGCCCGGTGACGGCAGGAGAGGCCCGAGGGCTCTCATGTGCAGTGTGGTTCCCTGTCTGGAGCCAGTCATCGACCAGGGTGCGGGGCTGAGGGCTGACACCTGTGGTCTCTGCACCCTGCAGGCGGGCCTTGGTGTCCTTGTGCCTCGGTGGGTGTGTCTGGGGGGGTCTGCGCCCTGGGGCCACTGGAGGGGGGAGCCCCAGGCTCTGACAGCGTTCTCTCTGTCCCCTAGGTGAGCACGCACGGCTACTCGCAGAACCAGATCCTCGTCTGGAAATACCCATCCCTGACACAGGTGGCCAAGCTGACCGGGCACTCCTACCGGGTCCTCTACCTGGTGAGTCTCCCCAGCCAGGCCCAGTTCCTCCATCTGGCCCAGCTTCGGGCTCTGGGACTGAGCTGCAGGGTGTGGCATCATCACTCTGATGTTTCACCAAATAGCCATTTGCACATGTCTGGAGAAAGGAGCCCCTCCCCAAATCCAGGCACTCTTCAATATTTTTTTTTTTTTTTTCTAGAAAAAAGTTTTGTGCTTAAACCAGCAAATCCTTTGCCCAGTTGCACAGAGCGGGGCATGGCGTCCTTTGTGTTCTCACGGCTTTGCCCATAGGCCACAAGGACAGCGGGGGTCTCTCTTCTCCCGCAGGCCATGTCCCCTGATGGAGAGGCCATAGTCACTGGTGCTGGGGATGAAACCCTGAGGTTCTGGAATGTCTTTAGCAAAACCCGTTCGACAAAGGTAAAGTGGGTCGGTATCAGCGCCAGATGTTCCCCCACGCCTGTGCCCTCAGCCTGCCCTGGGGCCTCCTCCCCCGTCCCCGCCACTCAGCCAGCCCCAGTCACCCCGTCAGCGGTGCCCTCCCCGGGATCCCCACACCCCCTCTCTCCTCCTGCATCACCTGGTGTCCCTGCACATCCTGGGGCACTCGCCGCGCAAGTTGCCCGCACAGACCCCTCCTCAGGCCCGGAGCCTCGGGATCCCTGCAGGCAGAACTTCCTTCCCGTGCGAGCGGCTGGCACCCAGCCCAGCGCCCCAGCCCCGCAGCTGGCCCCTGCGGGAGGTCACCGGACCGAGGTCTCAGCGCCGCTCCTGTGTGCCCTGCAGGAATCCGTGTCCGTCCTCAACCTCTTCACCAGGATCCGGTAAACCCGTGGCCGCGCAGTCCTGGTCGCAGAGCGCCACCTCTCAGCGTGCATGGACCCTCCCCTCCCCCGAACACGGGCCCCAGAGGAAGACAGGCAGCCAGGGTGGGGCGGGAGCCGGGCCTGGAGAGACCCTGAAGGTTCTATTAAAGCCTGATTGTGAACCCTGTCAGCCGGTGTTTGGGGCGGGGCCAGGCTCGGGCACCAGCAGGAGTGGGGCGTCTGGATCCCTGCACCCTGGGTGGCCCCGGCTTAGACGGCTGTGCCCAGAGCGGGATGGACGCCTCCTGGACGCCGCCTCTTTCCATCCGTGTCCGTCACCACCTCGCTGGGGCTTCATGCTCTGCCCGGAAGTTCGTGCTCACTGCTGCCCACACCTGCTACGGGACAGACGGCTGGACACCAGGCCGGTCGGCCGGGGGAGGGCCCGGCAGGATGGCAGCTCGGGTTGGCCCATGGATTGAAACGACGTCCCCACTCGAGAGGTTTCTTTGCAGCCACCTCTGCTCTCCCTGCCCCAGCAGCCGACCGGTGGCTCTTTCAGGGGCACGCGTTGGGAGCAGGCCACACGCCAAAGGAGGTCACCTTGAGGAGGACTTGTTGTCTGAGGGAGACTGATGTGGGACCTGTTCGCCACCATGGCTCGCCCCGACTGTCCTTGTCGCTCACGGGGTCACAGCCGACTGTGGTTCTTGCAGCTTGCTGGGCAGCCGGTCAGGGTAACCTGAGGGCAGAATTGAGCCTGCGGGTCAGGTCCTGTGGGCGGCCAGCCCTCCTCCCCAGCCCCTTCCCCTCCAGGCCACCCTAGTGGGTCCTGTCCATCTGCGCCTTCAGCTGGGGGAGGGGGAACCCTCAGGTGCTTCCTGAGCTCCCCCTGACCCTGGGCCCATGTCCTCCTCTGCCCTGTTCTCGGCTGCACCTGGAGAAGACGGAGGAGGGAGGTGGGGCCGGTGTGTGGCCAGGGGCCTGAGCAGCCACCCTGCCTCTCCTCCTCTCCCTCCTTCTCCCCTTCCCAGGTCGGAGGACATTGATGGACGTGGCCTGGGCGGGGCGGGGGTCCAGCGTGGCCAGGGAAGGCCCCGCAGAGCCCCACCGGCCACCGCGGCTCTGCCGGAGCCCCCGCTCCTCCGGTTGTGCTCCGCTCGGCCAGCCACGCGTGTGCATGTGTGTACGTGTATCTGTGACTTTTCTTTGCATTTGTTTCTGTGTTTTTGTAAATCAGTCCCCAAAATGTTATGGCTTGCTGGGGGAGAGCAGTGGCCCATCCCTACCCCTGGGGGAGACAGAGGTCACAGCTCTTAAGGTCTTCTCCTTCGGAGGGGCAGGCGGCTGAGCCTGCATGAACTCGGGGAAGGGTGGGCCCCGCTTCCCAGCCCATCCCGGCTGCTTGCTGGGGATGGGCGGGGACGAGCAGGGACAGTGTACATAGATGTGTGTATTCCGATGGTCCAGATCTTATTTTTGTTTGAGTTCTGTTGTTGTTTTTTTTAATAAGAGAGCAGTCCTTTGTCTACCGCACCCTGCCCTGGCTCTGCTTGTAGGCCCCGAGCCTGGGAGCGCAGACGGGCACGAAACGATGAAACGCGCGTCGTCAGCCTGTGCCATGGCAGGGCTGGGTGCAGGCGCCTGGCGCAGGTGAGCCTCGCTCCTCCTGGAATTCAGCATCGCCGTCATTAAACCATGTGGGTCGTGCCCAGCTGGGGCTGCCTGTCTCTCGATCCGTCTGGAGTCTGCGCACACCGGGACCCCAGAGCGGCCTGAATGTCACAAACCGGTGGGGAGTGGCTGGCTCTGGGGGAGAGGCTGCGGGGGCCACTCAGAGGCGGTCAGCTGGGGGCGCCGGGGTCCCTGAATTCGTGGCACCGTGATCCAAGCCAGTCCTTGTAGCCAGGCTGGTTCTGTTGGGAGGTGGAGGGTGGGCCCTGGGGTCGTGGTCTGAGCACATAGCGAAGCCTGGCCCAGGGTAGAGGGGGCAGCACCTCTGCCTGACAGATGGGCTTCCGGGGCCAGTGGGGACACTGCCGGCCCAGCACCCTGTGCGTGGGGAGGGCCAGGTGTGGTGCGGCAGGATTCATTTCCATTGCTCCTGGACTGGCAGAGGGGAAGGGAATTAGTGACAGTGACAGCCAAGGGTGAGGCAGGGAAGACACAGCGGCTTCCAGGAGGGAGCAGAGAAGAGGGGGGGTGAGGAGGCCTCAGAGAGGAAAGCTGCCTGGACCAGAGGGATTGTGACACTGGGTGGGCCTGCGGGCCCAGGGGCCCCAGGGGTCTTGAGAAGGAAGGGAGGTGAGGCCCCCTGTGGTGAGCAGCTGCCCACAACTGGTGGCGCACCCCAGGCCCTCACCCCAAGCCCGGTGAAGATCCCTGTACTGGGCAGCTGGGGACAAGAGAGGCCAGAGCCCAGACCTGCCCTTGAGGAGCTTCTGTGTGTCAGAGAGTGGACGACAGAGTGTAAGTGCATGTGGCCGTCACGGTGTGAAGGGTGGCGTGGGCCTTGGGAGAGGGCAGCTTGAGCCCAGGGCTGACTGACGTGTCAGCAAGGGCCTGAGGGGGGGCACGGACACACCCGGGCAGAGCTGGTGCTCCACGCTGTGGACCCGTGCAAAGGCCCTGGGGCAGGACTGTGCCTGGTGAGCTGGAGGAACAGCCAGGAGGCCCCTGTGTCTCGAGCAGGGTGAGCGAGAGGGAGGAGGAGAGGGCAGGGAGGGGACGGGGCAGGCCATGCAGGGCCTTGGGGAGGAGTTGGGCTTTTTTTTTTTTTTTTTTTTAAAGGGGAGTGGTAGCTGATGAGGCAAGGGAGGAATTTTTTTTTTTTAAGATGTTGGGGGTAGGAGTTTATTAATTTTATTTATTTATTTTTGCTGTGTTGGATCTTCGTTTCTGTGCGAGGGCTTCCTCTAGTTGTGGCAAGTGGGGGCCACTCTTCATCGCAGTGCGCGGGCCTCTCACTATCGTGGCCTCTCTTGTTGCAGAGCACAGGCTCCAGACGCGCAGGCTCAGTAGTTGTGACTCACGGGCCTAGTTGCTCCATGGCACGTGGGATCTTCCCAGACCAGGGCTCGAACCCGTGTGCCCTGCATTAGCAGGCAGATTCTCAACCACTGCGCCACCAGGGAAGCCCAGGAGTTGGGCTTTTACCCCAGGAGTGAGGGTGGGACCCTGGAGGGCTGTGGGCAGAGAGTGGAAGGGAGACCCTTCCCCTCGGTATGGAGACCTGGAAACAGGTGGGCAGGGGCGCAGAGACTAGGGAGGACGCCCTGCCCAGGCAGGCAATGACAGGACTGCAGCCACAAGCAGCTGGAAATGGTGAAAGGCAGGCAGGTTCTGGATTTCTTGTGAATTTTTTAACGTGTAGTAAAATGTGTGTAACATTTTAAGGTGTACAATCCTGTGGTTTTTAGTATTTTTACTATGTTGTGCTGGCCACCACCATCTAATTCCAGAACATTCCATCACCCCCAAAAGAGGCCCCATCCCCATTATCAGTCACCCCCATCCCCCTCCCAGCCCCTGACAACC